>NC_069389.1:114003477-114317049 GCF_027475565.1 Acinonyx jubatus
GACTCTTGAATCCATTTTCCTGGGCGGTAAAGTCCCAACTCTTTATTCAGGCACACAATGTCTTTGTGCCAACCTCTCCAGCCCAACTCTTACCATCCACTTCCTTGCCCCACGGGCTCCACCTGCTCTGTCCTCCCGGAACCGCGTACTTATCTGTTATTACTTAGTTTGATGGGTAACTGATGCTTTCCCCAAAATAACAGCAATCTTTCCCTCCTTTGTATTCCCCCCACCCCCACCCCCGCTTACATCTATTTATAAAATGTCCACCCTCTCTATTCAGCTAAAAGCTCCATAAAGGGAACGGTTTTATCTTAGGTGTCTTTAAAAAGGTGTTCTGGGGCTCCTGGGTGGCTCAGTCGGTTAAGCGTCTGACTCTTGATTTCAGCTCAGGTCATGAGCTCACGGTTTGTTTGTTCGAGCCCCCACGTCAGGCTCTGCACTGACGTTGTAGAGCCTGCTTGAGATGCTCTCTCTCCCTCTCGCTCTCTCTCTGCCCTTCCCCCACTCATACCCATTCTCTCTCTGCCTCTCAAAAAAAATAAACGTTAAAAATAAATAAATTAATAAATAGCTTTATACCTACAACATAGTTGGTACTCCGTAGATTTTTACTGAATGAATTAGTGAGTACCCTAAGTAGGTATTGATTGAATCTAAAGTTTTGGCACAAAAGGATGTCTATACAGGGAAAGAAGAAAAAAAGTCTGGGTCTGCCCATGTAAGCAAACTCCGAAGGAAAAGATATAAAGGTCGTGTTAGAGTATCCTAAGGCAAAATTCAGATCTTTGAGAAAAATTTGAAAATGTAGTATGATAACCAGGGAAAATAGACCATAACAGGCCTATTTTTCTTTTTGTACATGCATCTTCACATGTCAAGAGAAAAGAACCGATAAAATTGAAGGGGGAGGTAATGGTTTGGGGAAATAGTGAAAACAATTGCTTTGTCTTACCAAGGTAGTAACAGGAAATGATCATCTGGCAATTGGAATACAGCTCGGGGCTTGTTTCTTTACACACAGAAGAAATTGCGGATACAATTATGGCAGGACACCCAAAATTGCTATTCTCTCCGTTAAGGACCCCATACCACTTCCTTAAATGCTTCGGTGTGATGAGTTTGGTTATCTGAGTCAGAAACTAACTCCTCGTGAAAAGAAACAGACGGTGTGTCCTCAAATACTGGTGGATAAAGCCACTGGTGGGTTGTGCCAGGAGCTCCCAAAAGATACGCTCCCTGCCCCTGTGGCACCTGCATTCTAAAACTGAAACCAAAGATCAAGTTTACAAGGCGAGACCTTGAAATTCTATCGTGCACTTCTTTTTATTGTTGTCGGTGCTATTTGTGCATCCACACTTGACTTTAACTTAAACTGGAGTAGTTCGTGAAAGATCTAGATAAAGAAATCTTGCCCTCATCCGGTGGAGGGAGTTAAGCAAATAAATGAGTAGGATGCATAGTGTATCGCTTGGTGACAGGGGGAAAAATAAAATGGGGACGAGTGAAGGAAGACTGCAGGGTGGGGGGGTCGCCTCGCTGCCCAGAGCCATATGTAGGTGAGAATGCCAAAAAGCACGAGCCCGCATGTGGTCATAATTGGAAATCAAGAAAACGGGCACAATGCCATTTGTCTTGATGATCTCAAGGCAAACAATGGATGTGAGTCATTGAACATTGACCAGGAAGGGCCGGGTTATTAGAAGCACACAGAGCTCTTGGGTATCTTTTCACCCCTGGCGACAGGCGCACGGAGATCTGAGACTGGGCAGTCGTAACTAGATTAAAGGCACCTTCTGGACTTCTGCCGTGGAGGCAGGAGGAACCTTAGGAAGAGTGTTCTGATCTAGATCCCACGGAGGTCAGGGTCTCCCCCTTGCCCCTTGGTCAAGTTCAAAAACTCTGGAAGAGGCCACTGGAAGAAACCACACTGCTAAAACTTGGCCACTGCTTGTGATACTATTCCATTCCAAATTTGCAAACTTCTAATAAATAAGAGGTCTTCAGATTCAAAAACAGTTTTTAATTCAGACAAAAGCTGAATCACAGAAACAAGAAATCGTCTTGGGGAACAGAGACTGGGGCAAGCCACCTCTATGCTCCCAAGAGTCCTTGCTGACAGCGAAAATAACTGTGAGCAGGACTAATGGGGAATCTTCACATGTTCCTCTTCTGTGAGAGAAGTCGATTGCTAAAGATGCATCAGCAAACCCCATAATTTACACTTTCTATCTAGTCTCTATATACTCTAAGCCCCTAATTTTGGGATCGAGTCTCAGAAATCAGGTAGATAACATAAGAAATTTCATTCTCTATCAAAGCTCGCCTGGAGTTGACAGTTTCAGACAAACAATGAGACACGTGACCAAATAACTCAAGAAAACAAAAAAAAACAAAAACAGAAACAAACAAACAAAAAAACGACTGTTGCCTGTGCCGGGTTACCCTTCTGAGCAGGTACAGTTCTTTGGGCCCCTTGAGAAACTTCGAGACAGTCAAATACCAATGCGGCTTTCTTTACCTTGGAGATCTCATTATTCTCAGGAAGCTGTACGTGCAATGAAGTCATCATTCATGAAGCCATCACAAGGAAGACGGATCAGCCAACAACACAGGGCTGCTCCACTGTGTACATTTTTGACCAAGATTCCTGAAGTTGCGAGAAATCGTTTTCCCTACATTTCACAATCCTTTGCAACTTTCAGGTTCCACTTAACACGCCACCATAATCTCTCCCACCATCAGTAAAGATGGGGTGAATTTGTGTACCGCCGCAACGTTCAGACCCCTCAGTTAAGAAATGGTTGTTGTCTGTGCTTGGGCACCTGACCTCTAGCTGTCCTCTGTGAATCAGCACTGTACTTTTCTGCACTCTGCTAGACATCCTGACACTTGCATTTCTTCTCTGTGTGCAGAATGATGATAAGATTCAAGATAGCCTACATATTAGCTGAGGAAATGGTAAGAATCATTGTCGGCAAAAAGAAGGTAGGTTACCAGGGAACGGCTTGTTTTGCTGCGTAAGGAAGTGCAGGATAGAAGGCTAGGGTATTGCCTCATCCAAGAGCAAAGGACTCCAGAGCTATGATGGTTAGGGAGGTATCCAGAATTTTCCTCCGATCCAGATCCAAACAAAACTAACACTACGTGGTTCTGTCTCATGCCCAGTGAAAGAGCCACACCGCTTTTCCACAGAGGGTATGGCAGTGACACCTCCTCCTGGCAGCCTTAGGCTTTCGTCAGGCAGAAACGGGGGAGTCCGAGGGGGAGTCGAGGCGGCAACGATGCGCCAGAAGCGAGTGTTCTGAGAAGGGGCGTGGAGTCGGAAAGGTATAAGTCATGTCAGGAGGCGGTAATTTGATCAGGGTGCCTTGAGTAGAAGTTTCAGAGAGGGCAACAGTTAAAAACGAGACCGGAAAAGCAAATTTGAAACAGATCGTGTGAGCCTGTGCATGCCAGAAGGTTGTAAACTAGATTTAAGGTTTTCAGTTATAAGTGATCAGTGATGGATAGGATTCTTGTGCCCTATTTATCATTACACAGCGAATATCATCCTCTTTTTCCAAACCAAAGCTACCTCTAGAAATCACTTTGGACAGCAGAAATCATTGATCTGAGAAGGTCCTATGTCTTTTCTGATTGTTTAAATACTTTCGGATATAGCATATATCTTCTAGACTGACCGACTAGGACACATCTACGTGTCATTACTCCTGGTGGTTCCGAAACATTTTCCATCACTTTACTGTCCTTCTCTTTGGGGCTCGCAAGAATGCCCAAAATGCCAAAAAGATGTACGTGAAAAAGAGAAGAAAAGAAAACATATGCATAGTTGTATTAGACTAAGTCAGGGAAACTAACTTATTTCAAAACAGTTACAAGGCCATTCCACTGTTAATGCTTCCCCCTGAATACTGAAATAATTTAACTCTCAGGAGTGCCATTAATTGACAGGCACACAGTGACAGAATGTGTTATCTGCTCTTTGAGTTAATTTGTATTGATCCCAAAAAATGTCAGCGGAAACTGCTGTTGCAGAACCAGCTCCCTCAAACTGTAGATGAATTTTGTGTCAAGACATCTAAAGATGATAATCGGAAGAATGAAATATAAAATTCAGCAACTTTTATATGAAAAGGTTCTCCTTTGAAAAATCATGTGTATCACGATGGCTTCAGATAATGCAAGGATGTCTTCATATCCGTGCATCATAGACTTGAAGATAGAAAGACAGAAACAAACTCTGGTTTATTTGTATTAGAGAAGGACTGTAATTATTTTCATATGAAAAGTGATTCTAGGCTGGGCTTTCCCAGAGACATTTTCTGTTAATTGCTTTTTTTCTTGTGAATGGCATATGTTTTCTTATTTTATTACAATGCCTTATAATTTTTTTGAAAACCGGATACTTTGAGTACTATAAATGTAGCAACTCTGAAAATTAGATGCTCCCCCTGCCTTAAGGTTTCTTGTTGCTGCTTATGTGGTTGTTGTTGTTTGTTTACTGGGTTTTTATTTCTTTTCTTACTGTTGCTTTTCCAACGTTTATTTATTTTTGAGAGAGAGTGTGTGCACGCGAGAGCGGGGAAGGGGCAGAGAGCGAGAGAATGGACCCAAGCAGGCTCTGAGCTGGCAGTGCAGAGCCCGACTGGGGGCTCAAACTGAGATCATGCCCTGATCTGAAGTTGGACACTTAACCGACGGAGCCACCCAGGCGCCCCTGTTTATCAGCTTTTCAAAATTAATTTTGTAGTACCTGTATTCTTTCTTGTGTATGGCCAACTGAAGTCTCTGTCCCATTAGCTGAGTTGTAGCTGGCAATTTGACAACCTCTTCCTTAAATACCTGGAACCAACCTAAACCGAAGCTTTCACGTCTTGGTTGTACAGAGCCTGAAGGTTGGCCAGGGGCTAGAGATTAAGAACTTCTCAGATCATTTCTGAGAACGTGTTGTGACCTAGACATTCATGTGGACTTCTAGAATATTTGGAATTTGTGGGAGTTTTTCAAAGCCTTTATTCTCCAAGTATTTTCTTCCCAAGACGCTTCCTTCCTAAGTTTTGGGGTATACTTCTTACCCCAGCTGTTACCTTTTATCCTAGGCGGCAACATCTAATATATTTGCCTATAAATATTTTTGGCAAAAACTGCCCAGGGTACCACCTCGGTCCTGGGGAAGTCCTGAGACAGGCAAAACAAAGGCCAAAACTTATTCCAGTCCCTCAGGGAGCCATAGGCCAGGTCAACACACACATAACAATTCTTTTTTTTTTTAATGTTTATTTATTTTTGGGAGAGAGAGAGAGAGAGCAAGCTAGTGAGGGACACAGAGAGAGGAAGACACAGAATCCCAAGCATCTGTAATCCGAAATTGCTTAGAATTCCCCATATTTACCGACGACCTGCTGTTGTGCACCCCAGTCTCTGCTAGAAGGGATGCGGGTGCACTAATGAGGTCAGCCAAGTTCGTGTCCAGGTCGGGCATTGTTCTAAATGAGGTACGTGTCTTCACTCGGTGGGTCGACACAGCAGTCGTGGGAAATAGCCATTCTGATGCGCATTTACAGAGATGATAGAAGTGGAGCGTCGTGATGTGGCGCGAAGATACAGTACCGGGATCTGACCGCCGACGGTCCGGTTCCAGAGGCTGTGCTCTGCTCTGGACTGCTGCTCTCCACTCCCGATGCGGTAGAGAAATAGTCATCGATTAAGAATGGTAACAGCCGGAGTGACAGAAATAGCTCCGGGGGCCAATGGGCAAAAGACCCTGCAGGCGCCAGCCAGAAGCCCTTTGTCAGATGGGCAGAGTGGCGCTACCCCAGCACTGGGCACGGGTGGAGCCAGATCCCTTAAGACCCTAGGTTCTGAATCCCAGCCCAGCACCTGGGAGGCGTGGGAGACTGTGGAGTGGGCCAAAGCGTCCCGCTCAGGTGTGTGTGGCAAGGTGAGGGCTGCCTGCACGGGGCAGTCCGGGACACCCAGTCCAGGGAGGAGGGGCCGGGTGTTGCCAGTTTCCTCCCCATCACCAACACGATGGAGCTGGGGGCACAGGACAGCGGCCCCCCAGTGGAGGTGGGACCGCTTACACCAAATCGCAGCCCTCTGTGCCCAGTAACTGCGCACCTGCCAGACCGGGACCGACACCGACAGAACCAGAGGGCCCCTCCTCCAGGCCAGCACAGCCACCGGTTCAAAGGCACCATCAGACATCTGTCCAGTGGTTTTGCATTTTCTGATCTGACTTTTGGTCAATTCTTTCGTATGTATGTATGTATGTATGTATTTATTTATTTATTTTTAATTAATTTAAATAAATTTAAATAAATTTAATCTAATTTAATATATTTTTATATATTTATAAATTTATATATATATTTTTTTCTTCTTCTTCTTTCTTCCCTTCTCTATTCTGGTTGTTGGTTTGTTTAAGCAGGCATTTTTAATCTATGCTTTTTACACCTCTTCTGTATCTCCTTTATTTCTCTCTCTCTCTCTCTCTCTCTCTCTCTCTCTCTCTCTCTAGATTAAGCTGTATAGTTTCTCTGATTCTCTGCCTGGTCAATTCCTTTTCTGCTCCCCACCCCCCGCCTGCCCCATCATTTCTCTCTTTGTATGGGATAAGGCTTTCTCCACCACCACCATCCCCTTGTGCAATTTTTTCCAGGGTTACTTCAATGAACAAATCAAAGCACACCTGGTGGAAGGTCCAAACCACCACTACAAGTAGGGTGGTGTTATATCATAATTTAAGGGGTCTATGCATCAAGGGGAGCTAACAATTGTAAATGCTTATGCCCCCAACTTGGGAGAGCCCCAATATATAAATCAATTAATCATAAACATAAACAATCTTATTGATAAGAATACAGTAGGGGCGCCTGGGTGGCTCAGTCGGTTAAGCATCTGACTTCGGCTCAGGTCATGATCTTGCAGTCCGTGAGTTGGAGCCCCATGTCGGGCTCTGTGCTGACAGCTGTGCTGAGCCTGCTTCAGATTCTGTGTCTCCCTCTCTCTCTCTGCCCCTCCCCTGTTCATAATCTGTCTCTCTCTGTCTCAAAAATAAATAAAAACATTAAAAAAAAGAATACAGTAATTTCAGGGGACTTTAATGGACAGATCATATGGGCAGAAAAGCAATAAAGAAACAATGGCCTTGAATGATACACCAGACCAGATGGACTTGACAGATACATTCAGAACTTTTCATCCAAAAGCAGCAGAATACACATTCTTCTTTTTTTTATTATTATTTTATAAAATTTTTTTAGCTTTTCAAGTTCCCAAGAATATATTTGGTCTTAAATATATTTATTTTTTAATATGAAATTTATTGTCAAATTGGTTTCCATACAACACCCAGTGCTCACATTCTTCTTGAGTGCACACGGAACATTCTCCAGAATAGATCACATACTGGGTCATAAAACAGCCCTCAACAAATACAAAAGAATTGAGATCATACCATGCATATTTACAGATCACAATGCTATGAAACTTGAAATCAACCACACGAAAAAATTTGGAAAGCCTCCAAATGCATGGAGGTTCAAGAATATCCTACTAAAGAATGAATGGGTCAACCAGGCAATTGAAGAAATTTTAAAAATCTACAGAAGCAAATGAAAATGAAAATATGACAGTCCAAACCCTTTGGGATGCAGCAAAGGCAGTCCCAAGAGGAAAATACATTGGAATCCAGGCGTATCTCAAGAAACAAGAAAAATCCCAAATACAGAATTTAACCTCACACTTAAAGGAACTAGAAGCAGAGCAACAAAGAAACCCCAAAGCCAGCAGAAGAAGAGAAATAATAAAGATTACAGCAGAAATAAACAATACAGAATCTACAAAAACAGTACCACAGACCAATGAATCTAAGAGCTGGTTTTCTGAAAGAATAAACAAAATTGATAAACCCCTAGCCAGACTTCTCAAAAAGGAAACAAAGAGAATCCAAATGAATAAAATCACAAAGGAAAGATGGGGCGCCTGGGTGGCACAGTCGGTTAAGCGTCCGACTTCAGCCAGGTCACGATCTCGCGGTCCGTGAGTTCGAGCCCCGCGTCGGGCTCTGGGCCGATGGCTCGGAGCCTGGAGCCTGTTTCCGATTCTGTATCTCCCTCTCTCTCTGCCCCTCCCCCGTTCATGCTCTGTCTCTCTCTGTCCCAAAAATAAATAAATAAACGTTGAAAAAAAAATTTTTTTTAAAAATCACAAAGGAAAGAGAAGAGATCACAACCAACACCACAGAAGTACAAACAATTATTAAAAACACTATGAAAAATCATATGCCAAAAAACTGGACAATCTGGAAGAAATGGACAAATTCCTAGACACCCACACACTACCAAAACTCAAACTGAAAGAAATAGAAAATTTGAACAGACCCATAAACAGCAAAGAAATTGAATCAGTTATCAAAAATCTCCCAACAAATAAGTGCTGACAGCTCAGAGCCTGGAGCCTGCTTCAGATTCTGTGTCTCCCTCTCTCTCTGCCCTTCTCCCGCTCACACTCTGTCTCTCTTTCTCAAAAATAAATAAACATAAAAAAATTTTAAAAAAAAGAAAAGAAAGAAAAAGAAAACCAAATTGGGAGGCATCATAATCCTGGACTTTACCCTCTACTACAAAGCTGTAATCATTAAGTAAGGTGTTGGCACAAAAACAGACACATAGACCAATGGAATAGAATAGAGAACCCAGAATTGGATGGACCCACAAATGTATGGCCAACAATCTTTGACAAAGCAGGAAAGAGTATCCAATGGAAAAAAGACTCTCTTTAGCAAATGGTTCTGGGAGAACTAGACAGAAACATGCAGAAGAACCAGGAGGAGGCACCTGGGTGGCTCAGTTCATTAAACATGTGACTTGATTTCGACTCAGGTCATGATTTCACAGTTCGTGAGATCAAGCTCCACGTTGGGCTCTGTACTGATAGCATGGAGCCTACTCGAGATTCTCTCCTTCTCTCTCAGCCCCTCCCCCCACCACACCCCCTCTTTCTCTCTCAAAATAAATAAATAAACCTTAAAAAAAAGAATAATAAAAATGAAGAAAAGCTTTAATGCCAAACTGTTTCTTTTGCTGGCATTATTTGTTTTCTGGGTCATAGATATACAGTAGCATAAAGAGTTCCGTAGTCTCCTAGAAGAGAATTGATTGATTTGGATGTTCCTTCCTTGTCAGTCTTCATCTGCTATTTTGTTGTGGTTTAATTATTTTTGGCTTTGCTTTTGCCGTCGTCAATCCTTTTGAGATGAACCTAGTGCTAGTACTGATTTTTATCAATTTTAACTTATTTTGATTCATTCCCGTTTGGTGGCCGATAATTAGGTTGCTTAAGTGGCCTTTTGAAGTCACATTTCTTCCTAATTGGCACATAATTCTCGGTCATGACATTTGCGGGTATTGATTTATGTTTTTTTTCCTTATGTTAACTTCTGGGATATCTTTGACAAAATTAAATAATAATTCCCCAAATGAAAGCAAATTTAGTGGACATCCACTCCCTCGTATGAGTATATTTGAAATCTCTTTGACGGAGAGCTGAAGTGCACTCTTAAACTCAGCTGCATTAACGTCAGGAATCTGGAGAACGTTACAACTGCCAAGTGGAAGATTAACTAAAGAATATAACAAACGTCACAAAAAATGAAAGCGGATTTGTGGATTTAGAGAGTTTGATATACCATAACCACAACAGGAGAAAATGTCATCATGCTTGAATTGCAAGGCTCTGAGATATAACTGATTTTTCTTTCCCCCTTGAAATGAATTGAAGTTGGTAGACAAGCTCATGAAAGAAATAGCATTCATGATATACACATGCCTGGCTTCTTTTCGAAAGCATAGGATTGCCATATCTTTTCCTGAGAAGCGATTTGCAACAAATCATTTGAACAACTCTCTGAAATTTTTTACAGTGCAATCCTTAATTGGGTAAATTAGAGACACTTTTTTTTTTTTTAAACCACACTTAGCACGAAAATGGCTGAAAACTCCATTGAAAAGATGCTGTGCTAAGTGCCTAATTAGTAAACAAATTAAATATATGTTAAAGTCTAAACAAAATAACTCTGCATTAAATTACTAGAAAAAAGAGGAAAGTCTAAACTCTGTTCTCTCAGGAACTGAGTTTCTCCAGGCCTGAGATGTGACAGGAGGAAGGTCATTAACACCTGTTAAAAAGAAACAACAAGGTGAGCCACTGTGACTCAGCATCTAGGCACCTTGAGCTTGATCCGGGTCAGGGACTCTGGATGAAGTAGGCCACCAGTGGGGACTTCGGAGGGACTCACAGGGATGCCAAATTCTACCACGCTCCAAAGCAGATTTGCCTGTTCCCTTGAGGCCAGAGGTCACAGGGACTTCTTAGCCTTGTCTACAGGGGGTGCAGTGGGAAATTCCCTGATGAAGGTATGCTGGGAGTCCCAGCTCCCACAGAGGCCCTGAGAGACCCCCACAGCAGGTATGACTCCAACAGCCTTCCCCTCCTGGCACCGGGAGTGCAGTGTGGGGAACCCCTAGCTCTAGAAAAAGGAACAACAAGCCCAAACAGGGTCATTTGTCCCTCATGAGAGCAAACTAAGAGTTAATCACAGTTTCAACCTCTCCCAGGAATGACCTTTTAGCAGCCCATCCAAACTTTCCGAATCATCACTAATGAGGTCAATCTGCCTGGTAAAAAGCCATTTGTTCTTCCCCACCCCAAAAGAAGATGAAACACCCCTTTCGTTTTGTTTTTGTTTTGTTTTGTTTTGTTTTGCTGTGCCAAGAACTTCCTTGCCCCACTCTTCTGCCCATAAAAACCTCCCATTTTGGGGCGCCTGGGTGCTTGGTCGGTTAAGCGTCCGACTTCGGCTCAGGTCATGATCTCACGGTCCGTGAGTTCGAGCCCCGCGTCGGGCTCTGTGCTGACAGCTCAGAGCCTGGAGCCTGTTTCAGATTCTGTGTCTCCCTCTCTCTCTGCCCCTCCCCTGTTCATGCTCTATCTCTCTCTCTCTCAAAAATAAATAAATGTTAAAAACCTCCCATTTTGTGCAACTGGGACCATCTCTCTACTTGCCACATGGGATGTGGCTCCATTCATGAATCGCTTAATAAACCGAACTAGATCGTCAACTTTATTCTATTGAATGTTTGTTCTTTAACACATCTATAAGCCAACAGCACGTTTGTCTTCATTCATTTGTGCCTCCATAACAAAATACTACAAACTGGGGAGCTTATAAACAACAGAAAATTTACTTCTCATAGTTATTTAAAAATGTTTTAAGTTTATTTATTTATTTTGAGAATGAGAGAGAGCACAAGCAGAAGAGGGGCAGAGAAAGCCGGAGAAAGAGATTCCCAAGCAGGCTCTGCGCTTTGCTGTCAGCGGCAGAGCCGAACTCGGGGCTTGATCCCACGACCCTGGGATCATGACATGAGCCAAAATCAAGAGTCAGATGCTTAACCTGCTGAGCCCAGGCACCCCTATTTCTCATAGTTTTAAAGGCTGGAAGTTCAAGATCAGGACCCAGCATTTTCAGTATGGTGCCTGGTGAGGGCCCACTTCCTGTTTCATGGCTGGTGCCCTTCTGTGTCCTTGCATGGTGGAAGGGTCTAGGGAGTCCTCTGGAGTCTCTTAGAAGGGCACTGATTCTATTCATGAAGGCTCTACCCTCATGACCTAATCACCTCCCAAAGGCCCCACCTCCTGATACATCTTTGGGGGTTAGCATTTCAACATATGCAATTTGGGAGGGACACCAAAATTCAGACTAGAGTGATGTCTATGGATGCTTCATTGCTTTCATCCCAGCTTTCCCTACATGGCCCTCCCCAAAGGCACAGGCACGGGAGCCCGGAAGCACACATACACACACCTCTAAAACCCATTTACCCTCAAGAAGCCAGCTGATAAGTCAATCCATGAGTTAGTAAGGGATTGGCAGGACTTAGGATATTCACCAAAAAGAATACGTTCTTCTCCTATTTTATGTTCTTAGAGTTCTGTTGCCTTTTGCTGGGATGTGTCAAATAAAAATCACATGTGCAGCCAGATCAGAAGATTCTTTGTTTAAAAGGATTATTGCCATAATGGGAGGCTGATTCCTTTAATACAGGGAAAGGGAGACTATTGCAGTAGAGAAGACATTCCAACCACGGCATCTACAACTGTTTGAAAAACAAGGCAGAAAGGAATTTTCTTTCCAAGGAAAGGATAAACAAGGTTAGAAAGAATCAGATACGGTGGAGTGGGAAGAGTAGGTAGCATGATTAGACAGTCGAGCGGGAAATGTTTTTCCTTTGGGTCAGGGTTCCCCTATTCTTAGGGGGGAATCCTTAAAGATGGATGGTTCTGAATTCCAATGCTGGCTGAGGGTAGATACAATTCTTGGGCCTGGGAGAAGAAGAGAAAATAAAGTTTGATCAAGTCGGATTAGCAGGTAGGTTGTCTAGATTGGTCAGTGGCTACAAACAACTCGGCTACACTTTCATAAAACAACAAATGGGAATTTGGTAGATCTGTGTCTGGCCCGGTCCTGGTAAAACAAGGGGGTCATCTCTGAGTCTTATCTAAGTCACGTGGGGACCAGGTGGTTCTTCTCAGTAACCCCTTTCCTGGAACGCAAAAGGGGCAAGGGATTTCTTAATCTGGATGTTTCTGAGTGCAGTGGGCTCAAGTCAAGTTCAACATTGTCAGGGGTAAATGACAACATGACAAACCAGGTAATCAGCCGGTTTGAGCACTTGGACATTGTGAACACAAGTTCTGTATGAGGCTTTCTGGCCCTAGTGTCACTCTCACAATTTCCCCTTGTGTCAAGTCACTTGACCGCAAAGATCATCCTTCCAGCTGGGTCACCGCTTTGGGGCGTCCTGTTTCACTGCAAACAAGAAGACTTGCTTCTCCTTCCGTTCCATCTTTCCACCGCCATCATAATCACGACTGATTCCTTGATCCAACTCAAGTCTGATGAGTCCTTTTCATATACATTTCAGCTTAGAGGCCTGATGTGAAGGGAAGATTGAGAAACCATTTGGCAAAATGATTAAGCGAGCAGCGAAGCTTAACAAATCCTCATGCTGTCAAGACCAGGTTATTAACTGAGACCATTTGGGAGTCAGATGTTCAGCCTGCAGCCAGGATTCAAAACTGACCCCGTTGTTTAGGGCCTCTGACCTCTCAGACATGACCCAGTGCCCCGAAAATGGCTCTTCAGGACATGTGTCTATAGAGTGATTACAGGGCTTAGTACATGAGCCTTGTAAGCGACATAATTTTGTGGTGGTTGTAGTTTTTATTTTGTTTGCTGCATGGTTGTTGTTCTTTTGGTTTTTTCCCCAGGGATAGGATAAGAAGACGTTTTACCTTATTTAATGAAGCGTAGTTAGATTTTTCGCTGGTCTGATCATTTTTGGTGCATTACACAGTCCCGGAGGACTCTGTGCGGCCAAAGACCCATTCCATAAAGGTACAATGTTGAAGTCAAAGCAATTCCAGGAACTTGTGTCTAGGCAGAAAGCCTCCTACTGGATCAGGCCAGCGTGTGCAGAGGGCAGGCTTTCCGGCAGGCTGTGTGCATTTGAATTCTCGGGTTTACCAGAAGCCCATGCAGGGCTAGTCCCGCCTCCCCTCTTTCCCGCAGCTTCCTGTTACCACTCTGACCTCATTTTCGAATTCTCTCCCATTCATTCACTTTGCTCTGCTTCCCTGAATATGCCAGGCCTGCTCCAGCCTTGGGACCTTTTTTTGAGTGGCGCCCTCTGCCTGGCATCTTTCTTCCCCAGAGAGCCGCCACTTGACTACACCGTCATCTCCAAATGTTTCTTGGACTATCCCGAACACCCTAATACAATTGGCCTATACTGGTTCTTTTTTTTTTTTTTTTTTAATGTTTATATTATTCTTGAGAGAGAGTGCGCATGAGTGGGGGAGGGGCAGAGAGAGAGGGAGACACAGAATCTGAAACGGGCTCCAGGCTCCGAGCTGTCAGCACAGAACCCAACGCGGGGCTTGAACTCACGAATTGCGAAATCACGACCTGAGCCAAAGTCGGAAGCTGAACTGACTGAGCCGCCCAGGTGCCCCCAAACACCCTAATTCAAATTGCAGCCTGCATTTCTCTGCTCCCACCCCTACACTCCTGATCCTTCTTACCTGGACCTACTTATTATTGTCCAGCATTTACCATATTCAGACATCCCCTATCATTTTTTTCTTACCTTCATTGTCTTTTTCCACTAGAATGAGAGTGGAATTTTGTTTCTCGTTGTGCCTTATCTCCTGAAATCATGCTCAGTGCGTAGTAGGAAATCAATGATCATGTGTTAAGTTAATTCTATGTTAAGTAAATATGATTTTTAATAGATAATAAAATGACAGACAATATAATTAAACACTTTTCCATGATACAAAACTATTTGTACATACATTCATCCCAAGCCTGATCTTTTTCAAATTAAAAGCCGATTTCGCAGTTGTTCTTTTGGTACGAAAAAAGGGATTGGATGTGGTCAGACTGAGAGCCTTGCCAGGCCTTTTGTTTAGCCTGGAGGTGGGAACACTTTGTCATGTACTGCAAATCTTTCTTCCATTACTAGTTGTCACAAATATTATGTATTTTCTACTTTAGATGTCTTTCCTGATGATAGGAAAGGTTAAAATGTAGGTTCTAATAAAGTCTCCAATATCCTTATAAACAAAAAATGAAAAATGTTTTCTCCTCTTCCAGTACTCAGATATACTTAGTCATGACTGTTTCTCATACGATGGCTCTTCTGTCTTATAAATACACTTCTCCCTTCTTGCTCAAGGCAGTCCTTTCTTAGAACACCTTGCTATCATTCAAGATGGCTGACTTAAATCAGAGAAGGAACTGTGAGGGAGAGGAACTCGCAACTGTGGAGTTAATGGCATGCAAACTCCACTCTGTTTTCACTATCTTGTAAAGAAGACTGATTATATTTGAAGAAAGGTAGTAAATGATTGCTGGAAGGAAAAGAAAAAAAAAATCAATTCCGAGTGTCTCTAAGGAGCAGAGTAAATCTAAAAAACAAATGTTCGCTCAGGGTTCCTAGCCCCAAGAGAGCACATACAGGGAGTCACAGTCTGTTAATCCCAGAGATACCAATCCCACAGAGCGAGAAATTCAGGAGGACCATATTGTTAAGAATCGACTGAAATAACATTCAGAGCAAACAGTGAAAATGGATGCTGGCTGTGAACTGTTCATTTGCAAGGAGCCTTGGAGGTGCAAATGCTACAAATCCGAGAAAGCTCAAAGACTTACGGGCCCACACAGGCCGACAGTGACTACGCTGTCCTTGCTTCCTCTTCCCAGAGCCCCAACATGAAAATCAATAGAGAAGGCACCACGATGATTACAGAATTACTCGAAATGGAGTGTAAGAAAGAAGAATGAGCTGAGATCATTCAGCCCGGAAAGAAGAACGGTCAGATTTCTGTGATGGATAGTAAACCGCTCCAGAACTATTAAAAGAAAGATGGCGACTACCTGTCCTCCACTGAACAGAAACAGAGTTAAGCTGAAGGATAAAATAGAAAAGTTAGCAAGAGGCATGTCCCGTCTTTTAGAGATTAGTAAATCTTCAGTGTTTCTGATTTAGCAACCATGGGGTTTCTCTTTCCTTGGAAAGTAACTTGAACCATTTCCCCATGTTCCCAGGACGGAGTGTGAAATCATGAAGAGACTGAATGCTTAGGCACTGTTGATTCAACAGAGGCCTTTGTGTGCCCCAGCACCCCCATCTCTCCCTGCACCGGCTCCTTTATTACTTCCAGTGAGCGCGAGCATTGCTTTGTGGAATTCTACTCGCCAGTCTTCTCATTCCGTCATTCAAAACCCTATCTACCAGGGCGCCTGGGTGGCTCGGTCAGTTGAGCGTCTGACTCTTGATTTCGGCTCAGGTCATGATCTCACAGTTTGTGGGTTCGAGCCCCACACTGGTCTCTGCGCTGACCAAGCAGATCCTGCTTGGGATTCTCTCTCTCCCTCTCTCTCTGCTCCTCCCCCGCTCACACACACACACACACACACACACACTGTAGGAGGTTTTCAGATAGGCACTTAGGAAAGGCCTCTCTGAGGAAGTCACTGGTGAGGTGATGACCAGGACGCAGCCCCATAAAGAGATGGGATTAAGGAAACAGCCTACTCACTAGCCTACAAGACTCAGCATCCTCAACACTGGCGTATGTTTACTTAGTCTTAAAAAAAAAAAAAAAACTACGTGTATCTTCAGATAAAAGGGTATAAAGCTTTGACATTTCCCCCAAATGGCAACCAGTCATCCCAAACAAAAATTGAAATTGGGTGGTAGGAATTAATATTTTATCTAGTCAAACATTCAGGGGTTGTTGCTAATCATTTCACACCGGGTCTCACAGGCAGGAAGTGCTGGGGCAGGGATTTGAAGATTTACTTTTGCATTCTGCTCTGAGCAGGGAACGATAGTTGAATACAATCTGAGGCCTTGATGGTGGTTAAGAGTCGGCACCCGGGACCCAGGTGGCCTGCATTTGGCTCCTGCCTCTACCACTGACCAGTTCTGTGACCCTGAGCAAGTTAGTTTAAAACCAGTCTCGGCTTTAATGCCTTCATCTATAAGTCCCGGATGATAACAGTATCTACCTCAGAGGGTGGTTATGAGGATCAGTCGCGTTCATATTTGTAAAGCATATAGGACAACGCCTGAGACATAGTGAGTATTATGTAATTGCTAAATAAAAATAAAATAATAACTATTTGTTGTGAATAACATGAGCCAAGTGTTGATGGAAGCTGTAAGAATGTCTTCACCATACTTGCTGCGGGAAAATCATTCAGCACATTGTGGATTTAGCTTCCATCAGTGCAAATTTATAATTCCGTGTGAGTCGAATGAAAGCTTCCTTTTGGATTATCCATGAAGGATATGCTAAGTAAATTGTCAATATAAAGAACTTTGTCCCGTTTGTTAATGTTTCTGAAGGGATTGCCTTTTTCTGAAGCATTTTTGCAGTGGCTCTTTGTCAATGCACATCGGGTGTGCTAATTATCAGTCTTGTTTTTTCATTTAATTTGTTAGATAGCATTCTGTAAAATGTCAGTTTATACTAATTTATGCCCAGAAATGCCATATACGCATATTTAAAATATACATAAGGGCACCTGGCTTGCTCAGTCGGTTAAGCGACCGACTCTAGATTTCGACTCAGGTCACAGCCTTGAGGTCATGGATGGGATCGAACCCCGTATCCGGCTCCACGCTGAGCATGGAGTATGCTTAAGATTCTCTCTCTCTTCCTCTGCCCCTCTCCCCTGCTCTGTCTCTGTCTCTCTCTCTCTCAAATAAAAATAAAATCAAAAAAAAAAAATATATATATATATATATAATTTACGTATGTCAATCTCACTTCATTTTCTCCCCTGTATATTCCCTCCTCTTTCCGTGTCTTATGTGTAATAAAAACAGAAGGCAATTTTCAATGTATTGTGTTTTCTATAAAAGCCACACCTTTAACTTTTCTTTTTCCTTCTGCCCAACCCTACACACAAAGATTCTGGAATCTCTGAAGTGTTGAGATGTACTGTACCTAACACACGCTTCATGAAACTTTCTCTTCTCTTTCTTGATGTCCAACATTCATGCCCCGGTATTAGGAAGCATCTGAATATCTCACCATGTACTTTACCCCACATGGAATAAATGTACGTATATTTGTTTTCCAGAAATAAGAAGCTGAGACATCTCACTGGCACACTGCCACATGGAGTGACCACACCGTTTTCCTTGCCTAATATTGTGAGCAACTGATTTTCAGCTATTTGCACACTTTTCTTCCTCTGTTTTTTTTTCATGTTTACTTGTTTTTGAGAGAGAGAGCGCGTGCATGCATGTGAGTGAGGGAAGGGCAGAGAGAGGGGGAGACAGAGGATCCAGAGAAGGCTCGGCACTGATAGCCGACAGCCCTCTGTGAGGCTTGAACTCATGAACCCTGAGATCGTGACCTGAGCTGAAGTCGGAGGCTTAACTCACTGAGGCACCCAGATGCCCCTCTTCCTTTGTATTTTAGATGATATCTCTGCAAAGCAACACCGTGAGGATTCAGCACGTTTCGAATTATAATCCCCAACACTTGCTTTTGTAAGCAAGACATTGGACAGCAATTACCGTGAAGGCAGAACCACATTGTACGTGTAACTTTGGGTCTTGTGCCCCGTGACGTACTGCATTGACACTCCCGGTCCTGTTTATGCAGCCTATTATGATTGTAATTCTGTTGTGCCTATCATATCAAATCCTCCACCATATGTGGGCCTCCAGGGATGGTGACATGTGTCACCACTCAAGTGTTTGCAACTCCTCAAACAAGCTTCTTCACACCGAGTCATCTGCCTACTTAAAACCCTCAAAATATATTCAGATACGCCCCCCTGCCCATTCTTGGTAAATTAGAACTAAAAAAGAAAAAAAAAAAAAACACTTGTCAATCAACAGTGATTAGGCACCCTGAGAGATAATAGATGCCATGGAACTCGGCATTGTGACCTGAGGAATTTGGCACGCGTGACCATAAACCCCGGCATTATCTCAAGAGAACTAGCACTCCGCCTTTGACTCTCATCTGGTAATCTCCCTGACATACCACACGGGCGTGGGCTGGTGGGCCCGGTGCGTAGCTGTAAAAGCTGTCTACTGCATGCCGTGACTTTCGCACAGTCCTGTTTTCAACACCTGTCACTTCATACTAACAGCATTTAACCATTCAAAACGTATTTATTGCGTCTCTGTTACATCTCAGGCGCTCGGCTGGCCACTGGGGAACCCACTGGCGGGCAAGGCAGGGTCCCTGCATTCAACATGCTTCAGGGGTAGCAGAGCTGAGAAGTATGTAGGCAGCAGTGAATGCTAAGCTAAGGAAACCCAGAGAGCACACAGAGTTCCTAAAGGCAAGGTCAGAGAGGATGGGGGGGGGGTAGGAAATAAGGGTCATGATGGCATTTCCTGAGGGCGTGAGGCCAAATGGTTCTGCATGTGCCTCTCCAGCTCTGTTTCTATGATATTTCTCACCCCGTACGTTAACTGTAATCACTGCCCACTTCCCACTCGACAGTGCTCCACATACTTGAAGCCTGGTATTAAGGCCCTAGGAGAATAGTAGGCTCTCTACTAGTAATTGAGAACAGATAGAGTGAGATGACTTCAGAGCAAGTCTGCAATGCTTAGCCTCTGTCCCATTAAACGCCAACTAGATTGGAAGGAGAGGAGAGAAGGATAATTAAGAATTCCAAGCTGGCCAGCTTTGGAGGGGTCAGGGTAAAGGAGGTCATCCGGGAGCCAAATGTGTAAGACCACAGATTCTTTAAGAAGACGGTAACGCTGCGCTAATGAAAGAGTGACAAAAAGAGAGGAGAAAAGGTACGCAGCGTGAGGAATATCAAAGGAAAGACGAGAGAGGAGCTGTTGATAATCCGGCATGCATGGGAATCCTCAGGAAACATACCCAGAATTCTCCGCTATGTAACTGGGGCACAGGGGTGCGTGCATGCAAGTGGGTAGAAAAGGTCAGGTTGATTGATCCTCATCTTGGGGTCAATCACGGGCGAGGGCTTGTAGGCTCAGGGCAACCCATATTGCTTGAGAGTGCACTTTTGGTCCCCAGCATGGGATGTTTTGCCCACCCAGTGTTTTGCCTGAGGTAAGAGACAAGCTGGAGGGGCGCCTTGGTGGCTCAATCAGTTAAGCATCCGACTTCGGCTCAGGTCATGATCTCACGGTTCATGATGTCAAGCCCCGTGTCGGGCTCTCTGCTCTCTGCGCAGAGCCCCTTTCGGATCCTCTGTCTGTCTCCCTCTCTCTGCCCCTCCCCTGCGTGCTCTCTCTTTCACTCAAAAATGAATAAACATTAAAAAAGAGAGAGAGAGAGAGATAAGCTGGAAAGAACTTAATTCGAAAGTACAGACTGAGATCAAAATGGAGTTAAAGTCCTCTTTCAACTATGACAAGGCATTTTTACCAGGTTGTTTCTCAGACAGATTCCACGGTGTTCTACTCATTCCAGATGGCTTGTGCTTCCACATACCCAAATTACGGATAGTTACAATCCGGAGACATTATCATATTATGATAAGACTCTTCCAATGTGATAAAGAACGTGTCCCTTGGCAATTTATTTTAGATGTGCTCTTCATTCCCACACAGGCCTGACTTAACTCTGCTTATCCCCATAAGGGGCATTCCTCATTATCTGCTCCTTTCTTTTCCTAACTTGCCTCAGTCCTCTGGGCTATACTAATGGGTGCCCCTCATCCGCACTCCGGTCACCTCGTCTTTGCTCGGTTCCGATTTCTATGTCATTTCCCCTGCTAAGCCTTCCCTGGCCTCCACGCATAGGTCAGGCATCTCTCTAATAGGTTATCCTGACACGGTAGTTTTCTATGGTAACGCATTACTACTGTAATTGTAAAATCATTTGTGTGATCATTTAATGTCTGTTCTCTCCACGTCTTTCCTAGTTAGAGTGTAAGCTCCATAAAGGCAGGGGTCACCGTATTCCCAGGCCTTATCAGACAGTCCAACACATGATAGGTACTCATTCAATATTTGTCAAGTAAATAGATGATTCAATTGAGATGAAATTATGTATGGATCTATTTGAAGCTCGGGGCGCCTGGGTGGCTCAGTCGGTTACGCGTCCAACTTCAGCTCAGGTCATGATTTCGTGGTTTGTGGGTTCGAGCCCCGTTTCGGGCTCTGTGCTGACAGCTCAGAGCCCGGAGCCTGCTTCGGATTCTGTGCCTCCCTCTCTCTGTGCCCCTCCCCCGCTCGTGCTCTGTCTCTGTCAAAAAAAAAATAAACTTTGAAAAAAAATTTGAAGCTCTCAATACATTGTTGCTAGTTTGATTTCAGAACAGAGCATACAAATAAACATCACCACCAATATTATATAGAAATGCCAATTTCATTGCACACTCTTGGGATTATTTACCAACTAAACATTATAATCTTCTGTCTTTGAAGTCTATGGAGATTTAACATATATTTGATCACTTAGGACAAACCCTCTTTTTGAGATTGCTAAAATGCATCTCTGGGATTTTAACTTATATCTGATTGTAGCAACATTATTCACATTGGCCCAAAGCCACTATTACTAATACTTGGCACTTCGTTTGCTTTGGTGAAGTTGAAATCCATCTTCCTAAAGCTTCGTGTGCATATTTGGTTTAATTGAGATTACTGTGTTGAGTACAACGTACCCTGGCTCATTATATTTTCTTATTTACTAAGAGTTAAACTGAAAATTACTTTTGTCTCATCTCCTTTACAACTTTTGAAAATGTGAGATGATGGCAAAAAATGTAGATCCCTACTTCAGCTGTAAATCAACATTGATTCCATTCAGAATAACAAAGTTAAAGTTAAGGAAAGAATATTAGAGGAATATATAAGTTTAAGGTGACTTTCTAAGTATGCTATTTGAATGTACCCAGGACATCATAACAGTATAAATTTCAAATCATTTAAAAAGTAAGAATTTGTTTTCCACCAAAAGGAGAAAAACACTTATAAATGATTGGCAAAGAGTTCACTTTTTTTGGTTGTTTACTATAGAAAAACTCTTTAAAACATTAATTCACAATAACCCAAAAAAGGAAAGTGACAAACGACAGGGGAATCATTTCAGAAAGCATTTAAGTAAGTGCCTTAAAACACGAAACCATGTGCAACTCAGTAGTAATTAAATGAATGCAAATTGAAACAACAGAGTAATATTTTTGGCTATAAAATTGTCAAATGAAGGTAAATTATATCACGCCTGATTCGTGGGTGACCAGGGGAACAGGAACTTTCACATGCCTGATGGTGGAAGATTCCTGGCAGTACAACTCTTTTGTTATGAGAAATTGGGAGGCCTCACACATTGCCGAGGGGGAAGTAAAATGTGCATACAGGACTCCAAAAGTCATTTCCTTCTACCCTTCAGGCCCTTCCAGCTGGTCTACGAGCGAAATTGACAGGAGACAGATTAACAGGGAAAAGAAAGCGAAGTTGGCCCAATAATGAAATTGAGACCCGAAGAAATGACCAAGGCAGGCGGTTTCTATGCTTTGTAGAGAAAGAGACAATGAATCTGTCCGGAACTGACAGCACAAAGGAAAGCTGTGTTTTGGGGAGCTTCAGTTAGTAAGGAATTCTAAACAGAACCTGGGCTGTGGTAACAAATTCGTAAAAAGTAACAAGGGTTGTTTCTAAAGCCTTTTCTGCTCTAAATTCTCTACCTCCGGCCATAACAATTTCTCTCTACCTCCTGGTACAGGGATGGTGCCTTTCACATGGGAGATTCATTTCCTCCTTTCAGGGGGGACACAGGAGGGCCTGAGTGTCCTTGCACTGGCTGTTTTTTAAGTGGCTTTAATTTGAAATAATCAATATGCCTTTGTGATACATTTTGGGGCCGGCCTGCCCTGGGCCCCCTACGTGCAGTTACTTTGGAAAACAGTATGATGGTTCCTCAAAAGGTTAAACATAGAGTTGACCATATGACTCAGCAACTCCGCATCTATCTCTACACCTAAGAGAAATGAAAACAAATGTCCATTCAAAATCTTGTACGTGAGCAGGGTTAGTGATAATAGGCAAAGAAGGGAGAGCAACTTAACTGTCTATCAATTGATTAATGGATAAACGATATGGTATGTGAATACAATAGAATATATGTGTCCAGTTATGGCATATCGTTGAGGAAGGGTTGAAACTCCCAGTCTTTTAAGTTGAAAATTAATGCCATTTTAATTTCTTAATGACTTTATAATATAATATAGCAATAAAAGCAAATGAAGTACTGATCCATACACAACAAAGATGATCCTTGAAACATTATGCTAAGAAATTCACAAGCCAATCCCAAAAGACCACATGTTGTATGATCCTATGTATATGAAATGTCCTGAGTAGGCAAGTCTCTAGAGATACGAAATAGTGGTTGCCCAAGACAGATGGGCACTGTATACAGTTTAAATGGTAGACTTGTATGTTAATTTTATGTAATTCAAGTTGTTATAAAAAATAAATAATATGAATTTAAAAAAAAAAACTCTCCAAAGACAGGAAGGGGGGAACAAAAGCTGCTAGACTAAGGGTGCCCGTTTGAATGAAGCTTAAAACCTGCATACATTTTGGGGGCACCTGGGTGGCTCACTCAGTTAAACGTCCAACTCTTGATTTTGGCTCGGGTCATGATCCCACGGTTTGCGAATTCTAGTCCCACATTTGTGCAGGGCCTACTTGGGATCCTCCTTGTCTCCCTCTCTCTCTGCCCCTCCCCTACTCACACGCTCACTCTCTCTCTCTCAGAATAAACTTAAAAAAATAAACCTGCATACATTTTGATGTATTTTATAATATGAAAAGATTTAAATATTTATTCATTCACTCATTCAATCAACAAATATATTTGAAGGCTTACACGAAGCCTGCATTTTAGCTAGGGAGCAGACATTGGCCAGATACATAAAAAGATTGAAAACTGTAAATGTGATAGGAGTTATAAAGAAGGTAAATGTGATGTTATTAGAGCATAATCATTTAATACAGGTGCTGGGGATACACCAGTGATCAAAATAGGCGAAAATTCCTGTCATCATGAAATTACAACCTAGTGGGGAAACAGAATGCAAAAAATAAATTAGCTTATACTTCACTGTGAAAAACAAAGTGGGGCAAGAGATATGGGTCCTTGTTTAAAATAGGACGCTTCAAGGGGCGCCTGGGAGGCTCAGTCAGTTAAGGGTCCGACTCTTGGTTTGGGCTCAGGTCACGATCTCACGGCTCGTGTGTTCGAGTCCCTCACTGGGCTCCACGCTGACAGCACAGAGCCTGCCTGGGATTCTCTCTCTCCCTCTCTCTCTCTGCCCCTCCTCTGCTCTCTGTCTATCAAAATTAATAGACTTAAAAACTTTTTAAAAAAAATGGGATGCTTCGGGAAGGCGTTTCCGCGGAGCAAAGATCTGCAGGGGAGGCAGCTGGCCATGAAGAGATCAAGCAGCAGTATTCCAAGCGGAAGACGAGGCTCGTGCAAAGTCCCTGAGGAGGAACTGTGCCTGACCAACGAATTAGGAAACTCTCAAGATCAGTGTAGCTGGAGCTGGGTGTCTAAGGAGAGGCTGTCACAGAAGTTTGAGGTCACAAAACTCACAATTTAAGAGGGGGCAGTAACAAATTAATTTTACTCTGAATGGGATGGCAAGCCCTTGGATCATCGGATCATCGGATTGTTTTCAGCAGAGGAAAACGAACTGTTGTGGATCATTCCGGTTGCTGTGCTGAGAACTGGCTGTGTCGGGGGGCGGGGGAAAGCAGAAAGACTTTAGGAGGGAGATGATGGTGTCTCGTGTTTGAGGGGTAGCAGTTCTGGTGGACTAGGGATACCGTTGGAAGATGGGGCCGACAGCATGTGCTAGGCTGTGATGAAGAAGAGGCAGGAATTACTCTACAGAGGCCTGTAGTAGTGTGTTTCGCTGAAAAAGCAAGAGTGGTTGTGGACATGTGAATTTTGAATCGCTTATTAGATTTCCAAGGCTGAGGTATAGCAAGAGGCGGTAAATTATATAATTCTGGAAGACAGTAGAAGACCTGGGCTGAATGTATAAATTTGGGAGTTACCAGTGTAGAAATGATATTTAAATCCAGATGATCCAAGGGATCATTTCCTCAAGGGAGATAAAAAGTTGTGAGGACTGCGCCTCATTGTCAACAAATTAGCAAAATAAAGAGGAACAGCTACGGAGAATGAGGAGGAGCCGTAGAACATTCACAAGGGTGCTTGGTCCAATCAGGATGTACACATAGATGTAGTTCTATTATTGTTTATTGCTTTATTATTGATAGTTGTGAAAAATTAGAAACAATCACAATGTCCAGCAACAGTAAATTCTGGTGGATCTGTTTCATGGAATACTATGCAATGATTATAGATTCTGATAACGACATGTTTTATTAACATGGATAAATATTGCATACCACTGAAAAGGCAAAAACTGGAATCATTCGGGATGATCAGATTGTAGCCTATGTGGATTGACGCAGTTCTGAGAAGATTATGGAGCAATCCTGAACGTCAGGCTGAGGAGTGGAGGAAAGATCTCATTTAATACAACACTCACTCAAGACAGGTATTATTATCATTTTTGATAAGTTAGTTGAGGATCAGAGATCTTCTCAAGTGTCCTCACTAATTCTTTAGCCCGGGTTAAGGGCTGAGGACTATAGGCTTTTGTTGACAAGGTTAGAGGTGTTCAGAATGTTGAAAGTAAGAATGTGACACAGGTGGAATGTGTGGTTCATGGGGATACCTTTCAAGCCCTATATGACAGTTCTTGGCAAATATCCCCATACACAGATTATTTGATCTCTGGCCCTCATCCGAGCGAAGACTGGCATCATCGAGATAGGGTCAATCATTATGCCAGTTGACCCTGACTCTGAATATCAGTTCTCAAACTGTGGAGCTCTTGAAGAAGGGTGAATGAGGGAGGAGTTTCATCCTTAGGGGCTCTAGTTCATGTCAAGGTTCGGAAGACGTGGCTGATGAGTGCAGAAGGGGAGCTAGAGAATTCTCATTTTCTCCTGGATATCTCACGGACCTCTGGGGTACTTGACTCCGGTTCTGTCACCCTTCATTAGACCAAAAATAGAACAAAAATCCCTATTAGAATCCAAGCACCCCACAGGCAGTAAACTTGGTTATTTTTCACAATTGTATCTCCTTATCCAAAAGACTACCTACAACACAGTGGTCTTAAATATTTTGTGAATGCAATTAATTGTATCCTTGGGAATCTGAAACAAGGCAAAGGTCCAGCCAGCGTTTGTTCTTCTAGTTCAGTGGTTCTCAGCTCTAGGTGCATGTTAAAAACTCCCAAAACCATTTTAAAAGCACAGCTGCTTTGGGAACGCCCCCCAGAGATGCCAACTTAGTTAAAATGAGGTAGGTCCCATGCATCAGTATCTTTAAGATCTCCCCAGGAGATTCCAGTGAGTACCCAGAATTATGAACAAGTGTTTGAAGTGGTCACCAGTTGGCCTGCTCAAAGTAATGAGATGCCAGTTTTAGACCTTAGGACTTGGGTGGCTTTCTTATGCCTCCTACGGTTGGGGCCCGTTACTTCTGCTGGGCCCTGGTTTCAGAGCCACATCTGGTCCTGGGGGGCTGTCAGGGTCCTTGGTCCCAGAAGTCCAGGTGATGCTCATCCTTAAGGGCCAGAAAATAAGGCCAATTCTAGTTGGGAGCTTAGGTAGTTGAGCAGGTTTGAGGGGCTTTAAGGGTGCAGTGACCTGACCTTGTAACCGATGAGGACCAGCATGATAACGTGGTCTTCCTCATTGGTGGGGAGAAAAGGGACTCGGAGGCCAGAAATGCCACAAGGCCTAGCATCTCTATTTTTTATGCACTGACATCCCCCTCGCTGGGGAAAGGAAAGTATGTGTTCTTTTCATACCACATAAATTATTATGATTATAGGACCGAGTAATAGTACACATAATCACAAATCTCTCCTGACAGAAAAACGCTCCAGAATGGCACACACATAATTTAAACTACAATTTAAAGGGATGTATCAGGTCACATTCCTACTTATCCATATCAGAGAAGATTTATTATCTGATAAACATAGAATAGATTATGAAATGAAACTTTCCAAAAGTCATTGCTGACATTGCAGTCCAATTCTCACCCTTTATTTCCCCAGAAAGAATGTCATAGACTCAATCTACAGATAAACATATAGCACTTTATTTTGCTTTATTCCACCTTCACGAATTGGACAGAAAATCCCTCTGAGTTCTTTTGATTATGGATTATCCCTTTAGAATGCCCTCGCTGGAAGTGCTTCATGACAAAAAAACGTTATTGTGAAATGACATTTTTTGCCCTTTGAAGTAAGAATATAACAGTGAAAATAACTTTTATGAGACCTGGTGGGAATCTTACTCATTGTGATGGTAGATGAGTATATTCAGAGGTAGAAAAATTGTTGAGGAGTTATCCTTTGGAAACAAAAAGAAAACAGGCCTCTATGTTGAGGTGATACAGACACTTTTTTTTCCAATTGAGCATCTCTAAATACAGTTTTTGAAAATGAGGTATTTACTCACTTCTTTATATCTGCAACTTGAAGTCCATAAGCTTGGTCATTCTAAACCGAATCTGGAGCTGTCATGGCCAAAATCAGCTAATTAAATTTGTGCAATCACATTGACCTAGAAAAGCTTCAGGTTAAGGCTGATTATTTCATCCAAATATGCAGTAGGAAGATGCCATTTATTTGAATTCCTCTTGCAGCCCACAATACATTACATTAAATTAGAACAACTGTTCTTAATGATATTAATTAGGTCAACAAAGGTCAAATATTACTCAAGTAAAGGTAGGAGGAGCTCTGCATCTGTCTCTTGCTGTGTCTGCAAAAAGAAAGTTAAATAGGAAGTCGGATGATTTGCATCAGAAAGCATTAGTGACTGTCATTCTTGGCTACTTAAGGAATTGGCAGATATTCTGTCTGGGAACACCACAAGCTATTATTTTTGGGAGACCATGGCTTCCCAGAGCATTAGTAAGGGGAAAGTTTGGAGTCAACATATCTCAAAGGGAAAGATTATACCCAGGTATAGCAGACTGATCAAGTTCATATTATCACCTGGAAAGACGTGGTCCATATTGATTTCAGTAGGGCTCTCAATTTTATTTCACATGATTTCCTCACTAATAAAAAATTAAATTACGATAATGACCATAGTGCTTTGAGTAAAAACAGGGAATAAGTTATTGGGAGACTCGGAGTCAAATTTGGTGATTATGCAGTATAGTAACTCATGAACAATGTCCTTGATGGTATTCAACACCCTTATTAACCTTCACTATAAAGCACCTGAGGTAACATCCAGCAGAATTTCAGATAGAATTAAGTCATTTGCGTTTCCGACATTCTGGAAAGTATAAATGCAATTTTAAGTAATCGTGATAAATTGGAAAGATGGAATTTGGCTAGGATATGTACATAATGGCCTACTGCTAAGAAAGGAAGATATTTCAGGAGGGAACTGAGTGCCTGTAAGCCACATTTCTACCCTGAGCTCAAAGTCAGTATGGCACTGGGTATAGCAAGAGGCAAATACAACGACGGAGAAAGAATGTCTTGCCTTTGTCTGAAGAGTAGGAGAACATTAGATTGATTTGAGCCACTAACCTTTGCACAAGAGGTAGGAATTCGAGAGGGGATCCAGAGAAGAATGATCAGATTGATTTAAAAATACATCAAATAGGTCTAATGTAAAAGATGTGTGGTTTTTAAGATGAGATTATTAAGGAAGGATGCAGTTAATGTTTTTCAAATATATGAAAAATTTGAAATATATGAAAAATGAGGATGACGATTACTCAGTTTCCATGTTCTTTGACTACTTTTGTATGATCTATGTTTAAACTTAGGCAACACCTATATTTTTATTTCTAGCATAGATTGTTAAATCGATGTTTGATAATGATAACCAGCTATCATCTGTATGGAAATTAAAGTAGAGTAATGTACCTTCTTATGCCAAATTAATTTCCTACACTCCTCGACCTCTTCCCTTTTGACCTCAAACTTATTTCCTGCTTCCTATCTTTAAAAAATAAGAAAAGGGGCACCTGGGTGGCTCAGTCGATTAAGTATCCGACTTTGGCTCGGGTCATGATCTCACTGTTGGTGGGTTTGAGCCCCACATCCGGCTCTGTGCTGACAGCTCAGAGCTTGGAGCCTGCCTCGGATTCTGTGTCTCCCTCTCTCTGCCCCTCCCCTGCTCATGCTCTGTCTCTCTCTGTCTCTCAAAAGTAAATAAAACGTTAAAAAATTTTTCAAAAATAAAAAACAAGAAAGAAAAATCTTTATATGATCCTCATTATTATTTCCTTTTCAAATTCCTTTAGCATTTACTAGCTGAACTTCAAATTAGTATATTATATTTTGTCTGATTTTTCTACCTGCCACAGATAATTTAATATTTGTTTATATCAGCATGTAGCTCTACTGTTCATAAAACTTTCTCATTCATTCACTCATATTGAACAAGACTTTATTTTATTAAGTTCATTAATTTATTTTGAGAGAGAGAGAGAATGTAAGTGGGGGAGGGGCAGAGAGAAAAAGAAAGAGAGAATCCCAAGCAGGCTCCCCACTGTCAGTGCAGAGCCTAATGCTGGGCTCAAACTCACGAACAGTGAGATCATGACCTGAGCTGAAATCAAGAGTCAGATGTTTAACCAACTGAGCCACCCGGGCACCCCTTGACCAAGACTTTACTGAGCTATTAGTATGTGCTGTATAATGCACTTGAACTGTGAATACAGACAAGAAAAACACAGAGTCCTATGTGTAGTCTTGGGCAGAGAAACACAGACCCTTACAGTTGAGTAGAGGGAATAAGCAATATTCTAATATCACACAAAAAATAGACAAATGCAATGGTTCAGAGTACTGTGAGCTTCTCAGGAGCTACACAACAGGTGACCTAACTTACTGCAAATGCAAACTCAATATTTCCTGTATGTAGTATGTCTCATGTCAACTAGATTCTAGGATAAAGGAGTCTAAGTTTGTTTTAAAGAACTCATGATATTAAATATAGTTATAAATATACAGGTGTATATGAGTTAATGTTTTATAACACTGATTGGGCATTATTGGTGATGACACATCAGAATGAACATTGTATGGAGCACACAGGTCTCAGGCCAGCATGTAAGGAGTCTGGAATCTGGCACTCTGTTCTAACAATAAGTAAAAAGTTGAACAAATTAAAAAATCAATAATTCTTCTTAGATGCATAAGAGAAGTGAGGGCGTAGGTCCACCCACTGCCCCTACCTCAGAGAGATCGGCAAATGAAAATGGAGAATCACAATTTACCAGAGCAGAAACCAATCAGCGGAAAACTCTGGAATAAGTGCTGGATACATCCTGCCCTGCTGTCAAGAAAAAAATTACAAGAAATGCCAAAAAAATCCAAAAGCACAGTTTGAATAGAGACAGCAAGCATTAGAATGCCACTCACATACGGCAGGGACGTGAGAATGATCAGATCGTGATTTTAAAACCATGGCTACTATGCCAAGAGCTGTAACGAACAAAGTAGACAGCATGCAAACATGGGCAGTGGAGCAGAGAGATGGAAATTCTAAGAAAGAACCAAAAAGAAATGCTAGAAGTAAAAAACATGGTAACAGAAACAAAGCATGCCTTTGATTGGGTTATCGGTAGATTGGACACAACTGAAGAAAAAAATCTTTGAGCTTGAAGATATCTCAATAGAAACCTCCAAAACTGGAAAGCAACGAGAACAAAGACAAAAATAAAAATCCAAGAATTGTAGGAAAACTGCAAAATATGTAACATACATGTCATTGGGAGTACCAGAAGAAGAAGAAGGAGAGAAGGAACGGAGGAAATATTTGAAACAACAATGACTGAGAATTTCCCCAAATTAATGTCAGACACCAAACCACAGAATAAGTGCCCCCCCAAATATATCTAAGCATATAATTTTCAAATTTCAGAAACTTAAAGACAAAATTCTGAATGAAGTTGGGGGGAAACCACGCCTTACCTATAGAGAAGCAAAGATAAGAATTATATCCTGTTTCTCCTCAGAAACCATGTAAGCAAGAAGAGAATGGGGTGAAATGTTAAAGTGGTAGGAGGTGCCTTTAAGCTAGAGTTCTGTACTCTGAAAAATTATACTTCAAAAGTGAAGGAGAAATGAAGATTCCCTCAAAAGAAGTTCTTAAAAAATTTTTTTAACATTTATTTATTTTTTAGAGACAGAGAGAGACAGAGCATGAGCAAGGGAGGGGCAGAGAGAGAGGGAGACACAGAATCGGAAGCAGGCTCCAGGTTCCGAGGCATCAGCCCAGAGCCTGACGTGGGGCTCAAACTCACGGACCGCGAGATCGTGACCTGAGCCAAAGTCGGACTCCTAACCTACTGAGCCACCCAGGCGCCCCAAAAGAAGTTCTTTAGAGAGAGGGTGAAAATATAGGTCAGAAACCTGGATCTATATAAAGAAAGGAGGAGCATCGGGGAAGGAATAGAATTTTAAAAAACTTATATTTTATATATGAAATACATACAAATACACATTTATACATATATATGTATTTTATTTATAAAGTTATGTTTGCTGGGGCGCCTGGGTGGCTCAGTCGGTTAAGTGACTGGCTTCGGCTCAGGTCATGATCTTTCGGTTCTCATGAATTCCAGCCCCGTGTCGGGCTCTGTGCTGACAGCTCAGAACCTGGAACCTACCTCAGATTCTATGTCTCCTTCTCTCTCTGCTCCTCCCCTGCTCGTGCTCTGTCTCTCTCTCTCTCTCAAAAAACAAACATTTTAAAAAACTAAAAAAATAAAGTGATATTTGCTTATGTAAAAGTAAATTAAATGATAGCAATGAGGTCAGGGATAAGAGAAAAGAATTAGGATTATTTTGTCATTATTAAATACTGACACTGCCTGTGAAGTGGTATAGAGTTATTTGAAAGTTACAATTTGGGTTAATTGTTATTTGAAAGTACAGTTTGGGTTCATTGTAAATGTGTGCTGCAAACACAACATTTAGGGCTACCACGAAAAAAAGAAGTATAACGGATATGCTAAGAAAGGAGAGAAAGTGCAAGTACATAAAATATTCAATTAAAACCCCAAAAGACAAAAGAGCGAAAGACAAATAGATAACAGTAACAAATATGGTAAATAATTAGTCCAACAGAATCAATATTCAGTTAGAATGTCAACAGTATAAATGCATCAATTAACAGAGGTTGTCAGGATGAATCAAAAAATAAGAGCCAACTATAGGCAGTCTACAAGAAACGGACTTTATTTTTTAATTTTTTTTAAATGTTTATTTTCACAGGAGAGAGAGACACAGTGTGAGCGGGGAAGGAGCAAAGAGAGAGGGAGACACAGAATCTGAAACAGGTTCAAGGCTCTGAGCTGTCAGCACAAAGTCAGAGGCGGGGCTTGAAGTCATGAACTGCGAGATCATGACCGGAGCCGAAGTCAGATGCTTAACCGACTGAGCCACCCAAGTGGCCCGAAACTCACTTTAAATATAAAACACATATAGATTAAAAGGAATAGGATGGAGAAAAAGAAGAACAAATTAAATCCAACGTAAGCAGAAGCAAAAACATAATAAAACTTAGAGCAGAGGGGCACCTGGGTGGCTCAGTTGGTTAAGTGTCCCATTCTTCATCTCAGCTCAGGTCTTGATCCCAGGGTCGTGAGTTCAAGACCTGCACTGGGCTCTGTGCCTGGTGTGGAGGCTACTTAAAAAAAAAAAAAAAATTAGAGCAGAAGCTAATGAAATCAAAAGTAGGAAATCAATAAAGACCAAAAGATGATTCTTTGAAAACATTAATAAAATCAATAAGCATCTAGCCGCACTAAGAAGAAAGGAGACACAACATGACTTACTGATATGAGAAGACAGGACAACACTAAAGATCCCTTGGGGGCACCTGGGTGGCTCAGTTGGTTGAGCTTCTGACTTCGGCTCAGGTCACGGTCTGGTGGCTAGTGAGTTTGAGCTTCGCATTGGACTCTGTGCTGACAGCTCAGAGATTGGAGACTGCTTTGGATTCTGTGTCTCCCTCTCTCTGCCCCTCCCCTGCTCATGCTCTGTCTCTCTCTCTCAAATATAAATAAACATTAAAAAAATAATAATAATAGAAAGATCCCATGGACATTAAAATAATATAAGAATACTGTGAACAAAACTTTGCCAATAAATTTGATAACCTAAATGGAATGGACAAATGTCTTGAAAGACACTTTTTGCTAAAACAGCGGAATAGACCATCTGAATAGGCCTATATCTAGTAAATACACTGAATCAATCCTTAAGAAAATTCCCAAAGAGCAAGCATTAGGCCTAGATGGGATTACTTGTGAATTCTACCATACATTTAAGGAAGATATTTTGCAGATTCTTAAGAAACTGCTCTGTATGATACTATAACATAGGATAAATGTCATCATACATTTCTTCAAACCCAGAGAAGGTAAAACACCAAAAGTGAAGGCTTATGTAAGTTGTGGACGTTGAGTGACCATGATGTGTCAAAATACGTTCATCAGTTGTAACAAATGCACCACTCCGGTGGGGGATGTTGGCAATGTGGGATGCTATGCGTGTGTTGGGGTCATGAGATAAATGGGAAATATCTATATCTTCTTTTTTTTTCTTTTCTTTTTCTTTTTCTTTTTTTTTTTTTTTTTTTTTTTTTTTTTTTGAGCAGCAGACAAAAGTTTATTAGAATACAAGATTAGAAAGGAAGAATCATAGGAAAGCTCTCTTTACAGAGAGGGAACATTCGAAAGTGAATGCCCCGGGGAAATATCTATCTCTTATGCTCAATTGCTGTGAAGCCAAAACTGCTCTATAAATAAAGTCTATTAATAAAAAAAAAATGGAAAAAAAATATAGACGGTAGTTCCCTGGTATCTGTGGATTTCATATTCTTTTTAAAATTTTTAACGTTCATTTTATTTCTGAGAGAGACAGAGACAGAGACAGAGACAGTGCATGACTGGGGGAGGGGCAGAAGAGAGGAAGACACAGAATCTGAAGCAGGCTCCAGGCTCCCAGCTGTCAGCACAGAGCCTGTCTCTAGAACCGAACTCCTGAACCCTGAGATCATGACCTGAGCTGAAGTCGCACGCTTCACCGACTGAGCCCCCCAGGCGCCCCTGTGGATTTCATATCCTTGATTTTAACTGTGTATTAGTACCTTGTTAACCTTTTCAGGCAGTGTCTGATTCATATTTACTCTGGAGGTTGTAGGCAACAGCCAACTTCTTAGTGAGCAAACCTAGTGGGCAATTAATACGTATACTTGCAGATAGCCTTGCTCTTCTCTTCCCATCACCCTCTGTCATCACGTAACCTAAAGGAAGACGTGCCATTCCTTGGGTAAGATTGATGCCCCACTAGAAGTTTTCAGCAAATTCTGTACCTGGTTGTCACTTCATGGTACAGATACCTTCACTTTCAAAAGTTCAAGTCATCCCACGTTGCGTTTATGGAAGACCTACGTTAGTACCTGTTTTTGTTAACTGAAAGAAATCGGAAGCGGATGTTTACTTTTATTTAAAAAAAAGAAAAAAGAAAAAGAAAGGCAAAAGGCAAAAATAGTTTGAGCACTTGTTTTGCAGCCAGCATTTAAGAGGCGGCTCGCACCCCAGCAGCGAGAGTGGCGCCGCCCCGCGCCTTCCCCAGGAACTACACTCCGCGTCTCAGCATCAAGCTGAACTGTGTGACCATGTGCGCTTTATCGCATCCCTTAGCAAGGTGTGTCCTAAGGTATCAGAAAATCCTAGGAGAGGCGATTCTGGGGGGTCTGGGAATGCTAAAAATTTTTCCCATATAAATTAATGGCAATTACTTGTTCGCTTTATGCCACTTTGACTTAGGAAAGTTTTCATGGGAATGCTCTGCTTTCAGATAGTGGGGGAGACCTGTCATTTGACGATGATCCCCAGCTTCTCCCTCTTTCTTGTTCTCTGCTCTGAACCTTTCAGCCTCGATCTCCGAACTGGAATTGTCCGCAACCTGCACTCTAAGCTATTGTCTTTGCTCACCCCCTCCTGAGCACCCACTAACGCCCGACTGCTGTGCCTAAAACAATTAATGACCTCTGGCACGTGATGAATGAAACATTACATGGATGAAATGGCAAATGCCTTGGTATTTCATATTAGAAGTTATTGTTATTAAATGACCTTTTGGACATACAGTCGCGGAGGATCTCTCACAGATCACACTGGTCCATGAGGTATTGGCTTCACTCTCTCTCACCTCTGAGTTCTCTCCTTCCCCAGGCTGGGCAATTGTTCTCTCTTCCTTCTAAGACCAAACTCCATTCTTGGCCAACCTTCTCATATAAAAACTATCAACGTTCCTAGCTGCACAAAGGGGCCATCCTTAGTCAAAAGACGTTACTTTAGCAAGATCTGCTCTCTCCTTCAAGGCGGTTGTGATTTTCGACAGTGACTTTTTTCTCCTTTACATTTATGTGAGGGAGGAATAAAAGATTTCTGAAGAGAAAGCCAGAAGTCAGTTGCTAGAGATGAAAGGAGAGGTTAGGCAAAAAGATCGCAAATAATTGTGGTTCTTAACCTGAGTAGAGAAGTTTTTTTTAATTAAGGAGTAAAATGTCAAATTTTTTTCAGTGGCCTAGGTCTGTCACATCATATGAAATTGTTTCAGAAAATGTTCAGTACAAAAACTGACTTTAGTCTTGCATATATTAAACCTGTTACAATCTGAAGTGACCACTTATATTTTCATTTATATGCTACTGTATTTTGTGATGAATTTTATGTTATATTGAAATTTATGAGTTTGGTGATTCAAAACTATCTTTGTATATCTCCTTTCTGTATGTCAAGGGAGTGTTGCAATTTTTTTTAGGTTTATTTATTTATTTTGAGAGAGAGAGAGAGAGAGTGTGTGCAAGCAGTGGAGGGGCAGAGAGAGAGGAGACAGAGAGAACCCCCAATTAGGCTCTCCACTGTCAGTGTGGGAGCCTGATGTGGGGCTCAAACTCATGAACCGTGAGATCGTGACTTGAGCCAAAACTCCTGAACTGTGAGACTGTGACCTGAGCCAAAACCAAGAGCTTAACCAGCTGAGCCTCCCAGATGTCCCTGTTGCAATATATTTTTTATCCTCTGACAACTGAGGTTCAGTTCATTCACAAACATTGATTGTTCAGTATTTGCCAAGCACCTTGATACAATTAACATATTTTACTGGAAGCAGAACATAGGTGGTGTAGTCCTATATTTCTTACTACGTGACCCTTATAAAATTACATAACTCTTCTGGGTATGTAAAAGCTTTAGGTGTCATGTTCACTGTGCTTGATTTTTAAAAGTATATAAATTTACAAAAACCAGAGTATTTTAAGTAGAGTCCATTACTGCCGCTTATACAACTATACCAACCAGAAGGAATTTCACTTGGACACCAAAGAAAGAAGGAACAGACCAAGTCTTACTGATTTTTACCAAAAGTGTAAAGTTTTGTAATATAAACTCTTTACGTACTTAAGTCTTAATTTTTAAATGATATTTGAAATCATCTGGAACTTCTAGTTCTATTTTTTTTAAGTTTATTTGTTTATTTTGAGAGAGGGGGAGAGGGAGCGAGAGAGGGAGAGAGAGAATCCCAAGCATGCGCTATGCTCAGCACAGAACCCAACGCAGGGCTCGATCTCATGACCGCAATATCATGGCCTGAGGTGAAATCAAGAGTCAGACGCTGAACTAACTGAGCCACACAGGCACCCCTAGTTCTAATTCATAATAAGCTATCCATGATAAAATATTTGAGTCATACTCTCTCCTCTTTCAAATATTGGGACCCCTTATATAATAGACAGTAGTGGGAAAACAAGACCACGTAGTGAAAAGTGAATGAACATTAGAGCCGAATAATCACAAGGCTCACCATTCACTGCCTCTATGACCTTGGGAGAGAAATTTAAGCTTTTTTTGTCAGTTCCTTTATCTGTGAACTGATGACAATACCTGTATCACAACGATCTTGTGATGATCAACTTAAGTGTCTTCATTGCCGGGTTAAGTTCTCATGTGGTCAGTAGAGTATTGTACTGATGTGAACTTGCTGATTTCCGTATGTGTACTATGATTGTACAAGGTGTTAACATTAAGAGAAACCGGACGAAGGGTATCTGAAACTCCCTATACAACTTTGCAAGTATTCTGTGTCTAAAATGATTTCAAAATTAAAATAATTAAAAGGAAAAGATAAGACATTTGGAAAATTTTAAAACTAATTTAAAAGTTCATAAGCTCCTCTCCGATGCTAATTTTGATTCAGATTCTCATTGTGTCCTTGACTAGAGTGACCATAATGTAACTAATTTCAGTATTTTACCCTCTTACCTGAATCTTGACTGCTACTTTGATTCCTTGGTGATCAACTTATCAGGGCTTGATCAAGTCACCCATGTGGAGTTGGCTCAATTTAGAGCAATCCCATCACAGAGCATCTGGATTATTTCTATAATGCTCGTATTCCCAGTCAGTCATTTTTCCTGGATTCTGTCTATGCGTGACTGGATTTAATCAGATTCATTACCTTGAGGGGTTTCATAATGGAATTCCCTAGAATATAGGTAGAAAATTTTTGAAATAATTTTCAATTTATTGTTAAGGATCTCTAGTGAAGGAATCTCCCATGACAAGTCTTTTCCATTCAGAAAGTTCATCGTCCTTTTAAGTCCCTCTTACTTCTCATTTTATCTTTGTGGTAATAGGGGGAAAAAGATTTTTTTCTTTTTGATAATAATTCAGACTATATGAGGGGACTGTTATTAAATCTTCCCTTCTGTTCTCTTCTTTGTTTAAGAATCTCATTTCTTTAAAAATAACTATTATTCCATACTCTGAAGATCAGATAGCTTCTCCTGGACACACCTTTTAGAAAAGCATTGAAATGATGTATGATTTGTGTCAAGAAAATAATTCGCTTTATTTTTCTAAATATTCTGATATTGAGAGCACTTTAACTGTCATGACATTTTGGAGAAGATGTTATTTCTTGGCAACAGCTATTTTTATGTGATTATTATTACTGTCCAGTTAAATGTCCAGTGTGTATTTTAAATGTGTATTATTGCATATATTGCAACCACAGTGAGCAATGCCATCATCAGAATAAATTGGCAATGGACAGTGATGCTCATGATAGCCCGATGTAAAAAAAAAAAATCTCATTTCTTTAATCTTTGACGAAAGCTACTATTTTCCAGATCTTTAATACATTTTATTGTAAATCTTTCTAGCTGCAGCATGCATTTTTGCCACTTACTGACTATATGAATAGGCTTAATATTTTTTGTATGTGTCAAAAATCATCCTGAAATTCAATACTTTAGAGGCAAGCAATATCAGATTAAAAATTTGGATGAGATCTCAGGCCCTCAACCCCTCCCCAAATTAAATGCTGTTACCTCTGCTAAACCCCCACAAAAGTCAGAGATTTGCCCCAAGTCTTTCACCTTGCTTAAATATTCTCACTCTGAATTATGGTTAAATAGTATAGCAAATAGAGAACTGTCTTAGAAATCAGAAAGCAGAGGATTGAGTCACATTCTTGCCTCTTGTGCCTGGAACTTTGGCATTCTGCTGAACTTCTCAGTTTCCTTTTCTGTGAAAAAGAATTCCTGACATTTGCGAAGCCTACATCATAATGGTATCTTGAGGATCAAGTTTGAAGATCATTTGTGATGAATGAAATGGTATCATAAGGTCAGATATGATTATGATGCAACAAATCAACAAAACGCGATTTATGAACGTGGCTGCCTAATATATACATTAACCCACTTACGTATGTATTTTAATGCTTTCTTTGGTGCAGTTGATTTGCTAGCTTTAAGCTTCGAATGGACATAAGTGCATTTCTCTTTAACTTTTGCAGTCTACTTGAAGGGGATTTTTAACAGGATCAGGTTGGGGTGGCTCCATTGGTTAACCAACCAACTCTTGAATTCGGCTCAGGTCATGATCTCACGGTCGTGAGGTCGAGCTCTGCGTCAGGCTCTGCGCTGAGCCTGGAGCCTGTCTGAGATTCTCTCCCTCCCTCCCTCTCCCTCTGGCCCTCCCACAGGCGTGCTCTCTCTCAGCCCCACCCCCCCCCCCAAAATTGGAAAGACATCGCAAACTGCTATAGGAAATTTGTAGAGATAGCATGTGTGTTTTAGGAACATTATTAATTAATTCCTCCTTGTCAATGTGTTCAAACATGCCTGAAAAAATCATGCCAATCACTGCCAATGCATGGCGTTCCACAGCTATCATCTGGAATGATATCATTCGCAATAATATAGCTTGATAGACATAATGTAGACCGTATTATAAATTCAATTTTCCTAAGCGTCAGAATGTATGGTAGTTTCTATGAAATACTTCTTGGTAGCCTACTCATCTCAACAACAATTTATTTCTAACTCTCGCATCTTGTTACAAATGATTTGTTACCATACGGCTCCAGGTTTCTTTGAGAAAATGTTGTTCTTCATATTCATTAAATTAAAATAATGTTCTTACATACTGTTATTACAAGTAAAGTATTTTTCTGGGAATGCAAGCTGGTGCAGCCACTCTGGAAAACAGGAGGGAGATTCCTCAAAAAGCTAAAAATAGAACCACCCTACGACCCAGCAATTGCACTACTAGGCATTTGTCCAAGGGATACAGGTGTGCTGTTTTGAAGGGACACATGCACCCCAATGTTTATAGCAGCACTATCAACAATAGCCAAAGTGTGGAAAGAGCCCAAATGTCCATCGACGGCTGAATGGATAAAGAAGATGTCGTATATATATATATATATATATATACAATGGAGTATTAGTCGGCAATCAAAGAGAAGGAAATCTTGCCATTTGCAACTACGTGGATGGAACTGGAGGGTATTATGCTAAGCGAAATTAGTCAGAGAAAGACAAATATCATATGACTTCACTCATAGGAGGACTTTAAGAGACAAAACAGACGAACATAAAGGAAAGGAAATAAAAATAATATAAAAACAGGGAGGGGGACAAAACAGAAGAGACTCTTAAATATGGAGAACAAACTGAGGGTTGTGGGAGGGGGGATGGGCTAAATGGGTAAGGGGCACTAAGGAATCTACTCCTGAAATCATTGTTGCACTAGATGCTAACTAATTTGGATGTCAATTTTTAAAAAGAAAATTTTAAAAAAGAAAAGTATTTTTCAATAAGTTTATGCGTTTGAATTCATAAAACGGTATCCTTGGAATTACTTTATATTTTAATTAGATCAGAAGTAAACCACAGTTAGCTTCACTAGTCAAGTTCTATATCTGAGAACAGAAAACAGTGATGAATTCTAAGCCACCAATAATGTTAAAGATGAATATAATCCAATTATGGTAATATCTGGTGCAAGTTTTTTCTCATTGAAGAAATATGGAAGGAAGTAGTATATTTTAAACATTTGGGCAGCAGATAAAGGAAGGTCTTTTCTAAGGTCAACTGTTAGAAGATGAGAAGATGACACCCGAGGTCCCTTCTAGCCTTGAAGAATTGTGACCTTAAATCATTCAAGTTTTGCTCATTAGCACTCCTCTGAGTATAGACTTGTTTTGCTCTTGAGTACTCCCCCCACCTCACTGAGACTTTAGCTAACAGCTTTAAGTTGAAGAGGGAAGGGAAAACATCAGTTGAACGTCATCATTAAGCTAAATTCATGAAAAAAAGCAGTTAATTTCCAGGTGCGTGCATCCAAGAGATCCAAAACTAATCAATACCTGGAACATTTACAGACAACTCACGTGGGAAACATGAAGATACTAGAATTCCATACTGTACGAAAGTACGATGGAAGCTACAGCCAATGGCCTAAGTCACTCACCATTGACCTACAGTGGATCCTTTTAAGGATACATATGAGGAAGGGCCTGACTTCCTTAGAAATGATGGCACATATCATAGGTGAAAGATCAATTTCGTACATATTTCATTGTGTTATATAGAAGTAAAAAGGCAAGTTGTATGTCAGGGCTGGCTAGAAACTGCTAGATTACATGGTAAGAAGAATTCTACACGGGCCCCTAGTTTTTCCCTCTCCTTGGTATATACACATCTTTCAGTAATTCAACCAAACACTAAACAGTTGGCTTTAAGGGAATAAGGAAATTCGAAATGTGAGAGCGCACATAACAAGGAACTGTAAGCGGCCTCTAGATGCCACGTACAACCCCCAGTCAACATCCAGCGAGGGAACAAGAGACTCAGTCCTACAACTGACAGAAAACTTGATTCTTCAAACAACATGAATGTACTCGGAGTGGATTCTTCCCTAGGGTCTCCAGATAAGAGTCTGGCCTGGCTGACACCTTAAGTGTGAAATCTGGAGCAGAGGACCCACTCATCCCTCCTTGTCCTTGTGACCCACAGAACTGTGGGTTAGTGATTTATTTATATACTGTCGAAGCCATTAAGTTAGTGGCAATTTGTTACACAGCAAGAGAAAACCAGCATAGGGGATCATACACGTTATTTTAAATTACGTGCACGAGGCACAGTAGAACGTAATGTCTTGTTCCTTATGCGCGCATCTTAAGGGCGCGGATACTGGTTGTTGCCTTTGGTGTAAGTGTGGCGGCTGAGGCATGGTGATGGTGAGGTATTCCGTTAGATGATGGGACCCCACACTCTCATTCGTTTATTGTTTTAGTCTGCGTATCATAACCCAGAATTGCCAGATCCTCGATGGAGCCTCCCATTGCTGTTGTGTATCAAGCACTTTTCAAGTGCTCAGATTCTCTTAGTTCCCTGTCTTTGGGGATCTTGGTCACTTGTTCTGTCTCAGTTGCAGTGAGCAAATTGGCCCGTTCTCGCCCGGGTGCTACCGTAGCCAGCACCTTCACGGTAGCCACACACACAGCCAGACAGCACGTCACTTAAAGCAGGACTACCTGCCCCTCACCTCCTGCCCAACAGACACTGGGAAGATATTAGCTACTTGGATCAGCTGGCACCTGATCAGTGCACACACTGAACAACGGAAGACCGAAGTTTGGCGGATACATTCTCCTTCCTTCTTCCCGTCAGCCAGACTGTCTTGAGATATATTGGTGGATGTATTCTCTTCGAAGATATTCTCACAGACCCAAGTAAGAGGTGCTTGTTCTAACAAGCAAGGGCTGCCTTGGTGATGCCCACTGACATTTGATTGTTCTCCTTTCCTGCCTCATTCTCCATTTCCCACGTCCTGCCACCCTGGGACTATACTCACATAACACGCAGCAGCGCGTTTGCTTTTGCCCGAGGTTCTGTCTTCTGCGGAACCCGTGTTAAAACAGAAGACCCGTGTCGGGCTACGTCATCTGCTGCAGTAATTCAGGTGGGACTAGCTTTGCCCACAAGGCTAGAGATTTCTCACGATTCAGCAGAAGGTATCCAGCCTTCTCTTTTTTTAGAAGCCGCCTTCAGCCTAGCTGTATATACTTGAATTTGCATGAAAGGAAATGCACCTCAATTGATTATATCCTAGCTTCATCCATTTGGCTTATTTTATCTGTAACAGTCATCTGATTTTTTGGCCTGGGCTAAAATCCTGGCTAGATATTGTTTTCCTCTCTACTTTGTCTCCGCATCTGTGTAAAATGCGGCTAGCAACATAGCCTGCCTTCCTCCCAGGACTGTCGTCCGAAGTAAATGAGATAATGCATGTAAGTATCCTTTTAGATAATGCCATGTTTATAGCATTTATGTTGCTGTGGTTCCTAAAGCCAGACGAGAGATCTGAGCGGGCTGCACAATGCACCCAGAAACCAGTATGAAGCGGTTCGTGGGTTTTAGCATTGTGGGCGCCGTATCTTTATGGACCTTCAGGACACCGGTATACCCCTTCCCATGGAACGTTCTGCTAGTCAGCTCAGGAGATGGCTCCACGTTCCTCTCCCCGCTCCTGACTGTACCCTCTTCTCTGGTCTCTCTTTTCACTTCATGCCAGGACGCTACTTCTCTGCCAACCACTTTTTACACATTCTGCCCAATTTTTAAAATTTTTAAATCGACTTTATTTTTTTATTTTTTTTAACGTTTATTTATTTTTGAGACAGAGAGAGACAGAGCATGAATGGGGGAAGGGCAGAGAGAGAGGGAGACACAGAATCGGAAGCAGGCTCCAGGCTCTGAGCCATCAGCCCAGAGCCCAACGTGGGGCTCGAACTCACGAACCGCGAGATCATGACCTGAGCTGAAGTCGGACGCTTAACCGACTGAGCCACCCAGGCGCCCCAAAATCGACTTTATTTTTTAGAGCAGTTCACAGCAAAGTTGAGTAGAAAGCACAGAGAGTCTCCATATATTCCCCATCTCCCGGCCCCCACCCCATAAATGCCAGAAGCCTCCCTCACTATCAACATTCTGAACCAGAGTGGTACATTTGTTATGATGTACCTGCGTTGACACATCATGATCACTCAAAGTGCACACATTATACCAGTTACGACGTTATAGTCACTCTTGGTGCTGTATGTTGTATGGGTTTGGGCAAATGTATAGTGAAATGTGTCCACCTTCATGGTATTAAAGAGAGCAGGTTTACTGTCCTAAAAATCCTGCGTGCTCCACCGGTTCATCGTTTTTATCTCCATTGTTTTGCCTTTTCCAGGGAATATATGGGGACGCTCTGTTGCTCCTCATCTTTCCATGGCTCGATAGCTCATTTCTTGGAAGGGCCGAATAGCAGCTCATTGTCTGGCTGGACCCCAGTGTGTTTGTCCATTCGCCTACTGAAGGACATCTTGATTGCTTCCAAGTGTTTGGCAATGATGAGTTAAGTTGTTATACACATCTGTGAACAAGTTTTGGCGTGAACATGAGTTGTCGGCTCCTTTCAGTGAATGCCTAGGAGCACGATTGCTGGAACATATGGTCAAAGCATGTTAAGTTTTATAAGAAAGAGCGAAACTGGAGAGAGGCGTCATCAAGATGATAGAATAGGTGGCTCCCGACTTCAGTCCACCTCACAGAAAGAGCAGCCAGCGGCTCTCGACAGATGAGATGCCTTTGCGAAAACCCCAGAACCTGGGGGTGAGGCTGAAGCATTGCCTTGGCCCACAAGAACCGACAGAAGACGCATCCGAAGAGTAAGAGGAGCAGTTTCACTCTGACCTTGACCGTGTTGCCACTCCCCGAGACCATCCTAACGCTGTCCTCAGAGGGCACCCCTGGGCCTATGGTTTCTCCAAAGGGAAAAGGAGAGCCGAGCCCGAGGTAGATGCCCAGCTCCCTCAGTGCTGTGGGACACTTGCCGGGAGACCCACTCTGGTTTTACGTCATGGGGATCACTGGGAGAGTCAGCGGGGCTAGACTATTGGGGATCAGCTAGGGTCAGCCGGGAGGAGCTTGTGGCCCCGTCTTGCCGGAGAAGCGCTTGACAGATATGCCCAGTTCGGGTCCCCAGATAATGGACGGAATTGGCCACGAAGCCCATTTTACGGTGTTCCCCGGACAGGCGAGCGGGTGGGTAGCCCTTGGCTGTGGCTGAACACAGCCTCCACCACCCCCAGCTAACCCAGAAGTGTGGCCAGAGAACCCGGGCAGCTTTGGAGCCCATCCTGCTTCCTGCCCAGGTACCGAAGCAAGTCAGCGGTCGCACCCGACCTCCAGCCTCACCTGACCGGGAGGCCTGGCCAGAGAACGCAGGGGTCTGTGGAGCCCATCTGGGCAGGGAGACGGGTCAGCAGGGTCCTGCACAGCCTCAGGGTGCTGAGCATAGCCTCTAGGCTGCCCCACCAGGAGGCCCCATCGGAGACCAAGCAGCCACGGACGGACGAGAGCCTCAGGCTCAGGCTGACCAGGGAGACCCATCAGTGACACCGAGGCAGCCGTAGAGCCCAGCTCTGATCCCATCTGGGCAGGGAGTCAATCCAGAAACCCTATTCAACTGTGAAGGACAGCCAGCGGCCCCACCTAACCAGGGGGCCTGAACAGTGTCCACGGGCAGCCTCGGATACCAGTATATGGTGCCCCCCTGCTCTCTACCCCTGGCTCCGGAGCCTAGCCTACGACCATGCCGATTGGTAAGCACAGTCTAACGCAGGCAGAGGAGCCAGCCAGCCACCCTGACCCATTGCACAGCATAGCCTGTGGGGGGGCCCGGATAGTGACCCCTTCTGACTGCAGAGCACAGCCTCCAACCCCATCCAAACACAGAGTACGGACGATGGGCACACCCATCCAGGTGGCCCGTCCGGTGACCTTGCCCAACAACAGAGCACAGCCAGAGGCCTGGCTGATTGTGGAGCCCAGCCTGTGTCTTGAATTCCTTCATTTCTGTCTCTACCATCATGCCAGTGAAGATGTTGAGGCTTTTACTGCCACCTCCCTGCCTCCCAACATCAGTCTATACCCCTCTTTAAACTCTTACCCCTAAGCAGACAGACCTTGTTCTCACAGTCCAAGTCTGATCGTGATATTTACATGGCCACAACCCTTTAATTCTCCCCTTTACCCTCAGGATGAAGTCCAAAGTCATTAGTATGACGTGCGAATACCTCCTGAGTATGTCTTTTGCCTATGGTTGCAACTCATTAGGAGGGTTAGGAAATCAATTGAGTTGGTCGTGACCAGCATCTTCTTTGAAATGAATAAGAATGGAATAGAGTACAATAGAAAATACTAGAGTCCATTTCACATAGTGAGGGTATTTTGGGAAACATTTGTTTCAGTTATAGATGTGTACTCCTGAGTCACAATAGAAATGTATTTATTTTCTTTTAGAAACTGCTTTATTGAGGTGTAATTGATACACAAAAAGCTGCACACATTTAATGTGTATAACGCGATGGGTTTCGACATACATAAACGCCTGTGAAACCATCACCACAATTAAGGTAATAGACACATCCATCACCTCCACAAGTTTCCTTCTGCCTCCCCCTTTTTTGGGACCAAGAACACTTTGCACTCTACTCTCTTAAAATTTTCACAGCACGATACACTATCGGAAACTTTAGGCACTGTGTTGCACAGCACATCTCTAGAATGCATTCATCTTGCATAACTGAAATGTTCTACCTGTTGAACAACTCCCCACTTCAACCTTCTGCTTCTATGATTTTGACTATTTCAGATAACCTTGTGTACGTGGTATGACGCAGTGTTTGTCCTTTGGAGACGGGTTGATCTCGGCATAAGGTCCTCCGGGTTCACCCGTGTTGTTGCATGTGCTAGGATTTCCTTCGTTTCTTCAGGCTGATTAATATTCCTCTGTGTGTATACACCACATTTTCTTTACGCATTTACTTGCTGATGAACATTTAGGTGGTTTCCATAGCGTGGCTATTGTAGAGTGTACTGTGAGGAGCATGGGAGCGCAGACATCTCTTTGAGATCCGTTTGGATCTCTACTCAGATGTGGGATTGCTGGATCTTACGGTAATTCTCTTTTTAATTTTTTGAGGAACCTGCATACTGTCTTCCATAGCTGCTGTAGGTCCCAGTGAGAAGATTTTGAAAGCTGTTGCTTTATAGTATCATCACATACCACTTTTCTTCTCACTTTGCATTCCGCAGCATTTTGAACTTCTCTCAGTCCCCCAAATGTGCCACACGTTCTCTGCCCCCCGACCCTTTGCACATGAGCTTTTTGATCCCACGCATGTGCGTGTGTGTGCCCTGTGTGCGCCTGTGTGGGTATAAGCATATCCAAATGTTAACACTGACTATATCCGAGGGATGGAGTTGCATGTAAATATGCCTTGTTACGTTCCTTTCTGTATTTTTTAGTAATCATCTTGCATTACTTTTATAATCAGTGCAAAGTACAAGAAATACATTTTAAGTAAATAAGAGGCTTATAGCGTAATTGCAAAGGACATGTAAAGTACAATAATTTTAAAATTAAATACTAAGTGCTACTTTGTCATTCACAAGGGAGGAGCAACAGACAGGCTGGGGAGGGCCGTTCAGGGGAGATGACTAGTGAGCTTACCAAAAAGAAAGTGTAGGAAGTTATCAGACCGACAAGGGGGCGGAAGGGGGGCACCCCATGCTGAGCGAGCAGCAGGTGCGAGGCACAGGCGTCCAAAATCACATCCAAGGAAGGATTTATAATTTGCTGGGACAAGAGGATGTGCTGTGCGGTGGACGTGTAACATCATGGGAAATGCAGACGGAAAAGCACAACCAGGTCAGACTTGACTTTATCCTGTGAGCAATAGGGAGCCATGCAATATTTATAAGCGAGAACTCAGCAGACTCACTCAGGGTTTGGAAACGGTAACTCCGGCAGGAGTGTAGAGGTTGCAATGGCTCTAGAAGAGGAGGAAATTGCATAGCTGGCCACATCTTTCCTTGCCATCTACCTCTGCCCTTCATCTGTTGACAGCCTGTGCCGCCGTGGAGCTCAGGGGCCCCGGTGAAGCCCAATCCTGAGGGTGCTTCCTGGGTCGTGAGTGTGCAGTGTGCGCTCTGCCTGGAGCCAGCCTCAGGTGGGTGGAACTTCGTCACTCGGAGCTGGATATAATTGGCCCCTGTGGGACCTCGATGGCAGCCACGTGGGGGCAGATACGGAAGGCGGGAAAGAGGGATGAGCAGAACACCCAGGGGAAGGATGACGACTTTATGCATATTTATCCTACACGACAAAACGAACACCACTCAAAGAGCAGCACCACGAACAGACCACCGCTCCCGGGACCGTCGGCTTCCATCAGTGCAAAACCCCCAATTGGCCATTGGGCCTCATAAGTGGCTTTAATCTGGGTACCAAATCACAGTGTATCGAATCCTGACACTCTGCCAACTTCCGACTGCTGCTGGCACAGCCGAACGAGGCGGGATATTTCTTGAGAGGAAGCCTAGCCGTGGGATCAACTTAGGCTTCACAGTCCAGCGCTGGTGAGACCCCACATTCAACCACCTGCAAACATCGGTTCATCTCTCCCGGCGGGGGGGGGGGTGGGGGGGGGGGCGGGGAGGAGAACGCCCACCTTCAGGATGGATGGGTACAGTTAATGAAATAATCACCGTTGAATTCCTGGGGCATAATTAGGTCCCAGTTAGTGGTACTGATAAGAACGCTAATGCTAATAATAATACCATGACCGTGAAGGACAACACCAATGAACACCTATTCTTGGTCGCACGGATGACGCTAGCTGTTTCACATACATTGACCCATTTCATATTCGCACCTTAAAGGAAAGGTGACTCGAGTTTTGGGGAGAGTAATTTGTCAGCAAGCCACAGAGCTGAGACTTGACCCCAAGACTGTGCGGCACCGGGTTTCATAAGTGCAGAGGTTTTCTGATATCATCGCAATAGCAGGGATGTGCATTCCCCACCCCCCCACCCCCACCACATTTTGGGTTTTTTTCTCTCATAGTCTGGCTGCTGCTCCTTACAAGATACAAATGACGCTTCCCGGGCACGCGGGGGACTCAGTCGGTTAAGCCTCCGACTATTGGATTCGGCTCAGGTCATGATCTCACGGTTTGTGAGTTCAAGCCCCACATCGGGCTCTGTGCTGACAGCACAGAGCCTGCTTGGGATTCTCTCTCTGTCTCTCTCTCTCTCATTCTGCCCCTCCCTCGCTCACTCTGTCTCTCTCTCAAAAAATAAACTTAAAAAAAAAAAGCAACAATGCTTTCCATTTTAGCAGCTTTGATTAGTGCTATTACTACTTTAAAAACAAATTTCTAAATAACCTGCCAGTTTGGCTATTTTGAAAAAAAATTGATTACACTTACAGTTGGTGATAGAAATGAAAAATTGCAGGAATATTTAATTTTATATTACTCTCCAGCAGCAGTTACTAAGACCTCATCACACTTCTTCATAACTAATACATTACTGGAAAAGGGGGAAAGATCGAAAGATCATGCCTTTTTTTTTTTTTTTGCCATCTGAAAATAAGCAATTTCGATTTTAATAGCGCAGGTATTGTGCTATAGAAAAGAAGTGTTCTACCAGTGTTCTGATTGTTTCTTTCTTTCTTTTGACTCACTGCCAATCAATCACCCACTACTACCTGAAGCAACGCTGGCCCAAACGATCTCGTTAGGATTCGTTTCCCAGGTTAGGTTTTAGCAATAAACGTAATAGCAATCGTATGTTCCTTTGAAAACCACTTCTTGAAGGATCCACTGAGCGCCCAGCACTGCACTACATTACCCCGATGTCATGCATGTGAAACCATCTCAAAGGACACTCCCAGCTCGGAGCAGCAGGTCCAGGGTAAGGCTTTGTCATGAAGACCGCTTGTGAGTTTTGAGTGACTGTGGAGGACCCTTGCAGTCATCCCTCACTCGCCCTAGGAGATTTTCTTTACTGACACAAGGGTTTGTAACTCTTTACTATCCCCTCTCAGTGTGTGCTCATGTTTCCGCAGAGAAGGCTCACTCCACGGCGGTCTCTACCTACCAAAAGTTTGTTCAGCCGTAATTTACCATATTATCTTATTTCATTCTCACAAAATTCTAAGAGGGACCAATGCTATGATTAGCCCCAATTTATTGATAAGGAAACTGAAGATCCAAGAAGTTAAGTCATTTGCCCCAGACCACACAGCCAACACGGGGCAGATCCGGGATCCTAAACCAAGACTTTCTGATGTTCCTTTCCTCAATGTCTTGTACTGTCCCGTGATAATCTCCCTTTGGATTCCCAATCACACTTGGCTTATGCCTTTTATTTCCATTTTGTGTTATAGTGGCGTGTATCTGTGTATTGCCTTTCCACTGAGTTCCATCCCCTTGAAGGTAAACAGCAGATTTTGCTCATTTCTCTGCCCTCCATAGTGTTGACCATCGGGCCTGGCACTGTTCCTGACGTGAAGAAATTGGATAATACTTAGAAATTTCATTCTTTTTGCAATTATTTTTCTCTCCGCTTTCCTCTCCATTGAACAAATTAATATTCAGAACTAAATCTTCAATGGACGTCTAACTTTGTAAGCATAGCTTTTAAGTATCAGTGCTCCCATGAGAATGAGGCAAAACAAGTGACATAAGATGTGACAGTAAAGGATGATCAGACATTATATGGCTATTCAACAAATGCCATGGTGCAGAGAGCTCATTAAAAATGTCTTACATCGGGGGGCACTTGGGTGGCTCAGTCGGCTAAGCATCTGACTTCCGCTCAGGTCACGATCTCTTGGCTCGTGGCTCCGAGCCCTGTGTCAGGCTCTGTGCTGGCAGCTCAGAGCCTGGAGCCTGCTTCGGATTCTTTGTCTCCCTCTCTCTCTCTCTCTGCCCCTCCCCTACTTGTGCTCTCTGTCTCCCTCTCTCTCTCTCTCCCTCTGTGTCTCAGAAAGAAATAAATATACATTACAAAAAAATAAAGTAGTTAAAAAGAATAATCACTTACACTGGCTATCTGGGGGTTTTATATACATTTTGCCCTTGCCCTGCCCCGTGACTTAGCTAGTCCATTTCCAGTAGACACATGGACACATGGAGGCCTTCCTACACTTGGTAAACCCCTCTTCCAGCCTTTTCCTTTTCTCACCTACCCCCGGTCTGCTCCCAACGATCATAGATTTACACAGCATTCTCCAACTGTTGGTCTTTCTGCTTCCAGCTTCCCTCTCTAACCTATTCTTTGTAAACACTTGAGTCTGACTAATCACTCACCTGCTCGAGATCCTTAAATGGATCCACAACACCTGAGCCTGGTGCGCAACCCCCCCCCCCCCCCCCCATCAAACTCATTTGGTTCCACTACTTCCCTCCTTTGTAATTCTCTACCACTATATACCCATGATGAAACTAAATATAGTTGCTCTCTTATTTCTGGACCATTCTGTGTGGTGTTCTCTCTGTCTTTATGGAAATCCGATTTTTGCCCTTTTCCAGCCTCCTTCCCACCTGGTTCACATCTATTCATTCTTTAGGCCATTAAGCAGATACCACCTCTGTTTGGAGAACTTTCCTGAGGCTCCCAGTTCACCATGGAGGCCGTTACTTATGGTGCAGTAGCCCCTCGTGCACGTTCATTTTGTTAAAAATTCTGCGTCATGCCTTATATTCCCATGACTTATTCATTCCATGTCCTCATGCTCGTTCTTACAGCATTCATCACACTGCAGTGTAATTACATATTGTATTTCCCATTAGGCTGTAGCTGCATTCAGATAAGCAGGACCAGGTAGCATGGTTCTTCTTTAAACTCCTTGGGGAATTGGAAGATGTATGGCTGGAGCACTAGCCATAAGAGCTGATGGGCGAACACCAGTATGAACCTGACCTCTAGCAGAAGGCATGTCATGCTTGAGTTATATCCAGGGTATTCTTTTAGGTTTATTTATTTATTTTGAGAGAGAGAGCGAGAAAGGGCACATGTGCACTCCATGGGGGGAGGGGCAAAGAGAGAGGGAGAAAGAATCCCAAGCAGGCTCTGTGCTAATAGCACAGAGCCCGATGTGGGGCTCCATCCCACAACCGTGAAATCACGACCTGAGCCAAAAACAAGAGTCGGACGCTCGACCGACCGAGCCACCCTGGCGCCCCTGTATCTGAGGTATTTGAAGAACAGACTCCTGAGTAACCACGGAGGGGTTAGCAACCGGACAAGAACTCATGCACTCTCTCCTTTAAAATCTTCACTCTAAATTGACATAAAACCAACTCATGGAAAAAGAGGGCTGGTTTTATTTAACAAAAATGTCATCATGTCCCGTGGCCATAACCTTTATGATATACGACATCAAACATATTAAGAATGTATTACTTGAGTGCTGTTTTCAGAATTCAGAATTAGTAATAACATAAGCAATCATGATCATGGTGACAGCGCAAATATGCGATCCTTTGATATAAGTGGTTAAATCAGCCTCGTGCGCTATGGTTTACAATGGGCATCGTAGGCTGCTCATGGGCAGAAACCACTGTAAATCTTTAAAAAAAAAAAACCAGTAAATCTTTAAATAATTCAATGTTTTCACATATACCAGGTTGTTTGACTCTCACCACAGAGTCCTGGTTCTCAGGGTGGACATTTTCCAGATCCGAAAGAAGCAAACACAACCAACAGAGAACAACAGCAACAACAACACCCAAAATACCCCACAACATTTAGAGATGTAACAAAAGGGAGAAAATTCCATCTGTCAAAACACCTCTCGGGATGCAGTGGGGGGAATACTCCTTGCTGGGCTCCCTGGGAGCATGCTTGAGTAATAATAGCTAGTCATTACATTTCCTTCAGAGGTGGACCTTGTGATAGTTAAGACCTTTGTTTGTTTGTTTGTATACAGATCTGGGCACAGAGCTGAAATCCTTTGGGAACACAGTGGAGGGACTCAGGAAAGGGTAGAGACGGTGCAGCCCAGCCAGGCAGGAAGGAGGACACCGTGGAGACAGAAATAACAGATTGTCTCTCCTATGAATTCTTCAGCAAAATCTATATCTTTCCCCAGGATTTTTTCCATAAATTCACTCTTCCTGAGGAATATGACTGACAAAGTGCCGACTGTCTCAGACATTCAGACAGTGGGTGACGTTGGAAATGTGTTTATTTATCACGTATCTATTTGCCGAGCTTCTTCCAAATGGCAGGCACCCAAGGACTCTTTTCTTCTGGAACTTCCTTTCTAGTAGGAGAGCCAAAAATTGTAGTGCCGACACAATAAAGCTTACAATGAGTGCTTTAAAGGAAAAACATAAAAGTCTTATGTGACAGATAATAAAATGAAACCGGGGGTACTTTCGAATAGGATGGTCAGTGAAGGTCTCTCTGAGGGGTCATGTTCAAAGGGAGATTTGAAGAAAGAGGGGAAGCAACCTAGGTTAAAAACAAAGAGGAAGAGAATTCCACACCTAGGGAGCAGCAAGTAAAAATACACTGAGTCAAGACATAGGCGGGTATGTTCCCAAACTGTCGGAAGACTATTATGATTGGAAAAAGTGCTGGGTGGCATGAGATGATACCAAAGTAGAGAATTTACAAGAGTGCCTAGTTTATCCTTTATCTTAGTTGGTTTGGGCTCCTGTACCTCCCAGTTCAGGAGACTGAGAATTCCAAGATCAAGGTGTCAGCAGATTCTCTGTCTGATGAGGTCCTGCGCCCTGCTTCATAGGCAGTTGTTTTTTTGCTGTGTCTTCATATGGCAGAAGGGGTGAGAAAGCTCTCTGGGGTCTCTTTTGTAAAGGCACTAATCCTATTCAGCGGGGGTTCCACCTTCGTGACTTAACCACCTCCCAAAAGGCCTCACCTCTCCACACCATCATATTCCACGTTAGGTTTCAACAAAACCATTCTCTCTAAAGAAACTCTTTCTACTTCATTCCTAAACCTCACAATGATCATAAAATGATAATGGCATTTACATTGGACTGTCCACTCGGGGTGGTAATGAGCAGCGTTGAATGCAACATATTTTAGTGCAAAATTTTAATTTGGAAGTCATCTGTATATCATTCTATCAAGGAAATTACCCTTTTTTAGTGACACTGGCTGATGCCTTATCTCAGTGCTAGTGTCTGTTTTATTTTGTTGCCTTTTCCAAAAAAAGATGGAAAGAATTTTATTTCTTGACTATAAATGACAGTAGGGCATTAATGTGATGAATAGCTTTAATTTCAGTAAGTGTGTTCAAACCTGAAGAAAGCCAGAACTGAAGCACTCTGCTGATACATTCTAAAAGCAATGCCATTATCCATCAATAGTTACTTAATCAATCCATCCAAAACCCCCAAAAGCAAAATTGGAAGTTCAGAAATAAATGGGTTTACAAAAAAGAGACTAACAGAGTTTTTCCATGAGGGTCTCTGCTTTGCATATGACAAAGAATTAGATGATATTCTCTCGTGTGTGAACTAAGCCACTTTTGTGACGTTGAAATGAAATAAAACACCACCACTTTGAAGCAGATTTCTCACATTCAGGAGCTTAAGGCAATGATGAAGCCCAGGAGGCTCCTTATTTCTGACTTTTGACCTCTCTTAACAATTGAAGTGTTACGTAGGTGTTGGGGATTAAAGAATACACTTAGCACAGTGAAAATAAAATAATAAAATAAAATAAAATAATAAAAGAAAGAAGAAAAGGAAAGAAAGAAAAGAGGAAAGAAGAGAAGAAGTGGAAAGGAAAGAAGAGAAAAGAAAAAAGGAAAGAAAGGAAAGGAAAGGAAAGGACAGGAAAGGAAAGGAAAGGAAAGGAAAAGAAAAGAAAAAAGAAAAACATCTGAAGTGCTTAGAAAGTCATGAACACCGGTGAGAAACGAAATGAGGCAATGGGGCGGACTTTCACTGGAGTCTCCTAAGGAATAACCCCCTACTAACAACTCTTCACATGGCACATATCCAAAAGAACTTACAAAATTACTCTTTATATGGGCGCCCGGGTGGCTCAGTCAATTGAGCATCTGACTCAATTTCAGCTCAGATCATGATCCCAGGATCATGGAGCCTGCTTAAGATTCTCTCTCTCTCTCTCTCTCTCTCTCTCTCTCTCTGCCCCTCTCCCTTCCTCGAACACTCTCTCTCTCTCTCTCAAATAAAAAGATAAAAATAAAACACAACAAAACTACTCTTTATGAACATTAATGAGAATAGCATAGTCAGTGTTAATAGTATAAGTTCCGGAGCCCAACGTCTGGGTTTGAATCCCGGTTCTAGTGGTTGTTGCCGTGTGACTTTGAGCAAGCTGCTTCACCATTGTGTGCCTCAGTTTCCTCGTTTGTAAAATGGGGATAAATAATAGCTTGTAGGTTTGTGAAGACTGAGTTATAATGCATGTAAAGAGCACCGAGCAGTTTCTTGGGTCCTAATAAGCCCTCGATGTTAGCTGCTTTTATTATTCTCACCCAATATTTTATATTTTAGGATCATCGCCTACATGTTATAAGACGTCTCCTTGCAGTAGAGAGCCCAACTGCAAATCATGTTATAATACGCTGTGTCCCCTAAAGACATATTAATTGAACGACAAGAAACAACCCACAGACAGTAGTAAGACATCTGGTTACATAATACTGGAAAAATCTTGTAGTCATCTTTTTTTAGAAAATTATTTTTTGAAGAAGTAGAATTTTCAGAATAGTCCTAGAATACCAAAATCCTCCAAAGAAAACCCTCTGGAAATATGGCAATGACTTCTTATTTGACATGACAATTGCTTATTTATGTAATCAATTATTTTGTCTAGAAGAGTAAAGCATGTTTCCAACAAGAAGGGAATTACGTGTCAGTGCAGTGAAGATGTATCCTCTCGCCGTCTGTTGGAAAGCGTAAGGCTGTTCTAATTTGTGGATCTGAACACAAAAATAATGGTACATAAATGCAGGAGCAGAGAGAGAGCGGATGCTAAGCGGGTACGGGTAAGATAACAAAACGACTTGAGAAGGATAGTGAGAAACAGGTCAGCTCTAAGGATAACAGCGGAGGGAATTTCTAAACCAAACTGGGCAAAGAGAATGTCAGTCGATGCACACGTGTGCGATAAGGCGCGGGTGTTCAGGTTTGCTTCACCCGGGAACTTGGTTGGCCAGTTACATTTGGAGGATGTAACTTGGAGGACCAGTTACATTTCATTCCATACACTGTAGCCACAGCTCCTACGGAAGCACCTATGTCTCTGCACAGAGAGAAATTCTGGAAGCTGGAACCGATCGTCTCTGTTCAATTACAGAGTTTCTGATGATCTTAGAAGGGCCCTCCTCTGCAGTGTCAGCGACGTACCGATTCTTGTGGAGACACGGCGTACGGAGGAGAGCAGTGGACACAGGGTTATAACGAGCGATTCCGACAGCCATCCTTAATGCTCCCCCAAAGCACCAGGGCAAGAGGTTCATTTAATTTTTGTAAAATCAGCTGCGATTCCGACTGAGATGGGGCACTTTATCCTTCGCACATGCCACACGGATGCGTCACGGTCTCCAAAAACCCATTCAAACTATTAGAATGACACGGTGCACAGTCTTTTGCCTTTGTAAACATGAAATGCAGGTTTACGATCAGTAAGAGCGGGCACATCCTTGCACATGGCCGTCAGCTTCCACCTTCCTCCTAGAGACCATATGACAGAGAGTGAAGAAACTCTGAAAGTCATTTAAGCAGTCTGTTTTTCCTGATAGAAAGATAATCTATACCCTGCCTTTTAATTTACTTTAATACTTTAACCATGTAGTTTGTACTTTATGCAACACGTACATACTCATCGTAGAACGTGGAAAATATGAGAAAGTGGGAGGGGCGCCTGGGTGGCTCGGTGAGTTAAGCATCAGATTCTTGATCTCAGCTCAGGTTTGTGGGGTTCTGTGCTGACAGTGTGGAGCCTGCTTTGGATCCTCTGTCTCCCTCTCTCTTTGCCCCTCCCCGGCTCGCTCACGCTCTCTCCCTCTCTCTCCCTCAAAAATAAATAAACATTCAAAAAAGAAAAAAAGAATGGGGGAAAAATAACATCATCATCCTAGGAAGACATGACTTTTTAAAAACCGGTGTCAGGTAACATAGAATTTACGAGAATGTGTGCGCCTATAGGGCATGAACCTGTGGCCATACCGCCAACAGAGAAAAGGGAACAGCACATATAAGAAAGAAATGAACCAGAAGTTGTCTCCAGTCAGGCATAAACAGCACTGCCGACAACAAAATGTGATGCTTAGAAACACTTTTTTTTTTAAGTACCACTAAATTTTAAAAATTGTAACCTTGTCAGAGGGAAGGCTAAATTATTTTACTACAATATTGATATGAAGGATATTGCAAATTCATTGTCATATGAAGGAGCAATCAAATAGTATTCAGCCCAAAATGCAGAAGAGCATCACAGAGGTGGGTCAGGAAGTTTATTTTTAAAATGTTCTGTTCCTAGATTTGGTAATTTCTGTGTTATTCATCGCTTTTGTAAATATTTTACTTCTCCTGATTTCTCTTCGTATTCTAAATAAGTACGCATGTGCTTTTTTACTTTACAAGTTAGTACTTTGTGATATTTTAGCTGAAATTATGTTGCAGGTAGTGCGCTGAAAACTGCAAATATTAAATATTTAAAATATTGATGTATATTTAATAGCTAACAGTGTTAATGTAACCATTCCCATATTATTAGACATCAGCCGGTTTGTATATTTTGATTCTTAAAATTAACATGCCAATTATGGTGAATATTTTTGACAAGAATACCTTTCTATGGACTATGGGTGATAATGATGTCAATGTGGGCTCATCTGTCGTAACAAACATACCAGTCTGGTGGTAGGTGTTAATGATGGGGGAGATACGAGTGTGTGGGGGCAAAGGGCATAAGGGAAATCTCTATAGCTTCCTCTTAATTTTGCCACGAACATAACCTGCTCTCAAAAGTACAGTGTATTTTAGGGGCACCTGGCTGGCTCAGTTGGTGGAATGTGTCACTCTTGATCTTGGGGTTGCGGGTTTGAGCCCCACGTTGGGTGTGGAGATTGCTTAAAAATAAAATCTTTTAAAAAAATACAGCGTAGGGGCGCCTGGGTGGCTCAGTCGGTTAAGCGTCCGACTTTGGCTCAGGTCATGATCTCACAGTTTGTTGGCTTGAGCCCCAAGTCAGGCTCTGTGCTGACAGCTCAGAGCCTGGAGCCTGCTTCAGATTCTCTCTTCCTCTCTCTCTGCCCCTCCCCCACTCACACTCTGTGTCTCTCTCTTTCTCTCTCTCAAAAATAAACATTAAAAAAATTTTTTAAACTAAAATAAAGTATATTTTTAAAAAACCTAACCTGCAATAACTTGTACTTAAAAGTAACTTACAGGGAAATTAGGGAAAAAAAATCTTGGCTTCCGTACATTTTTTCCTTAAGTTTGTGGTTCTCTCTCTCTCTTGTTCTCCCCCTCTTTCTCCAGCAAATCCCTTTCAAATGGGTTTGGCAATTTACATTTCCATTAACACATCCTCATCAGCCCTATGTATTGTCATTAAAAATAATACGTGCCAGTTTGATAAGCAAAATGCATCTTGTTTAAATTTGCATATTTTTTTGCTCACTACTGACTTTGAACATTTGTATGTCCGCCGTTGAAATTAACTGTACATATCTTTCTGAAAGTTTTTATTGTAACATTGGTGCTTTCATTACTGCGTTGTTTAATGTATCCAGGCATTTCTACTTACAGCTCAAGGTGTTCCTAAAAAGATTTGTGTCTAATGTGATCCATTAACCGGGCAACATAACTCGCAACTGTTTTCAACATTCTGGTTATCTGAAAGTGGCACCAGGAATACAGGAGGGAAAAAAACATCCAATAACAAAAATCTCTTTGGAGCAGGATCATTTTCAGTCACTTTTTGTTTTATCCATAAAAAACACGAGGGATGGAAGTGATAAAAATGTGTAGGAGGCATGAACCAATGGTGGAGGTAGAAGCCATAAAATGGGCTTCGCCGAGCCACGTTTAGGTTATGTAACTATACACTCTTAGAGCTCTACAAATACCTTATTTAAATGTCCCTACAGAAAAAGAACTATTATTGAGTCTAAGACTTCTAGGTTCTAATGTTTTCCCCTTTTCTCCTTCTGTGACAATTACTCTCATACAAAATTGGCAATAAAGGAAATCTCTCCTATATATCTATCTTGGTCTGTTACAACGCATATTTACTGGTAAGTTAACTTATTAACCTTTTGTCATAACTGTCGAAGGACTTTATTTATTATATGACTTTCTCATTTGTTGGTGCTTTCATTCATAAAAAGATTTTGTAGGTAGATGAATTACTTGTCTTTAACTTTTTAAAAATGCTTTTTAGTTTTTAATTTTTTTTTCCATTGTATTCATTTGAGAGAGAGAGAGGGTGCATGAGCAGCAGAGCGGGCAGAGGAAGAGGGAGAAAGAGAGAATCCCAAGCAGGCTCCATGCCCAGCATGAAGCCTGATGGGGCTCGATCCCCTGATCGAGAAATCAAGAGTCGGGCACTCAACTGACTTACTTTTTATTTTTATTTTTTAATGGCTTCCATGGCTTCTGTGCTTACAGAATTCTTTCCATTTCCGCATTTATTTAAATATTATAAGTCTTACTCCAAATGGCCCATGTGTTCAATGATTTTGTGTTTTATATTTAATTGTAATCCATCTAAAACTTATTTTCACACATGACATGAAGAGGTCTATTTTTCAGTCAGTTTACTCAATTTATTGAGGAATCTATATATTTTGCCCTATTTCCATAATTTTATATGAAAATTCTGTAAAGAGTAGGGCCTGCTTCTGAGCTATCTGTAAGTTTCGAAGGTTCGTTTGTTATAATTGTGCTGAAAATTCTCTTTCGAAACAAAAGTAAACCAACATTTTGTTTTTCAATATAAATGAAATCAGTAGGACAAAAAGGACTATTTGCCATATTTATGTATTTGAGTGTCCTTTTACTGCTGGTTATTTCTAAGCTAGTTAAGAGAAAAATTAGCACCTGATTCTTTTAGTTTATTCCTTCTCATTCTTTTGTTTTTGTTTTTGTTTTTGCTTTTTGAGAAAGAGAGAGAGAGAGAGAGAGGGAGAGCAAGAGGGGGAGAGGCAGAGAGAGGGAGAATCCCAAGTAGTCAGCTCAGACCCCGACAAGGGGCTTCATGTCACAACTGTGAGATCGTGACCTGAGCCGAAATCAAGGGTCGGTCGCTCAACCAACTGAGCCACCCAGGCGCCCCGCCCTTCTCATTCTTAAGACATCCCATGATATGCCAGTTCCAAAAGCTTTATTACTCAGTGGCCTGAGTTATAAGACTCAATAACGTTGCCTACCTGTGAAAGAATTCTTGGCATTCTCTAAATCTGTATCTGTAGATTTTGAGAAATCTTATGAAAAGCTGTTTGTGGGACATGTTTTCTTTTGTAAATTCATCTCTTTAAGTGTTTCAGCATTGTATTAAATGCCATTTTCATTTTAATAAATTTCCCGTGACACTGTTTCCATATGAATAAATTTTCCATGGTGACAAAAATTTACTATCAAAGCATCCACATTTTTAGTGGCGTCTTTTGATGCATAATTCAATAAATATGCAAATAAATGACATATTTACATGTACAGTAATGTGTTTTTCAAATTTAGGCAAAGTCAATATTCCAAACTTACTCAGTTGTGAAGGAAACCTTTTCTCATTGGTTCCCCATGTCTTAACCAGACAGTGAAAGACAGTAGAGTTGTTGAAATGATTATTCCTTGCATTGGACCTTAAAATAACCTATATTAAAATATTAATGCCTGCGAAGTATGTGTGTAAGTAAACAATCTCTTGTAACACTTGAAGGTTTGACAGGAAGTAATTTAAGATTAATTGTCAGTCCTCTCCAAGTGACACAGACGTCACGATCACCCTCCCGCCTTTATTTTTTGCAGAATCACATTTTGCAGTAGATACCACCTTATAAAATCAAATCATAGCACCATACTGGGCCATTGCATATTGGGTTAGTAAGAAATATATACCAGTTTAGTCAAGGTTAGGGTCTTCTAAGATCTGGGAACTGCTGGAAACTTTAGTCACCATGGCCGATCTTGGCAACCAGCTCGCTAAGGTGTTGTTTTCATTCTGATTATACGATGAGTAGACTGAGAGATATGAAGGAACTTGCCCTGGATGACACGGGAGTGACCCTGATGGTGGGAGTGGGGTTGAAAAGCTTTGACCGTTGGCCTTGGAATCCAGCTCTCGGTCACTCCACCACACCACGCCCCCCACATCTGCAGAGTTTCATCTCCTTCCTGAGTTTCTCTTTTTCTTTTGAAATAATTTCAAATTTACAGAAAAGTTAAAGGAACAGTACAAAAAAATTCCAGACTCCATATTCAAGTTTCACCAGCCATATCGGTAATGCCCTCTGGGGCGCCTGGGTAGCTCAGTCCGTGAGGCATCTGACTCTGATTTCAGCCCAGGTCATGATCTAAAGGCTCGTGAGTCTGAGCCCCATGAACAGTGTGGAGCCTGCCTGAGATTCTCTCCCTCTCTGTCTGCCCCTCCCCACTCGTGTGCTCTCTCTCTCAAAATAAATAAATAAACTTAAAAAAAAAAGACTATTTTTATAAAAACTAATAAAATAATGCCCTCTGTAACACGACGATCCAGTCAGGGCTCATGCGTTGTACCCAATCATTACATCTCTTCAGGATCCTTCCATCCAGAGCAGTTCCCTGGTTCTTTCTTGACTTTAGGACCTAAAGACTTTTGTAGATTATCAGGCAATTATTTTGTAGAATGTCTCTCCATTGACATTTGCCTGATGTTTTCTCACTATTCGATTCAATTTCTACATTTGGCAGAAGTGATACCGAGTCCTCACAGGGTCCTATCATGAAGCACATCATGTAAATCTATCCCATCATTGATGATGAATCGGATCACCTGAATCAGGCGGTCTCTGCAAGATTCCTGCTGTAGAGTTCCTTTGTTTTTAAGTTACTTTTCGTGCATCATTAATATGCATTTTGTGCGAGATACTTTGACACTGTTTACATTTTTTTTTCTCTTCCAACTTTCACCCACTCATTTTCACACATATTGCTTCCTGCCTGAATTACTTATAAATATGATGGTTGCCAAGTGATGATTTTCGAATTCCATAATTGCTTCAATGTTATTGGTTGGTTTTACTATAAGGAAGAAGTTTCCCATCTCTCTTATTTATTTGTTCACTTATTTATGGCAGCGTGGACTCATGAATTTCTACTTCAAGCAATAGTATATAATCTGTCACTAATATTATTTCTTTTTATGTTCAGAGTTTCTAAGATTTGGCCAGTAGGAGTCTCTTTGAGCTTCTAAGAAGAACAAATGTTCTTGTGATATGTTCCTACTATTCTCAGAGCAACTCTTTCCTTCTTGACCCAATGAGATGTTCTAGGCTCATCTGACTTCTGCTCGATCCTGAAATGTGCTATTTCTTACAAGAAGCCTTGTTCATTTTAGTGCTGAGTGGTACTTAGAAACCAAGATCTGGGTGCTAGATGTACTCATGGATTGCACACACATATACAACCTTATGGTTATATGTCTTTCTAGTTCTTTCTATATACTGCAATCTAATATGTTATATTGAGTATATTGAGTATATATACAGAGTTCATTGTAGTATACGACACTACATTTCTTCATCATAGGCACCAGGGACAAATTTTTAAAGACCCGTCTTCATGACTAGTGTGTTATAATTTATATTAACTCATGCACACAAATACCTTAAAATTGTGGAAATATATAACAAGGGTGAAATAAAAATCTTTACCTTCTTATTCCGTTTTAGCATAGTTCTCTAGGTCTCCAGACTCAGATCCCCTTAGGTACTTAAAACCTGTATTTCATACCAAGGCTTTATGAAGAGCAAAACATTTTTCCAAAACTGAAGTCTACAAAGACCCAACTGAAATGTTCTTTTTTTTCTACCCAACAGTATTCCTCAGAGAGAGTCCAAAGGGTTGGAGCAGTTAGAGTTTTGACATTCTGTCCTCTCCGACACGTGGCTGATATAAAAAGAACATAATTGATCAGTAAGAAAAGAATGTCTATATTGCTTTGTACTGAAACCCTATTTTTTTTAATTTCTGTTTTTGTGGGTTTTTTCTGTTTGGTTTTGTTTTCTTCTAAACTCAAGTCGCTAAACAGAGTTTGACCTTCTCATACTTCACTGAGAAAATGTACACAGCAAACAGTGGTTCTGATTAGAATTGTGTCTTGTGAATTTTATGGTGGTTGACATTTGTTGTTTCATAACAGGTCACTACAAAAGCACGGTGTTTTAGCGTCAGCCGGGACGGTGGATGGAATAAACCTGGTTAATGGCTTGGAACCCACAGGGAATATTCTCTCATGAGATAGTCACTTGAGCCAACCTAGGGATAATTTATTATCTCTCTTCTGTTAGCTTAATAGAAAGACTCACCCCTGTTTTCCCACAAGAGCTCCACCCAGCTAGGACTCATGTTCCGAGCGTGTGTGTCCATGTCCGAGAGAGCTTCTCCATACAGTGTAGGGATTCAGTCTACAAACCACTTTGCTGGGGCTCCAATTCTGACTCCACAACATGCGAATTGTGAGTGACGATATGCAAGTGAATGAAACTCTCTGTGCCTCAAGTTCATCATCTGTAGAACATAGGTGATATTAATAGCTTCTTCACGGGCTGGTCGTGAGGATTAAGTGAGTTAATACATATTAAGTTCTTAGAACAGTGTGCAACACTTGATGATCCCTTTGGAAGCATACAGGAAGGAAACACAGTGTATTTGTGTGCATATGTGTGTGTACGTGTGTATGTGCTGGGGAATGGGGATGAGACGGAGTGGTGGTCGTCAGAGAAGGTTTGGGAGTATAAGTGATTCTTGAGAAATCTTGATGAAGACGTAGTTTTCCAGGCAGACAAGATGAGGAGGACATAGAGTCTCCCAAACAGGGGCCACGTCGTGAAGAAAGCTGGAAGGAACGTGTTTGGAGCAGAATCAGGAGTTTATTGGGTAGTAGGTCAAGACTCTGGAGTTGTGTCCACTACTGGGACCCATGCACGTCTGGGAAAGCCTAGGGAATCGAAGAGATGAACTCAGTAGAATTATTTGGCGGGGGGAGGGTGGTGGCTAGGGGGCTTCTGATTGAGGAGCTGCCTGAGACAGAATTTCTTGTAAGAGAAGGAGGAGGTACAGTGAGTTTCATATACAAACCAGATCTTGGTGTCGGTGGAGAAGGTGTTTTGAAGGTCAGCATGTAGGATAATCCCTGGGGTCTGACTGGTGATCTTGATCCCCCGGGTCGCACGTCTGCTCATAGTGATACAGCCTTGAGTTTTCTGCCTGGCTGCAAAGGCGTGAATAAATAGCTTCATACCTCCTTGGTGAGGCCCCTATCAGGTGATTACAGTTTTCAAAGGGAATCGTTTACCGCCTGCCATTCCAGATTGATGAAGGAGTTCCGTGCAGACCATTTGCCTGGCCGCCTTCCATGCAGACCAGAAGAGGTTTTTGCCATCAATGCCAAGGTTTCAAATTGGCATTTTCATAAAAACAGGCAAAGCAGCCCATTATCTAATTGATGTCCATAAATTATGGTGGCTGAGGGAGTCAATGTCAATGCACATGCTGTTGAGCCATTTTTTGGAAGGCACTCAATTCTAGGCTTGGAATATTCTCTGGATAAAGAGAGGCCCAGATTCCTTTACTAAAAAAAGAATTTAAACTTCCTCATTTGAACCGCTTTCACATCCACAATTTCTGGAAGCAAACACTAGGACTCTTTACCAAGTTCCCTCCGCAATCTATTGTAAGTAAAGGAAATGTACCGTGACATTTTAAGATGAATTAGAGGTGACACACAATACAGCTATACATATCTCTTAGCACAAACAAGCTTTCTGCCTAACAAGACTTGTTTCTGTTTGGGTTTAATTACTCTGGAAAATGATCAGCTGGCTTCATCTTGGGCTCCTCACACTTCTACAATGACACCTATCCATGACCTCTCACCAGAAGAAACGGCTGTCACCACAGACGCACGTGGTGCACCACACAGGGGAGCAGAAGTGAGAACCGAGGCCCCTTTATAAATAGGAGATGGTGTTTTTGCCAGCAAAGGCAGGGCCGTTAGGGAGTAAAAGGAATCAAGTGAAATCGAAGCAGATGACTCCACAACCTCCACCCCAGCCCCACTCAATTGCTTGAGCTGGCCCCGGATGGGTGGGTGGCCTCGGCTGGTTCATAGCTGTGCCTCGCAGCGCTCAGTTTTCCAAAAATGATGCAACACGTTCAACGCCTCCCATGTAGCGTCTAAAACAGATCCGCGGTGTAACCTACTCACAGTAAATTCCACTACGTGTGCCTGCTACGTGCCAAACACGGTGCTGGGTATTGGGAACAAGAACTAACACGTACTGACTGTTTACTCGTGCCTGGCCCCAGTGCAGCTACAGCCGACCCTTGGTCAGTGCGAGGGTTAGAGGTGCTGATCCCTGCACAATCGAAAATCCATGTATCCCTTTTTTTTAAGCTTATTTATTTATTTATTTAGTTTTGTTTTGAGAGAGAGAAAGAGAGCACAGACGGGGAGGAGCAGAGAGAGAGAGAGAATCCCAAGCAGGCTCCGCTCTGTCAGCGCAGAGCCCGATGCAGGGCTCAAACTCGCGGACCGTGAGATCACGACCTGAGCCGAAAACAAGAGTTGGACGTTTAACTGACGGAGCCACCCAGGTGCCCCTCATGTATAACTGCTGACTGCCCCAAAACATAACTACTAATAGCTTACTGTTGCCCGGGAGCCTTACCAGTAACATAAATAGTCGAATAACATATTTTGTACGTTATATATATATATATATATATATATATATATATATATATATATATTCTATATTTTTACCACAAAGTCAGCTAGAAAAAAGAAAATGTTAAGGAAATCATAAGGAAGAGAAAATACACTTGCAGTACTGCTCTGTATTTATCAGAAAAAATTCATGTACAAGTGGACCTGTGCCGTTCAAACAAGAGTCGACTGTACTTTATGTGGATCGATTCATGAATCTTAACCACCACCCTGGGAATTATGAATTATTATTATCTCCATTTGCAGGTGAGGAAAATGATGCATGGAGACTAATTTTCAGATGGTCCCAGAGCTGAGAAATGGAGGAGTCAAAATTTGAAACCACGGAGGGGGGGGGTCTCGACCCCAAAAAGCATGCACGTGCTTTATCCTTAAGCTTTACCACTTTCCGTGATGCATCAAGTCTGTACCATGAAGTGACACCGAATCTAGGCAGGAAAGTAGACATAAAAACGAACCAATGATCATACCATATCATATGAATTTGAGTTGGCCTTGAAGGCACGAGGAGAGAGGAGAGAGCTTCCCAGTTATCAAGCACCTACTAAGTGCCAGTTACTATGAAAAGTGCCATATTGACATCACTTCATTTAGTTCTTATGGTATCAGGATCCTCTCTCTAAAGTGGTTGAGGTCAACTTAGGCTCCTGAAAATACTATCGAAAGTGCAGCGTTTCAAAGATATACCTTTATGGTCATCGTTTTCCTCAGTACGTATGAGAAAGCAGCTTCTCTATTTTTTATAACAATTTTATTGAGATGTAATTCACATAAAATTCAACTCACCTTTTTGCAGTGTGCAGTCAGGGGCAGCTGGGCGTCTCAGTCAATTAAGCATCTGACTCGTGATTTCAGCCCGGGTTGTGATCTCACAGTTCTTGGCATTGAGCCCTGCGTCAGGCTGTGTGCTGACAGTGAGGAGCCTGCTTGGGATTCTCTCTCTCTCTCTCTCTCTCTCTCTCCCTCTCTCTCTCTCTGTCTCTCTCTCTCTCTGTCTCTGTCTCTGTCTCTCTGTGCCCCTCTCCCGCTCATGCTCTCTCCCTCTCTCCCAAAAATAAATTTATAAAAGAGGGGCACCTGGGTGGCCCAGTCAGTTAAGCGTCTGACTTCGGCTCAGATCCTGATCTCCTGGTTTGTGAGTTGGAGCCCTGAGTTGCGCTCTGTGCTGACATCATGGAGCCTGCTCGAGATTCCCTCTCTTCCTCTCTCTCTGCCCCTCCTCTGCTCATGCTCTCACTCTCTCTCTCAAAATAAATAAACATTTAAGAAAATAAAGTGTGCGATCCAGTGGTGTTTAGCATATGCACAGATTTGTGAACTATCCCTGCTATCTAACTTCAGCACACTGTCATCACCAGAAAAAGCAATCCTATACATCGTTAGCAGGCACTCCCCGTTCCCCCTTCACGGAGATGGTCTCCGGGAAACCATGATCTGCTTCCATTTTTTTTAAATAAATAACAGCTTTATTGGGATAAAATTCACACACCATACAACTGACCCATTTGAAGTGCACAACTCAGTGTTTATTAGGATATTCCTGGGATTGCGCAATCATCACTGCTATTTAATTCCAGAATTCCAAGCTATAACATCGCTGAGGAGAGGGGGAGCAAAGGTGCGTACGTAAATTGTCACAAAGTTCCGTAAAGACTCAACCATTTTTCTTGAATAAGGGTTCCTTGGATTGTTGTAAGAATTTGGTTCACTTCCAGAGTTCTGGAAACGTTGATTTTGTCAGTTTTTGGTCATGTTCTTGTTGCTTTTATGGAAGACGAGACTTTCTGAGTTCCTTACTCTGTCATTCCTTTAGAAATAGTTTCTTGTACACAACTAAAAATGCCAAAGCTCTCAGATGCTCGAGGTCTATTTATAAACTATAAACTGCATTTCTTAATATAACAAGCCCCGCCTTGGCTTACCTCTGTGAGCTCAACACCAGTTGTATCGTATTGCTATATATGCAAAAGTCTCTTTCCTTCCCCTTCTCTTCTTTCCATAAATATTTACTGGACATTTACCGTGCACTATGATCAGAGCTAAATTCTGGGGATAAAAAGCTAAATAAAATAGAGCTTATGCACTCATGGAATTTGTAGTGTGGTGGTACAGACAAAAAAAAAAAGCGAAACATATCCAAGGACATCTAGGGCAGGTACTAAAGTACCCACAGGTATGTATATGTGTTTGGAGTCGGTGTTCATAGGGCAGGGGACACTGGGGCTATTATCTCCTTCTCCCTTTGAAGCTTTGATGGAAGACAGGATTCTGGAATTTAAGTATTCAACAACGTACCGTATGTCAAGTGTGCTGAACGAATGTTTAGAATGTGGCAGTGAACAAATCAGATGCGGCCCCTGACTTCATGGAGCTCGTAGTCTAAGAAGGAAATCATGGAAGTCTACCATTCACCTGATTCCAGGCACTGGATCCATTCACTGTGGAGTTTGGAAAAGATTACAGTAGTTCCCATGGGCGGAATAATATGAAAACAAAATAAAGGGAGAGAACATATGAAAATCGTAGAGGGCGGCTGGTATTGAGCATAAATTCTGATTCAGCCTTGTCATAGACTGACCAGCCTTCCCAGTCCGCCTGAAACTTTCATGGATTTAACACTGGAAGTCCTAACTCCTGGTACAGCCAGGACAATTGATTACTCTACTTGTTAAATAGTACTTGCATTGGTAACAGCAGATATAAATTATATTATATATATATATATAATGTATTATATATTATATATAAATATTATATATACATATATATTTTTAAATAGAATTTAAAACACTTTTTGTTAAGGAAGATCAGCCAAGTGTGTGTGCAACTGTAGTGGGACGGGCCATGTACCTAGAAGCAGCATCACAGATAACATTCCCGTATATGAACAACAACAGATGAAAGTATCAACTAGAAATTGTTCCGGATATTTTATTTTTGCCTTTGTTACACCATGAACTCTGTCTCTGGGAACCCCCTTCCCTGTATGGCTCAAGGTCAGAGTTAGCCAAATTTGGGAGGCAGAAGAAGCAACAGCCGTTGTCCCGAGGGTTACCGCTGTTTGCGCGCAGAGACAGACACGGAGACGCTGGCAGTGCCAGGTTTGCTTTCCCTCCTCCCCACTCTCCTCCAGATTACTAGTCCTGATGACCAGAAGCCACCCAGGTCCACCACCAGAGCATTCCTGAGCATGTACGGAGGCGGTAGACACAAGAGACAACAGTGTTTTCTAGACTTTACATTGGCTCCCCCCACGGGGTCTGTCCGGGTTCCTCTGTGAGCTCTGATTGTTTGCCTCTGCCAGGGCACCATAGTGGCTTTTGTCGGATCCTTTGCCTCCCCTTTCCAAACCTTTACTTCCCAAGCTCCTCCCACAATCGCACGTGGTCTATTTCTGTAGAGGAACTCCTTATTGCAAAACAGATTGATATATGGAATAGCAAGCTGTTCTGGTCTGAATTTTATTTCTTGTGGGCAAGGTTCTGATTACACCTAAAAGCATCGTTCCCTCTATCTTGAGTACCTACCAGTGGTTGGTTCAGTGTTAACAATGGATCTTGTGCCTTTTGCTTTACGCTGTCGTTACTCAATCTCCCGACATAAGTAGTTTCACTCCTGACCCCATTCCTTTTCCGCCTTTTACCTAGTAATCATAGTAATGATTATAATAATTATTAGCATTAATTAAACACGCATCGGTTGCCAGGAACACTGACAAGCCCTTTACATGCATAACTTCTTAATTCTTCACGGCAACCTACCAATGAGGTAGGCTTTCTTGACAGCTCAGTTTTATAGAGGAGGAGATTTAAACTTTCAGAGATAGTTGATAACTGGCTAAAAGTCGCTGAACTAATAAGCGGTAAGACAATCATTAGAACCAAGATTGACTTAGCTCTGCTCTTTCCAAAAGCTAATTGTGAAAATATGTTTATGTTATCAGATGCTATTTCTCCCCCCAGTCTGAATATAATGCAAGTGTTTTTGAGGGGCTGTGGATGATACATAAAGCATCACACTTAACTGACTGTGCATCTAGGAGTTCACATTCCATAATTTCTATAGCCTATTATGAGTTAGGTGTTATTATTTCTCTTTTATAGGTGGGGAAACTGAGGCTCAGAGGGTTTAAAACATCTGCCAATAACAAAATAGCTAGAAAGCAGCAGGGACTATATTCACATTCAATTCTTAACAAAGGTAACTCTCGACACAAGATATGTGTGTAAACAACATGTTTGGGGGCACCTGGGTGGCTCAGTCCGTCGAGCGTCTGACTTCAGCTCAGGTCATGATCTGACGACCTGTGAGATCAAGCCCTGCATTGGGTTCACTGCTGTCAGCGCAGAGCCTGCTTGGGATTCTCTCTCTCCCTCTGTCTCTGCTCCTTCCGCATTCCCACATGCACGCATGCTCTCTCTCTCTCTCTCTCAAAAATAAATAATAATAAAAATATATAAAGAATATGTTTGAAAGGGGATTAAGAACGAAAAGGATGTGGCTATGGGTAGGCTGATTGTAGAAGATTCTGGGTAGGGTGATGTTCAGGTAAGTTGGAGTAGATGAGACTAGAAATCTAGTGGAGCCACGCCTGCTCTGTGAAGGAATTAGGACTTTGCCCTGAAAGCAATGACTTGTCTAAGATTGCAAAACTCAGCTACGATTCAAGTCTAAGTTTTCTTACTCTAAATTCACAGTTTACAAATCACAACTACGGCCATTATTTCCTTCAAATAAAAATCCTGTGAGATAAGCATGGCTTTTAACCTGATTTAAACATAAAGAAACTAAACGTTGCTAATCATGCTTAAATAAATAACACCAATATACAGTGAGCATGTGGCAGATCTCACAATGAATCCTCAGGAATGAATCTCATGAAAAATGTCACGCTTTTTCACTCCAATTGCCTACTAGATAGTCTGTAAATCTCTCCTTTAAGCACAATATGCAAACATATAATTTTCTCAGCAAGGCCTGCTTCTCCTGTCGTCTCTTTCCTGGTAAATGCATGACTCTCCCGCGAGTTGTCCAAAGCAAAAAAACCCGAAGACATCCTAAAACCCTAAGCATCTGAAGAGTTACACCTTCATCAGAGTTTCAAAGTGCCATCTGCCAGTTAGGTCACAAAACATGACTATCAAAACACTGAGTTTTTAAATCTGTAATATCCCATGTTCATAATTTGGTTACTCCCTCTCTGGTTCCTGGTAGTGATTACCACCAAAAGTTCGATAATTGATAGACTTGGCCATGACAGGGGTTTACCATGAAGTTTGGTCTGAGAGCAGAGAACTCTTGTACACTGTTAACAAAACGATGCCTAATAACATTTCTTTAACAGATTTGTTGAGGCATGATTGAAATACAATAAACTGCACATCTTTCAGAGGTACAAGTTCAGGGGCGCCTGGATGGCTCCGTCAGTTAAGCATCCGACTTCAGCCCAGGTCACGATCTCGTGGTTCATGAGTTTGAGCCCCACGTCAGGTTCTGTGCTGACAGCTCAGAGCCTGCTTCAGATTCTGTGTCTCCCTCTCTCTCTCTGCCCCTCCCCTCACTCTGTCTCAAAAATAAATAACCATCAGAGGTACAAGTTCATAACTTGTGACATATATGTACAGCCATGAATACATCATCACAATGAAGATGAAGAACATAGCCATCACACCCCCCAAATTCTTTCCTGCCCTTACCGATTCCTCTCCCATCCACTGATCTGCTTTCTGTCATCATACATCAGTTTACATTTCCTATTTATATATTTTTTGTAAATGGTTTATATATTTCCAACCAAGAATCCCATAGCATCCAAACTTTCAGTCAGGTGTGAGAGGAACATATAGGAATTTTAAGACATTCAAAGGTGTCAAAAGTTTATTTGCCACACATTCTTCTTCAATGAATTATTAGGAGGTATTTTTAACAAAAAAAAAAAAATGAAGGCAAAAACTAAAAAAGAGAAAAATACAAAAATCAAGAAATAGAATCCAACATAGGAAAGAGGTAAAGTAAATTTCTGAGATGATTATAAAAGGGCACCATAGGGGCGCCTGGGTGGCTTAGTCGGCTGAGCATCCGATGCTTGGTTTTGGCTCAGGTCATGATCTAGGAGTTCATGAGTTGGAGCCCCACGTTGGGTTCCGTGCTGAAAGCATGGAGCCTGCTTGGGATTCTCTCTCCCTTTCTTTCGGCCCCTCCCCAGCTTGCTCTCTCTCTCTCTCAAAAAAGTAAGTAAACATTAAAGAATTAAAAAAAGGGGGGGCATCATAGCATGGTAGCTGTGTGGCAGTCTCAGAGACTAATCAGTCCATTGGACTTGAGCAGTGACTTCAAGAAAAGAAATTAAGCTGATTGATTATCTGTTGTGTTCGTATGGAGAAAAGAATGCTCCTGGGACCCTTAGGAGCATCCCTGAGAGAAACTTTGATGACTAAGCAAAGAAACAAACTGGAAAATATAAGTAACATTTAACTGTCTGAAGACAAAAAGGGAAGTCTTGTATAAGAAAGGAAATATAATCAAAGTGGCACAGGTACAAAATACTTGTATATGAGTAATAATAATTGGAAAACTGAATATCAGTTTAACCAAAAATGGTCACATAGTTTTCTTCAAATGATGGTGATTAAAAGAATGTTCAGTGGGTGATGGCACAGTGGTAAAAGATTGAGAAAAATGCTCTTTGTGTGGAGTCTGGGCAAAGAAAACATATTTATTTATATCTCTAAAAACCTGAAGAATAAAACATGGAGATTTTTATTTCATTTCATTTCATTTGTGGGAGGGAAGGGACAGAAAGGGAGAGAAGCCCAAGCAGGCTCCATGCTCCGCACGGAGCGCAACACAGGCCTTGATCCCGCAACCACAAGATCACAACCTGAGCTGAAATAGAGTCCCAGGCTCAAGTGACTGAGCTACCCAGGCACCCCTGGAGATTATTTTAAATATGAAAGAAAGTGCTGGAAGAAACCAAAAAAGTTAACAGGTAAAAGCAGTTAGCTTTAGAGAGTGGGAGTCAGGGGTGGGCAAGAAAATGGCTGGGGCCTGGGGCTGCTGTTTTGGTTATAAACTTTGAAGGACCAGTTGACTTTAAGGTTATGCACCCATGTTAGTTTAATAACAATGAAATTCAGTTGAATATAGAAAATGAATTAATAATTTAGTTTAAGTAATTAACCATCGATTTTTACCAGTTCAGTATTTTTATTTTAATATGTTAGCATATAGTATTGATAAGTGTTGGATGGTATTTTTTTAATGTTTATTTATTTATTTTGAGAGAGAGAGAGAGAGAGAGAGAGAGAGAGAGAGAATCTTAAGCAGGCCCCATGGAGCACGATGTGGGACCCCATCCCATGACCCTGGGATCATGACCTGAGCCAAAATCAAGAGTAGGAAACTCAACCAACTGAGCCACCCAAGGGCCCCAATAAATGTTGGAGTTTTAAACATTTATTTTATTATCTCTTTTGGACTTGAATAATTTGGAAATGAGATAATAAGAGCCATTTAGTATCTTTTTTTAAATTTTTTTTAATGTTTATTTTTGACAGAGAGAGAGACAGAGTATGAGTGGGGGAGGAGCAGACAGAGAGGGAGACACGGAATCCGAAACAGGCTCCAGGCTCCGAGCTGTCAGCACAGAGCCCGACGCGAGGCTCGAACTCATCAACTGTGAGATCGTGACCTGAGCCGAAGTCGGACGCTCAACCGACTGAGCCACCCAGGCGCCCCTAGAGCCATTTAGTACCTTAAACTTGAGAATGCTAATCAATTGTTTGTCAATGTCTTGTTTTTTAAGAATATTTTCTGACCTCAGTCACCATGACTTTTACAAGTTTTTTCTTAGAAGCCATGAGGGAATGAGTTCATTGATGTCACTGATGACAGTATTATACACCTCATCTACACCTAAAACTGGTATCATTTAATGAACAATAATGAATAGACTCTTCTGAGTTCCTGCTGCCATTGGCTTTGTATTAGAAATTACAGGGGCGCCTGGGTGGCTCAGTCGGTTAAGTGTCCGACTTTTCGACTTTGGCTCAGGTCATGATCTCACAGATCGTGAGTTCAAGCTCCACATCGGGCTCTGTGCTGACAGCTCGGAGCCCGGAGCCTGCTTCGGATTCTGTGTCTCCCTCTCTCTCTGCCCCTCCCCTGCTCACGCTCTGTCTCTCTTTCTCTCAAAAATAAGTAAACATTTAAAAAAATTAAAAAAAAAGAAATGACAGCAGCAATGTTTTCTTTCATTTCTAATATCCATTTGTTTCCCTTTCCAGGCATTTTATGCTCATTTTCTCTATGGCAATCACATCATTTTAACCCTTAAAGCTTACACAGGCCTTCCATCAAAGTACCATTTCTTAAATTCTACACAGTATAAATATGAGGCCCCACTCTGGTAGAAGGTACCCCTCATGGAAATGGTGTGCTTCATTCACAGAAGACTTGGTTCAATTACAAATGTTGAGGGTCTCTGCGTTTTCCGAAGCAGTGAGCTCTCCTTGGGTAGCCAGGATATAGGGAAGGACATAAAGATGTGATGAAAAGGGGGTATGTTGATCAGAGTTGATAAGATTGGGAAATGCGAACTTAGTATCATTCAACCATAGTTGTGTAATACTAGTCAAACCACGTGCATTGAACCACTCATATTTGTAGGACATGGTGGCAGTTGCCACTGGAGCACGGAAGTGATCAAGTGTGCCCCCACTTTACTGGAACTGGAAGAGGAGTTGGCTAAATAGCTCTAATACAGCTAAAATATAAATATGATCCAAGGCCAAAGTGCTGTAATTTATATCACAAACACAAAAAGTGTTTTCAGGGTATAGACTAGGGGAGTACTCTGAGCTACCAGTTTATTTAGAGAGGTGGTCCCAGGGGAATTAGTATGTAACTTGAACCTTGAAGGGAGAGAAGGCAGAAAAATTGGAAGATAAAGAACACTCCAAGGAGGACACAGAATTAGCCTGGCTGGGGGACCAAAGAAGCCTATGATGTATTCAGACCACAACGAATAATATATTGTGATGCGATGTGGTGTGTGTGTGTGTGTGTGTGTGTGTGTGTGTGTGTGTGTGTGTGTTTGGAGAGGACATGTGAAGAAAATACAATACAAATAATGTGTACAGAGTTAACAGTTGAGGTAAAGGTGTTTTTAAAGGGACAAGCTGACGGGCTCCTGGGTGGCTCAGTCAGTTAAGCGTCCGACTGGCTCTGTGCTGACAGCTCAGAGCCTGGAGCCTGTTTCAGATTCTGTGTCTCCCTCTCTCTCTCTCTACCCCTCCCCTGCTTGCACTCTGTCTCTCTCTCTCTCTCAAAAGTAAATAAATATTTTTTAAAAATTTTAAAAAGGGACAAGGTGAGATTCCACATGCACTTGATTGGTAAGGGGATGACCAAGAAATGTAAACTAATATTCTGATACCTCTACATATTAGATGTTATCATGCACACCCTCAGATATTTACAATAAGTCTGTACCCAAGAATGAGGAATAGAATCAGATTTTAGTTACTCTGTGCAGCACACTTGAGCCCACGTGTATTGATTCCATCTGAATTAAACTCTCTGAGATGATAAAGAAACACTTGATATTTATTCCTGTAATAAAAGGGTTTATTTCTTATGTATTTTTAAGCTTGGGGGGCAGGTTTTATATGACTTGTGTGCCTCAGGTCAAAGTCATGTGGAGCTGCCGTAGCCCTTAAGTATCTTAATGATCACCGGCTGGAATTGGCTAGACCGTGAAGTTTTCACCTCACTTTCCATTTTTAACCCTCTCAACTTCTAGGTCATCCCAATCTCTCCCGCTCATTTGACTCTGTGGTCACCCCAGGAAGTAGAAAAATATAACGGATTGGACCTTCAGTAAGTTGTGAAACGAGAGCCTAGAGCTAGGGGAAGAACAATAAGAAAAGAGAGTAACCACAACTGATTTTTCAGTAATAACTAGTTGTTATATTTTCTCCAAGACCGAGGATATCTTAGAATGCATCCAACTTCATTTATATTAGATTTACCAAATTTTATTTAAAATGAATGTAAGCAGTTAACCACTGATATGTAATGTGTACAGAGTTATTAACATCCTTTAGATAACTTATTAGGACCCTAATGTTTTACGTCACTAAACCGGATTCACAACAATTTTTTCAGTACCTATTACGTGCCAAATGCTAGGAATACAAAAATGAGCTTATATGAGGGTCAGCTTGATAAAACCATAGACAGAACTGGTCAGATGTTCGTAAGTGCAGTTAGAGGTACAGTGTGTTATGGGAGCCCCTGGGGCTGAATCTGAGAGTGAGGAACGATGGAAGGTGTCCTATCAAAGATTGGAGGACGGCTTGTGGATAAATACCTAGGTCCCGTCATCTCTGTTGCTTTATTACTTAGAACTCTTAGGTAATGAAAAAATAACGAGGTAAGTGGATGGCTTTCTTCTTTACTCTAGTAAGGTCTGAGAAGAATGGACAAGCCTGTTTCATAACAAGAAACCTTCAAACAAAGAGGCTTACTGCCATCTTGATTCCCACCAAGGGGTCGTGTCTGTTGACAGGTAGAGTTTGTAAGGCAACATCTATCAGAAGACATCTGTATGAAAGTCCAGAGGAACTTTCAGTCTTCTTTTCAATTCCCTGCGAACCTAGAGGTAGGTTAGATATTTTTGGAACGTGCCACAGGCAGCTAGGCAGGTTGGGGATTTCATTGCAGCCCATCTCTGTTCTGAAATAATGAAAGAAGCTCCAAGAAATTGTACCTGTCAAACGTGTCAGGGACTAAAAGCAAGAGGAGATCATTTTGACAGTTTGCAGCATTCATTCTGCTGATCACCCATGTTACTACTGCACTGTGTTCGTGGGGGAGTGATGGCTGAGCAGTGAATTACGTGTTTCAGAATTAACTCAAAAAGATCTCTCAAATGTATTTGTTGCATTTCGACCAGTTTGGAAAAGCTGACTTTATATCCGAGTAAGGCGTGGAGTGAGAGAGAAAGGGGGGGGAGAGAGAGAGAGGGAGACTTAATACATGTTGGATATGTACAAAGCAGACAATATGATCATATTCTGGTCTTGTTTCTGAGTTCGTGGGTTTGTTTGTTTGTTTGTTTGTTTGTTTTGCTGTGGGTTTTAGTCACCAATAGAAAAGAGCTTCCTGACACCCATGTTCACTGCAGGGAAAACCAACAAATAACACGAAACAAATACCACTGGCCAAAAAACAAGCATCTGTGTCCAGATGAGAGAGGAAGGATCGGCAGTAAAGGAAGACATTGGCTATGTTTCCGAATAGGTTTGTTTGGGGCAATTGGCTGGATTTTATTCTGAGCATTAAATCTAATACATTTATTAGTCAGTTGTCTGAGTGTTATCTAATCTAGCTCTTTGTTTTGTGATAGGTTAACTTGTCATCCCCTTCCAAAGATTTCTATCGGATCTAAGGTTTAAATTTTAAAGGCAGATTATCTGAATGCGATGTGATAAGAGTTTAATCTAGAAATAAGAGTTTAATCTAGATCTCTGATTTCAAGAGTCCCTCTTAACCTCGGTTTCGCTTTCCACGGTTTCAGGTTCCCCGTGGTCCGGGTGCTCTGGAAGTAGATGATCCGTCTTCCGACGCAGCATCAGAAGGCCACCAGTCGCCTGACGCTGCCTCACGATGTCTACGTGGTTCCCTTGACTGTGTCTCATCACAGACGCAGTTTATCATCTCATATTATCACAGGACGAAGGGTGAGTACGGGACAAGATATTTTGAGAGATATTCTGTAACTGTTATTACAGTATGTCGTTAAAACCATTCTATTTTATTACTAGTTATTGTTGTTAATCTCTTCCTGTGCCTAGTTTCATAAGTTAAACTTTATCATTCGTATGCATGTATAGGAGAAACCAGTCTACACAGGATTCAGTACTACCCTTGGTTTCAGGCATCCACCGGGGTTCTTGGAATGTATTCCCCGTGTAACGATTAGTTGCTTGAATGGAGCGTCAGAGAAGAATGTTGTGCTTAAGTCAGAAAAGTTGGGAAGAGTTTAAGATTCTACTCCTCTACTTGTTAGCTGGGTATCTGGACAAGCCCCCTAAGCTTCCCCAGCTCCGATTTCCTCATCTTCAAAATGGGCTAAGAACAGATGCGCCGTGCGGACTGAAGGGCTGTTTTTCGGGAGTGTCAAGTGACATATTAAATACTCTGGGGATCTTTAAAGAACCGTAACAAACACAAAGTGCTGTCAAAGGCAGTAGGAACAATTGGTATATTTTTATTGCGGTACAACCTGCATAACCTAAAATTTACCATTTGAACTGTTTTGACAGTTCCGTAGCATTAAGTACATTCCCCTTCTTGAAACCATAATCCCCATCTCCAGAACTTTTTCATCTCAAACTGAATCTGTGCCCATTAAACAATAACTTCCCATTCCCCACAGCCCCCCTGTGCCAGCTCCTGATAAACACGATTCTACTTTCTGTTTCAAAGAATTTGCCACCCTTGAGATATTTCATACAAATGGAATCGTACAGCGTTTGTCTTTTTGTGTCTGGTTTATTTCACTTAGCATAAAGTTTTCAAGGTTCATCCATGTGTGGCATCCATCAGAATGTCATTCCTTTTTAAGACCGAATAATTCCATTGTATGTATATACATTGTATGTTTATCCATCTCCCTGTCTGTGGACATTGGGTTGTCTCCAACGTTGGGCTATTGTGAATAACGCTATGAATATGAGCATACAAATATGTTTGAGTCCCTGCTTTCAATTATTTTGGGTATAAGCCTAGAAATGGAATTTCTGAAATCATAGGATAATTCTAGATTTCGTTTTTTTGAGGAACTGTCAATGAGTTATATTTTCATCACCCCCAGAAGTGTGCATATAGTAAGATTTCCTGGTGAAACAATATTCATCCCCCTCTCTCCTTCCTTCCTTCCTTCCTTCCTTCCTTCCTTCCTTCCTTCCGTCTTTCCTTCCTTCCATCTTTCCTTCCTTCCTTCCTTCCTCCCTCGCTCCCTCCCTCCCTCCCCCCCTCCTTCCTTCAACAATGAGCCCCTACACTATCCAGACCCTGTACTAGGCATGGAGGCTACAATAGTAAATCAGACCTTTCCTCTGTCCTCCCTGCGCAGTTATTAATAGAAATGTTAGTATTAGAATTTGATATTTTCAATATTCACATGTCACATTGTACATATTCCTTGGTTGAGGAAGCTTTTACAATTATATTGCTTGAATTCTCTAAAATATTTTTTAAACTTTAGGTAGCATTCAATTAACTGTGAAATAAATTTAGTGGATCACAAGAAGGATTTATTTTTAGTATAATGTAATAAAATACAATAGGAAGTTTCAGGAAAGCATCTCAAATTAAGGGTAGGTATTATTTCATGATACGTTCATTTTGGCATACACACACACACACATGTTAAATAGCAATTCAAAATTATTTCTTGCTGTGAAAAAAATCACAAAAAACGTTTGATAACCACACATAAAATAAGGTTCTTTTTTTTTTTTTTTTTTTCAGTGAAGAGGCTGGGACCAAAGGGGTAAACTTTTCCTTCTCCATTTTCCTGGCTATTTTTTAAGCTCTGCTAAATTTTACCAAAAGCAACATTCCCATATTTCAGTTCCTTTTGAATGAAAAGACTCCAATCCTGTAGTTTAAAAAAATAAGAGAAATGAAGTTGTTTTGATGTTTTTTTAGTTAAGGACTTTATAAACAGTGGTGCCTGGCTGGCTCAGTTGGAGGAGCATGACACTCTTGTTCTCAGGGTCGTGGGTTCAAGCCCCACATCGGGTGTAGAAACTACTTAAATAAAACTTTAAAAAATCATTAAAAGCGTGATGCAAAACACTTTTATATGCATAACCATTGCAAAAAATAATTTTCAGAGAAAATTTTCATTAGTATCATGTAAGTAGGTCTCTGTATAGCCAATATAAAAATGAATATTGCCCATTTTCAATGAGGAATAAATATAGACTTTTTTTTTTAAGTAGGACAATTTTGATGTAAAATGTGAATGTCAATTCCTCAGAACATTCCTGCAGCTGTTTTATACATTATGTAAATGCTCTACCTTGTTTTGGCTTTTGAGGTAGTTTTAACTTGAGCAGGAAATGTCTACTTTAAACTTCGAACATCTAACTTGAACACGAGGCGTTCGACTTGAACGTGAGACTTGTAAATCATGTTTCTGTCTTTTAAACTGAGGCTTATACATTTAATTAAGCAAATTTCCCTAGTTAATCATACAGCGTAAAACATATATAATGTGAAGTAGTCATGAGTGGTCTTCACCAAATATGTCCAAATCTCTGTCTTCTGGCCACATGGTAAAATTAAACTTGCACTTGAGTGGGGTCTCATGAGATCGGGTCAATGAGCTGTAAGCAGGAATAATGTATGATCACTCCCAGCTGGGGGATTTAATTGCCAGACAATACCCTCCAGAAGACTATTATCAAAGGTAAAGTAACCAAGGACATCTGAGATGGTGGCTGTTCTGTCCTTGTCTTGAGTAACAAGGATGATCTGGGCCCCCTGCTGGCTGGACATTTACATACAGCATAAGCAAGAGTAAACCTTTTATTGTGGTAAGCCATTGAAGTTTTGTGGCTATCATGATTCTGGTATAACCACACATATCTTGTCTGATACACATAATGAAATTCAGTGACGTCCACTCACAACTTCTGAACCAGTGGTTGACGCACAGGCTTGCTTGAGCTACAGCTGTAAAGATCCACGATTTTCACCAAATTAACCAATTCAGTCAAGACAATGAACTGATTGACCAATTGTATACACACGGGCCAAAAATCATGGAAATGCTTGGTGTGTATTGAAAGAAAGGAGGAATTCTTCTGTACCCTCAAGGTCTTCCAGCGGGACTCATAATTCAATTTACAAGAGATAATTTAACAGGAGAAAAAAAGCCCAAAGTTTTATTATGTGCACACGGAGGCCCAATAAATGAAATTGAGACTTGAAAAAATGACCAAGATGCAAGCAGTTTTTATACTTTCTAGACAAAGAGACAATCAATCAGTGAGGACTTGACAAAACAAAGAAACCGTTGGAAACTTCAGTTAGTAAGGAATTCGAAACAGAATTTGAGCTGAGATAGTAAATTAGTAACATGTAACAAGGGTTGTTTCTACAGCCTTCCGGGCTCTGAATGTCCTACGTCTTGTGATAGGATGTCTCTTTACCTCCCGGTACCGGGAGGGTGCCTTTCAGATGGGAGATTCATTTCCTGCTTTCAGGAGGACAGGGGAGGGTCTGAGTGTCCTTCTTGCACAGGCCTTCACTTCAGTAACTTTTATTTATATGCGGGGATGCCTGGTGGCTCAGTCGGTTCAGCATCCAACTTCTGCTTAGGGCACGAGGTCAATAGTTCCTGAGTTCGAGCTCCACATCAGCCTCTCTGCTGTGGGCACAGAGCCCGCTTCAGATTCCCCCTCTCCTTGCCCCTCCGCCACTAGCTCTCTCTCTCTCTCCCTCTCTCTCTCTCTCTCTCTCTCTCTCTCTCTCTCTTTCTCTGTCAAAAATAAATACTTAATAAAATCAAATAAAATAAATCAATATGCCATTGTGGCACATTTGGGGGAAGCCTGCCCTTGGCACCCACGGTATATTAATTTCCTAGTTCATGGATCCTCCTGTTTCATATTCAAAACAAAGCTATTTCTTTGACTTGACTATTAACAGTCCTTATAAGCTCATAACTTAGTAGTTGCAAGTAATATCAGATGGAAGGCATTGGATACTTGAAAGACTTAAGTTTATATAGTAAATACAGAAAACTCAAGCTATATTTCTAGGGAAAGCAGGACCGACACAAGCACAAAATATGTTAAATGGCAAAACAAAAAAAAAAAGTGAGAATATACTTGAGTCATTTATAAGAAGCCAATACTAAAATGACACTAGAATTCTCATTCCTTTACGTCCTAAAACAGTCAAGCTGTAAAATATAAGAAATGTAAAGTCTTAGGAAAAGTCAAAGGTACATGTTTGAAGATAAAGCACCACCCCTTGAAGTGCATTACAGTGTCCTTAAAAATGTAAGATATGGATCCAGTGTTCTTAGCATGTGCTACACAGCTGGACGGCTGTCTGTCATTCTCCTTCTTCTCTTTATGATGTATCGGCCCCGGCTCAGCTCCCTGTTAAGTAGGCTAGAGGCCACCGCACAGCTCAATGCCTTGTGGGCTGAATATGGACACTGTTTAAAAGGCTAAAGGGGAAATTCTGATTTTGCACGGTGAATTTGATGATGTGACTTATAAGGCTGCTATTTCCAACCCTATTACTCATGATAGTAATTATATTGATAAATGGAATAACTATGTAATTTATTCATTAACCTGACCAGTCTCATATTCACTTTATTTTATGAAATCCTCTGGCATTGATATTAAAGCCATATTGATGAGTAATGATACTCATTGGGTCACTATTGGAATTGAGTAATTTTTAAATAGCTCTAAGAAATGTAAGTCTGGGCGCATTTATGATCGTCTTATATATTTTACTGAGAAAATAAATTTTAGATATGGAACCTTGAGAAGTGAAAAGATGTGTGCAAATCTAAGAAGGTCATTGTCACCATCATCATCTGTGTAAGTCAATCCTGTATGTTTACTTCTTTAAAAAAATCCTATGCAAATATCCCTCCACTTTATACATAGGTATACAGTGTTACTAATAAAAAGAGAGAATTAAAGTTTCCCACATTTGGAAGTAAGCTTAGAGATCTAATACAAGGGCTCTCAAGCCATTTGCCATGGGTCTGGTTTGAAAAACGGAACTCCCATTATATACTGTATAATTGTATAATTGGCAGTTATACCGAAAGAAAGAAAGAAAGAAAGAAAGAAAGAAAGAAAGAAAGAAAGAAAGAAAGAAAGAAAGAAGAAAAGAAAAGAAAGAAAAGGAAAGGAAAGAAAAGGAGACAAAGGAAAAGAAAAGAAAAGAAAATAGACCTCCCAGTGAGTGGAAACATGGGTATCTATCATATGCAATATAATTAAGTAACTGTGCTGGCTTGTAATGTACCATCATTTCATTCCTAATGTCCAATCAGGTTTCATTATGAAGCAGTACCTCTCATTTAATCCTTACTATAATCCATTAAGTAAACATATGATAAAAATCTGTTTTGATAATGATCCCTTTATAGAATCATTTGTAATTTGTTCACAGCCACAAACTGAGTAGACTTTACGTTTCAAATTCTTTCTGTACGTACAATGTCTAGAATAAAAAATGTAATATAACTAGAATTATTTGGGACTCCTTCTTTCAGCCACAATGACATAAGAGATACCAGATTTACCCTCCCGCCTAAAACACCTTCAAAAAGTGACAAAGCACATGAAACAACGGTTTCTAAGTCATTGAGCATCACGGAGTAGTGGAGAGTGATCCCTGAGAAATGGGTGTCCATAGCTCTGCCTTAACGTCTTGCGAGATTGTCCAGGTTGTCGTGCAAGTGGGAGAACCCATGTGTCAGACAAAGACTGACAGATACCCTCAGCATCTGAAGAGATAAAGGCAGAATTCTCAAGACAGAGTACTAGAGAAAAGAAACCTAACATGGAGATAGTCATGTTAAATGAAAATAGTACCAATGTCCCCACTTAAAAGGTGGAGACTATCAGATTGAACCTTAAAAAAAAAAAAAGCCTTAGCTAGAGTGATCAGGAAACAAAAATAGCAAAGACACAAATTACCGATTTGAAGAATGAGAGAGATGACATCACAAGAGACTCTACAGATGTTTAAAGGGTAATAAGAGGACATTATATACAACTATATGTTAATAATTTCAACAAATTAGAGAAAATGAATAAATTCCTTGCAAGACACTACCAAAGTTCACTTATGAAGAAACAGATAACTTGACTATTCATATGGTTTACGAAATAAATTGATTTTGGGGTGCCTGGGTGGCTCAGTCGGTTAAGCATCTGACTCTTGATTTTGGCTCAGGTCATGATCTCACGGTTCGTGAGTTCAAGCCCTACATCAGGCTCTGTGCTGACAGCGTGGAGCCTGCTTGGGATTCCTTCTCTCTCCCTCTCCCTCTGACCCTCCCCTGCTCGTGCTCTCTCTCTCTTAAAAGTAAATAAACATTTAAAAGATTTTATGAAATAAATTGATTTAAAAAAAAAAAAAAACACCTGGGATGCCTGGGTGGCTCAGTCGGTTGGGTGTCCGACTTCGGCTCAGGTCATGATCTCATGGCTCATGGGTTCGAGTCCCACATCAGGCTCTGTGCTGAGAGCTCAGAGCCTGGAGCCTGCTTTAGATTCTGTGTCTCCCTCTCTCTCTGCCCCTCCCCCACTCGTGCTCTGTCTCTATCTCAAAAATAAATAAACATTAAAAAATTTTTTTAAAAAACACCTTTTTACAAGGAGAACTTCAGAACCAAATGGCTTCCCTGGTGAACTCTATTAAACATTTGTAGAAATTAAGCTAATTCTAAAATTCGTATGGCAAATGAAATAATCTAGAGTAACCAAAACAAATTTAAAAACTAGATTTAGAGAAAAACCACAACGTGATTTCAAGACTTTCATAAAAACTACAATAATCTAGCCAATGTAATACTGGCATGAAGAAAGGTAATAAATCAACAAGCATCCTTATCTCACAAATATGGGCCACTGCTGGGGCATCTGGGTGGCTCACTCGGCTGAGCGTCTGGCTTCAGCTCAGGTCATGATCTCACGGTTCGTGAGTTTGAACCCTGCGTCGGGCTCTGTGCTGACAGCTCAGAGCCTGGAGCCTGCTCCGGATTCTGTGTCTCCCTCTCCCTCTGCCCCTTCCCCGGTCATGCTCTGTCTCTCCCTCTCTCTCAAAAATAAATAAACAGACAACGAAAATTAAAAAACAAAAACAAATATGGGCAACTGCTTTTCAATACAAGTGTGAAGCCAGCTCAACAGAGAAAGAATAGTCGTTTTTGGAAATGGTACGGAAACAACGGGATTTCTCTGTGCCAAAAGATTGAGCTCCAAATCTCACACCATATACAAACACTAACTCGAAACAGAGAACAGACCTAAACGTAAAACCTTAAACTACAAAACGTAAGAGAATACGTAAGAAGAAAACATAAAAGCCAATCTTTGCAACCTTGGGTTAAGCTGAGATTTCTTAAATACAATATTAAAAAGGTGATCCACAAGAATCAGTACAAATTGAGAGATCATATTTCATCAAAATTATAAATTTCTATTTTTTAAATTGCACTTTTGAGAAAACAGAAAGCCAGGCTAATGATGGAACGTTATCCAGCAGTACAAAGAAGTGTGCCAGAAAGCCATGAGAAGGAAAGGCTACATATTTACTGTACGATTCCAAATATATGACACTCTAGACAAGACAAAACGATGGAGACAGTAACACGATCCGTGATTACCCCGGGTTGGGAGAAGGGAAGGATGAAAAGGCAGAGCACAGAGAAACCGTAGGCCGGCGAAACTACTCAGTGGGACGTATGAAGGTGGATATATGCTATTATAACTTTGTCCAAGCCCACAGAACGTGCAACACCGAGAATGAACTCTAAGGCAAACTATGGACTTTGGGTGATAACGATGTAGCAATGTAGATTCATTAATGGTAACAAACAAACCAGTCTGGTAGGGGGTGTTGGTAGGGAGGGAGGCTGTTGGGGAGCACACAGGGCGTATAGAGGAACTTTATGCTTTCTATTCAATTCTACTGTGAAAGTAAAACTGCTCTGAGAAATAGCTACTTTTTTAGATTTTCCTTTATTGCTGCAAGAATACAACAAGAGATGTACATTATTGTTGACCAAAAGTACAATGTTGTTTAGCACATCTCGAGGGCTTATACATTTGCTTAACTGAAACTTTGTGCCTGTTTACTAGTAACTCTCCATATCCCTTTTCCCCAGCCTCTGGCAACTGCCACTCTACTTTCTGCCTCAATGAGTTTGATTACTTTAGATATCTCATAAAAGTGGAATCATGCGGGGGCGCCTGGGTGGCTCAGTCAGTTGGGCAGCCGACCTCAGCTCAGTCATCATCTCACAGTCCGTGAGTTCGAGCCCTGCTCATGCTCTGTCTCTCTCTGTCTCAAAAATAAATAAAAACATTTAAAAAATATTTTTTTAAAGTGGAATCATGCAGTAATTGTCCTTCTGTGAATTGTTTATTTCACTTAGTGATGTCTTCCAGGTTCATCCGTGTTGTAGCATATGACAGGTTTTATTTTATTTTTCTATATATATATTTTTAAATGTTTATTTATGTTTAAGAGAGAGAGCGTGAGTGGCAAGGGGCAGAGAGGGAGAAAGACACAGAATCTGAAGCAGGCTCCAGGCTCCGAGCTGTCAGCAGAGAGCCCGATGCGGGCTTGAACTCAGGAACCGTGAGATCATGAATGGAGCTGAAGTCGTCCGCTTAACCCACTGAGCCACCCAGCTGCCCCGAGACAGGATTTATCTTAATGGCTAAATAAAAATATTCCATTGTATGGATATAACACATTTTCTTCATCCATTTCTTCATCGATGGACATTTAGATTGTTTCCACCTCTTTGCTATTGTGAATAATGCTACAACGAACAAGAGATCCTTGAAGAGGGTCTCTTCAAGATCCTGATTTCAATTATTTCAGATAAATATCCAGAAGTGGGATTGCTGGATCATATAGTAGTTCTATTTTTAAGTTTTTGAGGAATCTCCTTACTGTTTTCCACGATGGCTGCACCAGTTTGCATTCCCACCTACATTGTGCAAGGGCTCCAACCTCTCCACATGCTCACCAACACTTGTTTAAAAAATAAAAGGGAAGGAGAAATAAAATCTTTCTCAGACAAAAAACACAAAAGCAAAACCCAAACAAAACAAAAGGACATATGATTAAAGAATCAGCCAATAGATGCTTTGCACGAGAGCAATTACAAAACTAGGCAGAGTTTCCTCCCCTTGTCTGAAATCCAGATGTACCTGACACATCTCAGTGTCCGTGTGACTCATAAGGCAGGAAGACAAATCTTCATTTCGGCCCCATCGGAAGTGATGCAACCAACCACCTTGGAAAGCAGCCAGGTATTTGCCCAAGAGAAATGAATCCATATGTCCACATGACAACTTGTACACAAATATCGATACCAGCCTTGTTTGTATTAGACCTAAACAGGAGGCGACCCAGATGTCCCACATATAGCCTTGGTGAATCTTAATGCACATACATCAAGTGAAAGAAGCCAAAAAAGGATTCCATCAAATCTACTTACATAAAATTCCTGAAAAGGTAAACTAATTGACAGTGACAAAATCAAATCAACGATTGGTTAGAAATAGGAGGCAGGGAAGGTAGGGATACGGTTCACAAAGGGACATGAGGAAACTTTGAGAGTGATGCTTATATTCATTTTCTTGATTACAGTGATGGTTTCATGGGTATGTATATTTTATACATATATATATACATATATGTCAAAAGTTATCAAATGTGTACCTTATGTATGTAAAGTTTATTGCATATCAATTATAACTCCATAAATCTGTTATAATTAAATTAAAAACACCACCGATACTGATTATTGATTGATTTCCAAAGTACCTAGTAAACTGGCAGGTTCACACTGTTGGGCTTAAGTGATTAATGATTTCAGTTGAGGGGTGCTTGGGTGGCTCAGTTGGTTAAGTGCCCAACTCTTGATTTCGGCTCAGGTTCATGAGTTCGAGCCCTGCATAGGGCTCTATGCTGACAGCGTGGAGTCTGCTTGGGATTCATTCTCTCCCTCTTTCTCTGTCCCTCCCCTGCTTGCTCTCTCTCTCTCTTTCTGAAAACAAACAAATAAATATTTTAAAAAATAAAAAACTAAATCGCTGATGATATAAAGATATAGTGAAAAAATAATTTCAGTTGATATCGGTTATGCCAATGAACTAGTGTAGGTGTATTTCAGTTCTTTTACACATGTTATAAACTGAGTTTATGTCACAGACAATAATCACTTTTAAACATGTCACTTGAAAAGTGGTCTATTCGAACCGACAGAATGGAAGAACATCACTGCAAATGACCTATCAGATAAAGTGTTAGTATCCAAAATCTACAAAGAACTTACCAAACTCAACACCCTCAAAACAAATAATCCAGTGAAGAAAAGGGCAGAAGACATGAATAGACACTTCTCCAAAGAGGACATCCAGATGGCTAACAGACACATAAAAAGATGCTCAACATCACTCATCATCAGGGAAATACAAATCAAAAAAACCACAGTGAGGTACCACCTCACACCTGTCAGAATGGCTAAAATTAATGACACAGGAAACAACAGGTGTTGGCGAGGATGCGGAGAAAGGAGAACCCAGTTACACTGTTGGTGGGAATGCAAACTGGTGCAGCCGCTCTGGAAAACAGTGTGGAGGTTCCTCAAAAAATTAAAAATAGAACTACCCTACGAACCACCCATTGCACTATTAGAAATAAATCCAAAGGATACAAAAGTGCCGATTCGAAGGGGCACATGCACTCCAATGTTTATAGCAACACTATCAAAAATAGCCAAATTATGGAAAGAGCCCAAATGTCCATGGGCTGACGAATGGACAAAGAAAATGTGGTGTGTGTATATATATATATATATATATATATATATATATATATATATATATATACTACTCGGCGATCAAAAAGAATGAAGACTTGCCATTTGCAACAACATGGATGGAACTAGAGTGTATTATGCTAAGCGAAATAAGTCAGGTGGAGAAAGACACATATATGATTTCACTCATGTGGAACTTAAGAAACAAGCAGATGAACATAGGGGAAGGGCAGGAAAAAGAAGATAAAAACAGACAGGGAGACAAACTATAAGAGACTCTTAAACACAGAGAACAGACTGGAGAATATTTTTAAAAAGTGGCGTATTCACTAAAATATAATAAAACTTTGGAAATAGTCTTGATTTTCCCAAATTATAATGGTGATGTGTACAAAACATTGTCCTATTTATACTGTGAATCAAATGCAGTATTTTACTTTGTTCCCTAACCTCTATAGCTAATTTTTATTAAAGTTAATGTAAACGAGCCTTCTAATTCTAATCACTGTCATTAAGACAGCCTAAATAATGACACTCTAACCTACGGTTTACCACTGTGCCCTTGGGAGGAGGCTTGTTGAGAAAAAAAACTCCTTTTCAATTCCTCAACCTGAAACTCAGGAAATGGAAGATTTCAATATTTACCATTAGAAACCAACTTTTCCGGGCCTGTGATAGCAATGATTTAATTTTGTTCCACTACAGTTAGCGGGTACACAAATCATCACTCCTAGAAACAGCTTTCTCCCTTTAATTCAAATCAATGGACCAGACTGGCCCTATGAGTAAAACTACAATTGGCTCCTTAACCTCAGAAGTTCATAAAAACAAGTCAAATGCCACCCAAGAGGGCTAGGACCTGGAAATGAAAGCCCATCCTTAGAAGAAAGAGAGAGAAAAAAGATGTGGGGGAATTCTTGCCCCCGAGAGCTCTGCGGCTTTCTGCTCCTTTGGGTCAGCTTTCATTGAAAGTGATCAGCCATAATTGCACATTGATCAAGACAGATTTCCATTGAGAACTCTTCTGTCGTGGTTTGATTTAAATACACAGAAGTGCTGTAATGATGGTATGAGAAAGGTGATACAGGAATACAGAGGAGAAAGCAAGAATACTTTCATGTGGAAATATGATGGGGGTGGTCATGCTCAATGGTGCATTCCTTCTAGAAATTCCATTTCATCTCTTTATTGAAGGGTGGGTAGATTTCAACAAGCGGAGCTGGAGAAGATGAGGGGAGTGATGACGGAAAAACAGGATGGAGAGGAAGTTTATGATGAGATTAAATTTTTTTTTCATTCTTTCTCAAAGGATGAAGAGTTATCGTTTTGAAGTCAGGCATTCACAAAACTCTTTTTAAAAAGTTTAGTTGTGTCGCGTGGAAGGAAAGGTCGAGTGAGAGATAATCTTCACTCTTTAGTCTGGTGCAAGCATGTGGCCATTCTTTCTTGGAATATGGGGCTCTTCTTTTTCTTCTCTTTGCCTGACACTTGAGAATACATCATGCCTGTAGAAAGCAGATATGACATGTATTTAATAAGCATGGTATGACCAAGAAATTTTGCTTCCATATACTGTAATGTGCAAATCTAACATCTCTCACATGGTATCCTGATGGACACATTCTGGCATATTTATTCCATCCACCTTACTAAAATTCTAGAACGTCTCCACATATGAATATATATTTGAGAATGTGTATTGAAAGGAGCAACTAGAACATTCTTGAACTGTGGTTTCATTAATCTTCAAATATAAGGCTGTGGATTAATGCAAATGACAGGCTCTGACTTGAATTCGTGTGTTACACGATGAGGGACAGAATGACAAAATCAGACCTTAGAAGTCATGTCAGCCTTCACAAAAGCCATGCCTTTCCTAGTGGAGACCACCTGAAGAAACAGTTGTCCTCAATGATTGAGAGAATAGTTTACAGTATAGCTAGTTGCTTAGCGGTTTCTTGAAAAACCCTCAGGTCCGTGGCCTTTGAACACGTTAGAGGTCACTTCATTTCTGTGGTCCTGCCCTGGGCCAGACGAACCTCTGTGCTTTGGAAATACATGGTGCTGGCCAACAGGTTAGTAAGGATGTTTGCGTTCCAGTATTGGAATTATTTCCCTCTCCTCCTATAGCCTGGAGTGAATCCTTTACAATTCCGTGCCTTCATTTCTGTATGGCAGGACACTGAGAAGTTTGAAGTTAGTGTTATAGAAGAGCCCTCTGACACCTGTTGGGATGAGCACTGGGTGTTGTATGGAAACCATTTTGGCAATAAATTTCATATTAAAAGAAGAAGAAGAAGAAGAAGAAGAAGAAGAAGAAGAAGAAGAAGAAGAGGATGAGCCCTCTGAGTGTCAGTGTGGATTTGCATATTAAGCGACTAGATAAAGGTAATACCATTCTGAGGTTCACCCAGAATCGAGACTTCAATGAAAGTTTTGATTAAATCTTAGCTACGCCAAAGGTTTAAATTGGACGACAGAGGAAATGTGGTGAGGTAGTTATGTGTCAGATTCTACATTCAGGCTACCTGAATTCAAATCTCAGTTTCACCACTTCCGAGCTATGTGACTTGGCAAAAGGTATTTACCCTTTCTGGTTGTTTCCTCATCTGTCCAAAGTGTTACTAAGAGTATTCACTTTGTAGGATTTTTGCGAGGTGTCTATGTATTTATGTGTGTGTGTGTGTGTATCTATATGCATGTATATATGTTATGTTAGTGCCACGTTTTATTATTTCTGTATGCAAAAGTTGGAATGAAAGGATTCTAGCTTCACATATTACTGGGGTAGAGCCATATGGATTTGGGTAAGGCTTAACAATCTCTATGAGCCTCAGTGACCTCCATTACACGGGGATGATCGTAATTAGTAGCTACCTCATAAATTAATAGCTATCTCATAAAGTCTTTATGAAAATTAGGTGAGGGAATTATGATTACTACATGATATTTAGTAAGATGAAAGTTATTTTTGCTTATTTTTATATGTTTATTTTTGGTGTTTAAAGAAGATTCACAAAAAGTAATGTTACATTATGTATTTCTTCTTTTGACAAATACCAAAGCGCTTAGGCATAAATTATGTGGGCCTCTCTATTCCTCAAGTCATTGGTCTTTGGAAAAAGCAGCAGAAGGCTCTAAATGATGTCCAATGCTCAACAATTCACTCTAAACAGTGTGCAGCCTAGCCCAGGTTCTGACAAACTGCGATGAGTTATCACAGCCTGTCTTAAAACTCATTACTGTTTCTGTGAAAATAACAACTTATAACTGGTGATTTTGCAAAGGCTGCTCTAAATTGAGACTTCTTAAAGTTTGAATAAATGTCCTGAATTATTTTCATGCCAATATCTCTCAAAACATAAACCACAAATTTGACAATCATTAAACCAAACTTATTAAGCTATGGAAAAAGGAAGGTGTTGAGAGCATTTACATTTGGAGGAGGAAAAGTTCATAACCTTCTATATAGTATTTAACATGTATTTACTAAAATGAGTTCAGAAAAATATTTTATGCTTCATGGCATAACTAATTTAGTCCATCACCACATAAATCATATTTTAAGGGTGCCTGGCTGGCTCAGATGGTTAAGTGTCTGACTCTTCATGACCTCGTGGTGCGTGGGCTCAAGCCCTGTGGTAACAGTGCAGAGCCTGCTTGGGATTCTCTCTCTCCCTCTCTCACGGCTCTGTGAGTTCGAGCCCCACCATCAGGCTCTGTGCTGACCGTGAAGAGCTTGCTTGGGATTCTCTCACTCTCCCTCTCTCTCTCTCTCTGCCCCTCCCCCACTCGTGCTGTCTCAGTCTCTCTCAAATAAACTTTAAAAAAGTTTTAGAAAATCATATTTTAAAGGACAGCAAAATTAATGTGTTTTTAATTGGCCAAATCGATGATGATCATGAAAATCATGATAATGGTGATGATGATGACAACAGTGGTGTTTTTTTGTCTTTAATTAAAAGATTGGGGGGGGGGCACCTGGGTGGCTCAGTCGGTTAAGCATCCGACTTCGGCTCAGGTCATGATCTTGCGGTCCGTGAGTTCGAGCCCCGAGTTGGGCCCTGTGCTGACAGCTCAGAGACTGGAGTCTGCTTCAGATTCTGTGTCTCCCTCTCTCCCTGTCCCTCCCCTGCTCACACTCTGTCTCTCTCTCTCTCTCTCTCTCTCTCTCTCTCTCAAAAATAAGTAAACATTAAAAAAAAAAAGAAAAAAATTTTTAATGTTTATTATTTTTGTGAGTAAGAGAGAGGCAGAATGTAGATGGGGAGGTGCAGAGAGAGAAGGAGACACAGAATCCGAAGCTGGCTCCAGGCTCTGTGCTGACAGCTCAGAGCCTGAGGTAGGGCTCGAACTCACGGACCATGAGATCATGACTTGAGCCGAAGTTGGACGCTGACCTGACTGAGCCACCCAGGCGCCCCCAACAACAGTGGCCTTTTAAAGAGTAACAAAGTGCTTTTCCATGATTTTCAGTTAGGGTGCTTGGATCGTCATCTTTACTGCAGGGATTTGTGTAATTAATGCCCCTGTTATTTTCAAGTGTATAATACCCTGGCAAGTGTCCTCTAAATATTTCCCAATGGAGAAATCAGAGTTGATTTTTCAGTTAAGTGTAGTCTAGCATATTATTTGGAGTCCGACAGAATGTAGTTACAATACTGGCCCTGTCACTCTTCTGGCATGTGTCCTTGGTAAAATTATTTAATCTTTCTGAGCTATGGTTTCCTCATCTGTAACTATTGATAAAAATCACCTAGTAGTGTGCTGTGAGAATTAAATGAAACGATATGCAGAAAGTAATTAGTAATGAAATAAAGTAATTAAATAATTTCTGGCACATTGTGTTTAAAAATACTTAGTTTCCTTTCCTTCATTATTTTATATTTCCTCCCTTATACCTGGAGGCAGAATAGCATAAATAAAAGAAGGCGGGGATCTGGAACCACAATGCATGGGTTCAAATCTTACCTTTCCAATTACCAGAATTTACGCGTCCCGTGACCTTCGGCAAGTTATGTAAATATTTTGTGTGTTAGTTTACTCAACTGTAAACTGAGGAAGAGTGCAAAGATCTTGTAGAAGGAAATACGATAATGCATGTAAGAAACTTGAAACAGTGCCTAGAGCACAGCAAATGCTCAGTAAATTATGTGTTTATTAGTTTTAACATTCTCTCAGGTTTGCAGTGAAAGAAACACATACATCTTTTTGAATGTGAAATTACGGCCCAATTAATAGTGAATTTGATGTTGAGTGGCTCATTTCATTGAAGATAATAATTGTGTTATCTAAACATCAATCAGTATTCTTGGAAGCTTTCTTAAAAACCATTTACACATTTGCTCAAAATAATCACAACAATGTGTCAGATGATTATAGCTTATGGATAAGTGAAATGAATGACAGCAATGTTATGAAGGACAAGAGAAAGGAATCGAGAATATTCTAAGATAACTGTACCAGCTATGCAGCAATACGGTATTGTTTTTTTGAAAGTGGGCTGAAGACTAGTTGTAAACATGTATGTCAAACTGTAGGAAAGTAATCCAAAAATTAAAAAAAAGAAGTAAAATTGATATTCTAAGAAGGAAGAAAAATGGAATCGTATAAAATGTTCAATTAAAACCAGAGAAGGGAGAAAAATAGGGATAGACCAAAAAAAAGAGAGAGAGAGAAACAAGAACAATGATCACAAATAGAAAACAATCACTAGTATGATAGATATCAATCCCACCATAGTAGCAATCATGTTAAATGTAAATGCTTACATACACCAATTAAAAGACAGAAACTGTCAGAGCCAATCAAAACCGAGACCCAAGTATATGTTGTTTACAAGAAACCGACTTTATATGTAAAAACACAGCTACATCAAAAGTAAAGAGATAGAGAGTTATACCAAAATCAAGAGGAAGCAGGAATAACTATATTAATTTCAGACATGCCAGACTTTATAACAAGGAAACGCATCACGGGAAAAGAAGGGCACGAACACAATGATAAAAGTGTCAATTCTCCAAGAAAACAATATAACATAATGCAGACATACCTCCAGGACATAATAATCCTTAACATGTATGTATCTAACATAACAGAGAATGAAAACATTTGTACCAAAATCTGACAGAACTTCAAGGACAAACAGACACATCCGCTGTCACATTCAGAGATTGTAACACTGCCGTTTTGTTAATTAACATATCCAGCAGGTAGAAAATCAGTAAGGATATAGTTGAACCGAACAGCACTGAACTGGATTTAACTGACATTTATAAAATTCTTCATCCAATAGCAGAATACACATTCTTCCTAAGCTCACATGGAATACTGACCACGATAAACCAAATTCTGGGCCCTGAAAAATACCTTAACAAATTAAAAAGAATGTAAATCGGGGCGCCTGGGTGGCTCAGTCGGTTAAGCGTCCGACTTCGGCTCAGGTCGCCATCTCGCAGTCTGTGAGTTCGAGCCCCACGTCGGGCTCTGTGCGGACAGCTCAGAGCCTGGAGCCTGTTTCAGATTCTGTGTTTCCCTCTCTCTGACCCTTCCCCGTTCATGCTCTGTCTCTCTCTGTCTCGAAAATAAAGGTTAAAAAAAAATTCAAAACAAAAATAAAAAGAATGTAAATCACACAAAGCATGTTCTCAGATCAGAAACGACTTAAAATTACATGACATTCTGAAAAAAAGTTAAAACTTATAAAAACAGTAAAAAAAAAAAAATCACTGGTTGCCAGGATTTCTGGGGGAGGGAAGAAGGGAGAGGCTTAGTTGGAGAACAGGGCATTTTTAGGGTGGTAAAATGATTCCAAACGGCCCTGTCATGGTAGATGTCTGACATTATACATTTGTCGAAACTCATGGAAGTAGACAACACAGTGAAAACTAATGTAAACTATGTATACGTTAAAAATAATGTACCAGTATCGGTGAGTCAAGTGTAACCAATGTAGTGCACTAGTAGAAGAGGTTAATCAGAGGGGCGTCTGGGTGGCTCAGTCGGTTGAGCCTCTGCCTCTTGACTTCGGCTCACACGGTTTGTGAGTTCAAGACTGCCTAGGGCTCCGTGCTGACGGCACAGAGCCCACCTGGGATTCTGTCTCTCACTCTCTCTCTGCCTCTCCGCTGCTCGCTATCTTTCTCTCTCAAAATAAATACAAATAAACTTAAATAAAAGAAGAGGTTAATAACAGGGGAAATGGCTGGCAAGAGGAGGTATGTAAGAATTCCCCATACTCTCTCTTCCGTTCCTCTATAAAGTTAACACTGCTCTAAACAATAAAGTCTACTAATAAAAATAATCACTTATACACAGTATCCTTGCTTTAGAAATGGCTGACTGAGAGATAGCAGTGGGAATTTAATGGAACTCAGACATGATTATTATTCATCACCTTTCTATGCCAAGAAAGATTTCCTCTAGTGCTTTACCAAAATCCCAGTGATTTTTGAACAGAAATGGCTAGACCTTTCATTTTAATGCATGTTTATACAGCATTTATTGCTTTAATCCTTAAGGACTAAAGAAAAATGCTAACAAAATATACAACCAAACTAAACAAAGGTAGTGTTGTGATTTGTGAGGACATAGGGAGCATGAGTAAAGAAATGGGTAGGAGTCTGACCATGGCATGTAAACAAAAGGACTCCAGCTTTGTCGAAGATTAAACACACACACACACACACACACACACACACACACACACACAAATATTATTTATCTCCTGACATTTGAATAATTTTCAATACCTAAAAAATTATATATGTGTGTGTTAATGCATGAAACATTTTGCAAAAATAGACTTTCATACCAATACCAGAATGAAAGCAGAAACCTAGCAAGAAAAGCAGAAACCCAAAGAACTACAGCCACATGTAAAAATGTAGATCAGGGGCACCTGGGTGGCTCAGTCAGTGAAGCGTCTGACTTCAGCTCAGGTCATGATCTCACGGTTTGTGAGTTCGAGCCCCACGTCAGGCTCTATGCTCAATCCTGGAGCCTGCTTCAAGTTCTGTGTTTCCCTCTCTGCCCCTCCCCCGCTTGCACACTGCCTCTCTCATTCTCTCTCAAAAATAAATAAACATTAAATTTTTTTAAAAAACTGTAGATCAGCTTCACGAAGATATAATTCATGTATCATATAATTCAGGAATTGAAGGGATACAGTTCAGTGGTTTCTAACATATACATTTTTTCTCCACAACATGGGACTGTAGAAAAGATTTTCTTGTTAATGAATAGAGCTGGCCATCACACATATAGTAAAGCCTTGGTTTGTGAGCATAATTCCTTCCAGAAACATGCTTGTCATCCAAAGTACTTGTATATCAAAGTGAATTTCCCCACAAGAAATAATGGAAACTCAGATGATTCGTTCCGCAACCCAAAAATATTCATATAAAAATGATAACGATGTTGTCATATAATACAAAATGTCAAAGAAATACAAAAGATAAAGAAAAATAAACAAATTGACCCGCACTTACCTTTGAAAACCTACGTGGCTGGTGTGAGGGAGAGAAGAGAGGGGAGGGTGATTGTGTAGGACCACTTTCACTACCACTAACAGAATCACTGATATCTATTGGCTCAGTGGAAGCTTTCTCCGCGTGGGGGCCATTGTAATAGGCTGGCACGGATGTTGACGATGGTATGGTATTAATAAACTCTTGTCATATCCTGTATTGAATGTAACTGGCAATAAGGCAGCAGAGGAGAGGGTCTCTACCTGCAGGCACCTGACCTAGAAGGAAGCAGAGCATTCCTAAGCTCACTCTTGGATGGAAAAGCAAAGGACTGTCCACAGGTGCCTTGAAGGGACAAAAGATACACTAGGGCCAGTTGTGGGCACCTTCCAATGTTCTAAAAACTCACTGATTTCTGCCAAACACCATGCCTGAGACCGAGCATTCAAGCATGGGAGATGATCACCCACAATCCTGCAGTGCAAGAGAGAGAGAGAGAGAGAGAGAGAAGAAACATTGGCTCAGTGGTGATCGTGTGACATTCGGCATCATGTAGTACTTATATTGCAGGCCATCACTCGTTTATCGAGTTAAAATTTATTACAAATGTTTGCTTGTCTCGCAGAACAGCTTACTCACAATGCAAGCAAGGTTTTACTGTATTTGCAAACTGGTTTAGGATGATCCAGGGAATCTCAAGGTAGTAACTTGCCTTAAGGGGCTCCCAGACTAGTACTGCTGTCAGGCACCTGACGGATGCAAACACAGATCTTCCCGGGAGCAAGGTACTTTTACCCTGGGTCTCAAGGACTTTGTTACTTTCCTTTTGTGAAAAGAAGAACAAATGACCACAAACGTAGTCGCCCCCAAAACACAGATTTATTTTAAAGTTCTACAGATTAGATGGGAGTAGAAAAATCTATAGATAAGAGTCTATCTAGTAGAAGTTCAACACTCTTGTCTCCCTAAGGCCAAAAGTCATTCCCTTGCCTTTTCCAGGTGCTAGAGGGCACCTACGTTCCTTGGCTCACACAACTTGGAATTCAGCAGTGTTTCCTCTCCTTAGCCCTTCTTCCTCACAGCCACATCCCCTTCTCAATATTTTCTTCTGCCTCCCTCTTCCACTTTTAGGGACCCTTGTGGTTACACTGGGCCTACCTGATTAATTCAGAGTAATATCTCTATTGTAAATTCAGCTGATTAGCAACTTCAATTCCATTTTTTTAAAATTTTTTAATGTTTATTTCTGGCAGAGAGAGAGAGAGAGAGAGAGAAAGAGAGTAGGAGCGGGGGAGGGGCAGAGAGAGAGAGAGACACAGAAACCGAAGCGGGCTCCGGGCTCCAAGCCATCAGCACAGAACCCGACACAGGGCTCAAACTCACAGACCGCGAGATCGTGACCTGAGCCGAAGTTGGACGCTCAACCGACTGAGCCACCCAGGCGCCCCTTCAATTCCATTTTTAATCTTAACTTCCCATTGCCATGTAACCTAACATAGTCACAGGTTCCAAAGATTAGGACATGGACATCGTTGTGGGTGGGGCATTATTTTGCTTACAACAGTTCTCAACACTGACAATATTTGCAGTGCCAATAAGTATTATACAGTCAAGAATAACCTAACACGTGGGCCTGGGTGGTTCGGTTAAGCGTCCAGCTCTTGATTTCGGCTCAGGTCATGATCTCACGGTTTTTGAGATCGAGTGCCGCATCGGGCTCTGTGCTGACAGCGCAGAGCGAGCCTGCTTGGGATTCTCTCTCCCTCTCTCTCTTCCCCTCCCTCCCCCAAAATAAATAAACATTAAAAAAAAAGAATAACCTAACATGTAAGGTGCCTCGAACAAAAAGAAACATAAAAAAAACAAAGGTAATAGAAACGGAGTTAAACAAACTTTATATGTTGGAGTGATCGGATATGATAAAACAACTACGATTATTATAACATATAACACATAAGTTTGAAGTTGTTTGGTCATAGGAAACCATGAACGGAGATCTAGCAAATCTACCACAGAAACAGACTTTGAGAGGGACACCTGGGTGGCTCAGGCAATTGAATGTCCAACTCTTGATTTCCACTCAGGTCATGATCTCATGGTTTGTGAGATCAAACCCTGCGTCAGGCTCTGCGGTCACAGCGTGGAGCCTGCTCTGGATTCTCTCTCTCCCTCTCTCTCTGCCCCTCCCCTGCTGGTGAGTGAGTGCATACTCTCTCTCAAAATAAACGAACATTAAAAAAAAAAAAAAAGAAACAGACTTTTAGAAATGAAATAGACAATAAATATGAAACAAAATGTATATTTCTTCTTTTAATAAAAATGGATCAGATAATTCAGATCATCAATAATGCTAGGAACAACTAGAGTGTCTGAACAACGTTTTCATAAGACAGCTTTGAGGAATTGCAGAATTAATAGGACACTGAAGAATCATAGGTCAATATTCAAGAGAAGACCTAAACCCAGAGAAAAGATCATAGGACTTAAGGTGTGATCCTGACTGAAAACTTAAGCTACCTCCCTTTATTCTCATAGTACACTGCCAAGTGCTTAGGCACTCATGGGAAATCTATTAAACTGAATGGGGGGGTGGGGGGTGGGGGTGGGGGTTATGCCACTGCCTCGGGTTTTACCTATTGTTACTTTTGTGCCCAAGCATACTAACCAATTATACTAAAACTCTCTTGAGGTAAGAAGCAGGCAATGTTAAGATGAGCTGTGGTTGTATAGCTGCAAGGAAGACGCTCAATTCTATTTCCAACATTCTGATAATGGCTTTGATCTAGATCCTTGTTATTAACATTGTAACACAGAATTCACCATTGTACTAACCAAACCATCAGCTATTTTCTGCAACTCGTATGAGCTGTTGTCTCTATGCGTCTTCTTATCTACTAAGGCCATCATGCTTAGAGGCTAGCTGTGGTCATTTGCTCTGATCAGGGTCTATTCATCATCTGCTTCAGTGAAGGGCAGGTCAGAAGGATCAGAGGAGTCCAGAACCTTGGAGTGATTATAGAGAGCCAAGCTCAAGAGTGAGTGAAATTTTTAAAAATTAAAAAAAAAAAAATAACTATTTCATTCGGATGTTGACACACTGTTGATAAAATTCTGATTATTGTTGTTTGTTTTATAAAACTATATAGGAAAACATTTGTGTCGATTGTTTTCACTGCATTTGTTTGAACATGACTAATATCTTCATATTATAATTTAGAAAATTATGTTATGTTTAAACACCCCTTTTTAATTTAATCTATTTCTGATACTAATTATTATAATAGATAAATGAAGGACTAAAAACGAATTAGACATCATATTACCAAGTTGAAAAGAAAAATAGTAGAACTTTTTTGCCCCTCTTGTTTCCAGCATTAACCAAATTTGAATTAGAAAATCGTTAATAACTCCTAAACTTGGTTGATTATTAATCTTTTTGTCTTTTTGAAGATAATGAAATATTTGTTTCTTGATTTTGGTCTAAAACAATTTGAAGTTGGAAGATTTTGCCGCAAAACAGATTTAAAAAAGGAAATGCAGCTGTCTTCATAAATAATTAAACTGATTATTTTAATAATCATTAAGACTGATCTTTTCCTGGAGTGAATGTATTTTAAATTCCTTATTTTCTTAATTGATCCATTTGGTGCTGAATGGTTTCCAGTCATGATCAGCTCGATATATTTTTTAAACCTGAAAGATAGTTAAGCATTTGAATATATTTTGTATTCCAACTGATTATTTATGAGGAGTAGCAGAGTAGATAATATTATTCATAGATGGTCTTTCTAGAACCAATACCTTTTACTTTTGAAAAGCAGAATGAAGAAAATCTCAGTTAATATGAAGAAAGTCAGATTCTCTAAATAACTATTGAAGACTATGCAGTTGACCTGCATTCCTTAAGGAAAAATTCAAATGTTTAACCTTTTTTAGCATGGTTGATCTATTCTTCCCCTGCTCCCTGCCCATTTGGAAGTTCTCCTTCATTTTCGTTTCCTCCTCATTCAATGTGTCAAGTCCCGTGCCAAATTCAGAACCTACAAAGCTGGTGATGATCTCTGTTCTCAAGGGGCTCATGAACTAGTAAGGTATTCAATCTTGGCTACACATTAAAATTGTCTGGAGTGTTTTTGTAAAGATCTCAGTGTCAAGATCAGAACAATTAATCAGACTACTTAGGAAAGAGGTACCCAGGCATCAGTATTTTTTAAAGCATCTCCGTGCCTCCAATCTAGTGTCAAAGTTGAATAACACTGGTTAGATCAGTGGTTCCCATATTTTACAGATATGTCTGTATCAACTACAGGGCTGGCCAGAACATAGATTACTGGGTAACACTCTGGAATTTCTGATTCAGTGCATCTGTGGTGGGCTCCAGAAATTTGTATTTTTAAACAATTACTGCAATCCCTATCAAAATAACACCAGCATTCTTCACAGAGCTAGAACAAAGAATCCTAAAACTTGTATGGAACCAGAAAAGACCCCGAATAGACAAAGAAATCTTGAAAAAGAAAACCAAAGCTGGAGGCATCGCAATCCCGGACTTCGAACTATATTACAAAGCTGTAAACATCAAGACAGTATGGTACTGGCACAAAAACAGACACTCAGATCAATGTAACAGAATAGAGAACCCAGAAATGGACCCACCAAATATGGCCAACTAATCTTTGACAAAGCAGGAAAGAATATCCAATGGAATAAAGACAGTCTCTTCAGCAGATGGTGCTGGGAAAACTGGACAATGGCATGCAGAAAAATGAACCTCGACCACTTTCTTACACCGTACACAAAAATAAACTCAAAATGGATGAAAGACCTAAATGTAAGACAGGAAGCCATCAAAATCCTCAAGGAGAAAGCAGGAAAAAAACTCTTTGACTTTGGCCACAGCAACTTCTTACTCAACACATCTCTGCAGGCAAGGGAAACAAAGGCAAAAATGAACTAATGGGACCTCATCAAAATAAAAAGATTCTGCAAAGCAAAGGAAACAATCAGCAAAACTAAAAGGCAACCAATAGAATGGGAGAAGATATTTGCAAACAACATATCAGATAAAGGGTTAGTATCCAAAATCTATAAAGAACTTCTCAAACTCAACACCCAAAAAACAAATAATCCAGTGAAGAAATGGGCAAAAGACATGAATAGACACTTCTCCAAAGAAGACATCCAGATGGCCAACCGACACATGAAAAAATGCTCCACATCATTCATCATCAGGGAAATACAAATCAAAACCACAGTGAGATACCACCTCACCTCTGTCAGAACAGCTAACATTCTCAACTCAGGCAACAACAGATGTTGGCGAGGAGGCAGAGAAAGAGATCTCTTTTGCACTGCTGGTGGCAATGCAAGCTGGTGCAGCCACTCTGGAAAATAGTATGGAGGTTCCTCAAAAAATTAAAAATAGAACTACCTTACGACCCAGTAATTGCACTACTAGGTATTTATCCAATGGATACAGGTGTGCTGCTTCGAAGGGGCACATGCACCCCAATGTTTATGGCAGCACTATCAACAGTAGCCAAAGTATGGAAAGAGCCCAAATGTCCATCAATGGATGAATGGATAAAGAAGATGTGGTATAAATATACAATGGAGTATTACTCAGCAATCAAAAAGAATGAAACCTTTCCATTTGCAACTACATGGATGGAATGAAAGGGTATTATGCTAAGCGAAATTAGTCAGTCAGAGAAAGACAAATATCATATGACTTCACTCATATGAGGAATTTAAGATACAAAACAGGTGAACATAAGGGAAGGGAAGCAAAAATAATATAAAAACAGGGAGGGGGACAAAACATAAGACACTCTTAAATACAGAGAGGAAACAGAGGGTTGCTGGAGGGCTTGTGGAAGGGGGGATGGGCTAAATGGGCTAAAGGGCATTAAGGAATCTACTCCTAAAATCATTGTTGCACTATATGCTAACTAACTTGGATGTAAATTTAAAAAAATAAATAAATTATTTAAAAAAAACAATTACCAAGTGATAGATCAATGGTTCTCAATCCTAAATAAACATTACAATGACCTGAGATACTAAAAAACAAAACAACAGAAACAATAAAACACAGCAATGCCTATTTCCTCCCCACAGAGATCCTGGCTTTAATGATTGGAGATTTAATGGTTGGAGTCCAAGCATCAGTTTTTAAAAGTTCCCTGGCTGATTTTCATGTACTTCTAGATTTGAGAACCAGTGTGGTATTTTTTTGAACCAAAAGATCTCAAACACTGAACATAGTGAGATAGAGGACAGAGACATTTGTATACATAGAAAAAAAACATAATGGAGTATAATGAGAGAAATGGTGCTAAGCACAAAGAAAGCACATTAGAAAAATCTCCCCAAAAAGGAGATACTTCAGTTCAATCTTGATGAAGTTAGCCAGATGGATGGGTATTCTAAGTCCATTTTTCAATTCACCAAAACCATTCAGCCAAATAACCTCAGGCAACCCTTTAGTTATCCTAAATTAAAATTTCATCTAAGGACTTATTTTTGTTTTGATAATAGATATTAATCTACTTTATATCATTGTATAGTTAGTTGCATAGATTTATATCCTATGGAGTTCTTATTTTCTAGTCATTTTTAAAATATATATATAGGGGCACCTGGGTGACTCAGTCGGTTGAGCGTCCAAGTCTTGATCTCGGTTCAGGTCACAATCTCATGGTTCATGAGTTCGAGCCCCACATCAGGCTCTGCACTGACAGCATAGAGCCTGCTTGGGATTCTCTGTCTGCCTCTCTCTCTGCCCCCACCCTGACTCACGTGAGCTCTCTCTCTCTCAAAAGAAATAAATATACTTTAAAAAGATTATATACCTATATGGAAAATGGCTGCCTAAATGCATAGCTCTACTGTCCTTTTCTCTGGACTTTGATCTGATTCTCATTCCTGAATGCAGCTCCTGGATTGAGCAAGCAGGTGGCCTAGGTGGTGCAAGCAAGGCCTTGGTCTCTGCTGGGCCCAAATGCAAAGGGGGCTGTGGAACCCTTGGTTACCCTCGTTTACATGAATTTTTAGAAAATGCAGAACTATAGTCATATAGGCCGTCTGTCCTTTGCTGTCCTGCCCGCTGCTCCCTTGTGGGGTACTCAATAAACTTCTCTTGTGTTAAAAAAAAAAAAAAAAAGCTATAGTAATATAAAGCAGGCGCAGGAAGGAACTTTTGAGGATGATGGAAGTATTCTAAAACCGGGTTGTTTTAGCGGGGTAACCTGCATATGCTTAACAAAACTCATCTAACTGTAAACTTAAAATGGCTCAATGATAATTGTTAATAAGCAATGCCGCAGAAAAGGTATAAAAATGGTAAAGAATTTACGGAAACTGACAAGCTGAGTTTTCAATTGATGTGAAAGCACAAATGTCCAATAATAGTTAATACAATCTTGAGGAAAAAAACAATAATAAAAAGAACAACAAATAAAAGTGGAAGGACTTACACTATCAGATATCAAGTCCTCTTCTAATAATGTAGTAATTAAGACAGGGTGTTATCGGTATAAGGATAGGCCAACAGACCAATGGAACAGCATAGACAATAAAGAAACAGACTCTCACATACCCAATCAACCAATTTATGAGAAAGGTGTCACTGCAATATAATGGAGAAAGGATTATCTTTCGATAAATACTACTGGGAATACTGGATACCCTTGTATCCCACTCTTACTTCACATCATACATATTAGTCAGTTTCTATCAATCGCAGAGCTAAATGTGAAAAAGGCATAACTACTCTACGGCATTACAAGTGTGAGCGGTAGTCTTCCATGAGGGGAAGGCATCTGGGATGTGAAACAATTTATTGTTTTTATTTTTTCAACAAGGTTCTGGTTAAACAGATGTGTTCAATTTCTGAATGCTCCTTTTGCTGCAGCATCCTTCATAATTTTTCATTTGTGTATGCCTTTAAACTGTAATAATAACATAAAATAATACAGAGAGGCTAAAAATAAAGGGACGAATAAAATTAATAATAGGCAAATACGAAAACCGTTTTATCAAAGTATAATTTTAAGTTTAGCTACAATGAACAAAGGAAAACCACGTGAAGCAATAATAAAATATACAGTTTATGTGAAAGCTCTGAAAATCAAAATATGTATGTAGCAAATCACATAGAAGTTAAATAAAGCAAAAACCATTCCAAACACCAGGAGAATTTGAAAACAATGTGGTTTTACTTCATCAGTGTACTGTGGTCCTTCTTCAACCAAATAGATCTTCAGATGAAAAACAAGGAATCACATGGAGTGATTGATTAATATACATTAATAATATACATTATATATGTATGGATGCATATATAATGTGAACATATACTAATGTATTCATAATCACATAACTTGTATCATATGTGAAAATAATATGCATTTCTGTACACCTATGAATATTTATAAAAAATAGCGACAACAGAAACCTTAACAAAGATTTAAAAATCTTTTTCATGTCACATTCTCTGATGATGACCCAATAAAATTTGAAATAAGCAAAAGAGGGACGCCTGGGTGGCTCGGTCGGTTAAGCGTCCAATTCTGGCTCAGGTCATGGATCTCAGGGTTCGTGAGTTCGGGCTCCGCGTCGGGCTCTGTGCTGACAGCTCAGACCCTGGAGCCTGGCTTCAGATTCTGTGTCTCCCTCTCTCTCTGCCCCTCCCCTATTCATGCTCTGCCTGTCTCTGTCTCAAAAATAAATAAACGTTAAAAAAAAAAATTTGAAATAAGCAAAAAAGTGAAGTTGAAAAAAATGCTTCATACATAATTAAGAAAGAAATCACTGGGGCATCTGGGTGGCTCAGTCAGTTACACGTCTGACTCTTGATCTCGGCTCAGGTCATGATCTCAAGGTTTGTGAGTTCGAGCCCCAAGCCGGCTCCGTGCTCGCAGTGCGGTGCCTGCTTGGGATTCTGTCTCCCTCCCTCTCTCTGCCCTTCCCGTGCGCATGCTCTCACTCTCTTTCTCTCTCTCTCTCTCTCCCTGTCTCTCAAAATAAATAAACAAACTTAAAAAAAAAAAAAAAAAGAAAGAACTCACTAAAACTGTCTCGGATCAAAGAGGAAATCAGTACTGAATTTGTAAAATTTCTTGAAGGGAATCAGTTGTAGAATTTTTCATATTATTATGTGATCCAGCTAAATCTAAACTAACCAAAAAAATTATCATCTTCATTTTTAAAGAAGACAAGATTAATGCAAGAATACAAATTAGCAGAAAATCTAAATATGTTTCTTAGCCCTTTCCAAGTTTCTGTGTTGTCTTGCTTAAAGAAACACTGCTAGGGCGTCTGGGTGGCTCAGTTCGTTAAGCGTCTCTCTCTCTTTTTAATATTTTTTAAATATTTTTTTAATGTTTATTTATTTTTGAGAGCGCGAGAGAGAGGACAGAGCAAAACTGGGGGAGGGGCAGAGAGAGAGGGAGACACAGAATCTGAAACAGGCTCCAGGCTCTGAGCCGTCAGCCCGACGCGGGGCTCGAACTCATGAACTGTGTGTGACATCATGACCTGAGCTGAAGTTGGACGCTTAACCCACTGAGCCACCCAGGGGCCCCTAAGTTTTTTTTTTTTTTTTTAATTGTTGAGAGAGAGCGCATGCCTGAGCAGGGGAGGGGCAGAGACACGGGGACAGAGGATCCGAAGAAGCCAGCTCTGCCCCGACAGCAGAGATCCTGATGTGGGGCTCGAACTCACAAACTGCAAGGTGATGACCTGAGCCGAGGTGGCACGCTTAACCGATTGAGCCACCCAGGTGCCCCTTTCTCCTGATTTTTTGACCTTATATCCATTTGAATTTCTTTTCTAAGGTACCTGGTAGGGATCCTGTCTCATTTTTATCTAAGTTGATACATATTTGACACAGTATCGTTTCAAACAAAAATAACGTGTCCTACTGAATTGACACACAATTTAAGTTTCCTATTCAATTCCCAATTTGCACTGGGATATTTCTCTGCTTTACAGCTGAAAGCACTTGAAAGATGCAGGGTTGGGGGTTCCCATCACCACCCCACCCAACTCACCTATTTGAACTATGTAGAATACGGATGAAGCTCGGAGAATGACAGTGGATTATCACAAGCTTAACCAGGTGTTGATTCCAATTACAACCACTGTGCCAGATGTGATTTTATTGCTTGAGCAAATGAACACATCCCCTGGTACTTGGTATGCAGCTATCAATCTGGCAGGTGCCTTTTTCTCCATCCCTGTCAATAAGAATCCCCCAAAACAGTTTGCTAACATTACACCTTTACTGTCCTACCTCAGGGGCATATCAACCCCCCAGCGCTATGTTATAATTTCACTTGCAGGAATTGGGATCACCGTTTCTTCTACAAAACATCACACTGGTCTGTGATATTGATGGCATTATGCTGATCGGGTCTAATGAGCCAGCGACTGCTCTAGATGTATTGGTAAGATGTTTGTGTGCCAGAGTGGGAAATACATGCCATATGAGTTCAGAGGCCTTTCATCACAGTGGAATTTCTAGGGGCCCGTGTTGAGATATCTCTTCTAAGGTGAAGGATAAACTGTTGCATTTGGCCTTTCCCACAACCAAAAAAGAGGCACCGTGCCTGATGGGTTTTGGAGGCAACATATTCCTCATTTGGATGTGTCCATCCAGCCAGTGTACCCAAGTGACTCAAAAAGGTACTGGTTTTGAATGGGGACTAGAACAAAAGAGGCCCCCAAATAGGTCCCAGCTGCTGTACAAGTTGCTCTGCCTTTTGGGCTGTATGATCCAGCAGATCCAACAGTGCCTAAGTATCAGTGGCAGAGGGGACCCGGGTGGCTCAGTTGGTTAAGCGTCTGACTTCAGCTCAGGTCATAGTCTCATGGTCTGTGGTTGCCAATCCTGCGTCGGGCTCTGCACTGGTGGTGTGGAGCCTGTTTGGGATTCTCTCTCTCCTGTCTCTCTCTGCACCTTCCCCACTTGCATGCTCTCTCTCTCTCTCAAAATAAGTAAATGAATTTAAAAAAAAAGTATCAAAGCACCTGGATGGCTCAGTCAGTTAAGCATCTGACTCTTGGTCTCCACTCAGGTCATAGTCTCAGGGTTCGTGAGTTCAAATCCTGCAGTCGGGCTCCATGCTGACAGTGTGAAGCTACTTGGGATTCTCTCTCTCCCTCTCTCTCTCTGTCCCTCTCCTGCTCATGTTCTCCCTCTCTCCCTCAAAATAAACTTAATAAAAAAAAAGTATCAGTGGCAGATAGGGATACTATTTGCAGCCTTTGGCAGGCCCCTAGAGGGAAACCTGCAGGCCCTCAGGATTTTGAACGAAGCCTTACCACCCTCAGTAGAAAGGTACTCCACCTTCTCCCTCCTAGCCTACATGTATGGCCTCATGGGAAGTTCCCTACCAAAAGTTGACAGAAGGGAAGACTTGAGCCTGGTTTATAGATGATTCTGCATGATATGCAAGCAACACCAGAAAGTGGACAGATAATTCATGATGTATGGCCAAGCGTTTGGCTAGATGGTCAGGAACTTGGAATGAACATGACTGAAACATTGGTGACAAGCAAATTTAGGGACTGAAACATTGGTGACAAGCAAATTTAGGGAAGAGGTAGATGGATAGACCTCTTGATAGCGGGGGTGGGGGGGTGAGCGGGGCAGGGAAAAGTGAAGATGTTTGTGTCCTGTGTGAAAAACTCACCAAAGGGTGACCTCAGCGGAGCAGAATTTTAATAATCAAGTGAATAGGATGACCCGTTTTGTGGATACTAGTCAGCTTCTTTCCCCAGCCATTCCTGTCATCGTCCAATGGGCCCATGAACAAAATGGCTATGGTGGCAGGGATGGAGGTTTTCCATGAGCTCAGCAGCGTGGACTTCCACTCACCACTGCTGAGTGTCCGTTCTTCCAGCAAGAGAGACCCACATGGGGTTCCTGATATGTCGCCACTCCCCAGGACGATCAGCCATCTACCGGTGGCAGGTTTATTGCATCATACCCCTTCCGTCATGGAAGAGGTGGCACTTTGTCCTTACTGGAAGAGACACTTAACTCTGGATATGGGTTTGCCTTCCCTGCATGTAGTGCTTCTGCCACAACTACCACATGGCCTTATGGAATGCTTTATCCACTGTCATTGGATTCTACACACCACTGCTTCAGACCAAGGAACCTACTCAGTAGAAAATGAGGCACAGCACTGGGCCCGTGCTCATGGAGTTCACTGGTCTTACCACGTTCCCCGCCATTCTGAAAAAGTTGGCTCGATAGAACGATGGAATGGAGTTACAAAGACAGAGTTATGAAGCCAGTTAGGTGGCAGTACCTCGTATGGCTGGGACAGGGTGCTGCAGAAGCTGGCATATTCTCTGAATCAATGTCCAATATATGGTGCTGTTTCTCCCATCATTAGTATTCACTAAAGAATTACGGAATGAAGGCGTGGGAATGGGAGTGGTACCACTATTATCTTTAGTGACCCTCTGGTAAAATTTTTGCTTCCTTTTCCCATGATCTTATGGTCTACTGGCCTAGAAAGCTTGGCTCCGAAGGGAGGAATGCTTCCATAAGCAGTCACAACAATGATTTCATTGACTTGGAACTTTAGACTGCTGCCAGGCAACTTTGGACTCCTCGTGCCTTTGAATCAACAGGCAAAGAAGGGAGTTCCTGTGCTGGCTGGAATGATGGACCTTGTTTCCCAAGAGGAAATTGAACTACTACTTCACGGTGCAGCCAAGGAAGACCATGTCTGGAATACACAAGGTTCTTTAGGGCATCTCTTAGAATTACATGCCCTGTGATTAGTCAATGGATTACTACAATGATACAATCCTGGCAAAGCTATCAATCGCAGAGACCCTTTAGGAGTAAAGATTTGGATCACCCCACCAGGCAAAGATCCACAACCAGCTGAGGTGTTTGCTGAAGGCAAAGGGAATACGGAATGGGTAGTATAGGCAGCTAATTATAAATACCAGCTATGACCAAATTACCACTTCCAGAAATGAGGACTGTAATTGTCATGAGTATTTCCCCCTCATTTCGTTACGTTTGTGTGTGTTTATATATCTCTATCTGTAGATCTGTATGTCAATATCTATCTGTATGTCAAATCTTTCTTCCCTCTCTTGTTTACTTTTCACGTAACATCAGATGTATTGACTTTATATTATAACATTTAAGTATTATTCACTTTACATCATGGTACTTAAGTTATAGGATATCAAGAAGAGTAAACATCACTCAAAGACTTTCCGTTCTCTTCTAGAGAAAGTGTAGTGTACTTTCATTCATATACAAGATGCTGTGAGGTGGAATTATGAACTAATTAGTGTCTTTGAGGTTAAGTATGGTTTAAGGAGATGTGTACGGGTGTCAAGGTCACAAGGAGTGGATTTGTGATGCTTAATTTTATTTGTAAAATTGATTGGGCCACGGGATGCCCAGACATGTGGTCAACAATTATGTTAGGTGTATCTGTGAGGGTGTTTTTTCATGAGAACTTTCCACTTTCAGTTGGAAGACTGAGTAAAGTAGATTGCCCTCCCTAATGTAGGGGGCCTGCGACCAATCAATTGAAAGCATGAATAGACTAAAAAGGCTCACTCTTCCTCAAGTAAGGGGGATCTCCTACTGCCGAAGACTCTTGAGCTCGAACATTGGTCTTTTTGCCCAGTCTTCAGACTCAAACTAAAACATCAGCCCTTCTTGTACCTCCAGTCTGCTGACTTTTAGACTAGAACTTACTTATAAGCTTTCCATGTGCTCAGGCCTACACCATCAGCTCTCCTGAGTCTCCAGTTGGCTGACTACAGAACTTGGGACTTTTCAGCTTTTGTAACTATATGAGCCAATTTCTTTTTCTTTTTTTTCTGAAGTTTATTTATTTTGAGGGGGGAGGGAGGAGGGCAGAGAGAGAAGGAGAGAGAGAGAATCCCAAGCAGGCTCCACACTATCAGCACAGAGCCTGATATGGGGCTTGATCCCATGACCCTGAGATCATGACCTAAGCCAAAATCAAGAGTTGAACACTTAACCAACGGAGCCACCCAGGCACCCTGGGCCAGTTTCTTACAATAAATCTTAATATCTCTCTATAGATAGATTGATAGATTGATAAAGATATTTACATAAACACCCATATGTAATATACACACACATATGCATATGTGTGTGCATATAATGTAGTCCCTATTGGTTCTGTTTCTCTGGAGAACGCTGACTCATACCATGAGGAAATAACAGAATTTATTAAATTGATAACATAAATCGTTGCAAAACTATGAGACCTACTTCAGCAGATATTCTCATAAAGTAGCTAAATAAAATATAAATAATCCTATTAAAAGAGTAAAGACAAGTCACCAAAAAAAATTTTTTTAAGTTGTCATCCTAAAATGTAAAATGCAAAATTCAGTTCCATTAAAATAGAAAACATGACAAATCCCTGCTGAGAATATTATAATTTGACATTATTTTAGAGATTCTAGAGGGAATGCAGTAGTAATAGCTCATAAGAAATGATTGTTATAAATATTGATAACTGAGGAATGAAATTCTCTCCCTGTCTCTTTCTCTTGTTTGTACTAACATTCTATATCTAGAACTACCCACCCAACTAAAAGACTTTTTTAAGTGCCTAATTTAGATTTTAAAAAGCCTACAGGGTTCCATTTAGGGAAAATAATGCTCATGTGTCTGTGCCTTAGCAAATTAGTCACCACCACCACAAAGTTAGTGCTTATCTTCTCAGGGTGTTAAAATTTCAAGGTAACTTTTACTTCCTTAATTGTATTTTTGGTAATATTTGGCTTCCCATATTAAGTGGTGTACATTGTTAATATAGTCATAAAAACAAAGGTTTTCTCACTGGTGAGAAACATAAGTCTTATGTGACTATTAGAATAAATGAAAGAATATAGTGATGTATAAAAAGTTAATTATATCACTAACCAGTCTAAGCCCACATAGCTGCATTAACCAATGTTTTAAGAAAATCCTTGGCCTAAATGTCGAACTGATGAATGGATAAAGAAACTGTGGTTTATATACACAATGGAATACTACGTGGCAATGAGAAAGAATGAAATATGGCCCTTTGTAGCAACATGGATGGAACTGGAGAGTGTGATGCTAAGTGAAATAAGCCATACAGAGAAAGACAGTTACCATATGTTTTTACTCTTAGGCAGATCCTGAGAAACTCAACAGAAACCCATGGGGGAGGGGAAGGAAAAAAAAAAGGTTAGAGAGGGAGGGAGCCAAAACATAAGAGACTCTTAAAAACTGAGAACAAACTGAGGGTTGATGGGGGGTGGGAGGGAAGGGAGGGTGGGTGATGGGTACTGAGGAGGGCACCTGTTGGGGATGAGCACTGGGTGTTGTATGGAAACCAATTTGACAATAAATTTCATATTTTTTTAAAAAAAAGAAAAAATCCTTGGGGCACTTCTGGGAGGCTCAGTTGGTTAAGTGTCTAAGTTGATTTCAGCTCAGGTTTTGCTCTCATGGTTCATGAGATCGAGCCCCACATCAGGCTCTCCACTGACAACACAGAACCTGCCTGGGATTCTCTCTCTCCCTCTCTCTCTCTCTCTGCCCCTCCCTCACTCATGTGTGCATGCTCGCTCTCTCTCTCTCTGAAAATAAATAAATAAACATTTAAAAAAGAAAAACCTTTACAGTCATGTAAACATATACAAATATATAAACTCTCAGCTATGTCCTTTTTATTTGTTTAGTGTGCTTGTTTTACGAAGATCCTATACAAACTATCCCTCAAATTTTTTTGTTTAATATAACATGGCTATTCCTACGTGTGTCAATATAGCTAGGACTTCCACATTCCTTTTTATTATAAGTCCTCAACATTTCATACCATGCCTATAACATATCTTATTTAATCATTGCCCTATATATGGACATATGCTTTTTAAATACTAAAAATACTCAAAAATAGAGTACTTTTTAGAGCAGTTTCAGGTTCACTTAAAAATTGAGGGGGAAGTACAAAGCTTTCCCATATACCCCCTGCCCCCACATGTGCATAGCCTCCCTCATTATCATCACCGCCCACCAGAGTGGTACATTTGGTACAGTTGATGAACCCACATTGACACATCATTATCGCCCACAGTCCATAATTTCCGTTAGGGTTCACTCTTCATGTTGTCCATTCTATGCGTTTGGACAAATATACAATGATAGGTATCCATCATTATGGTATCATAAAAAGTATTTTCACTGCGCTCAAAATCCTCTGCGCTTTGTCTATTCATTCTCCCCCAGTCCCGAGCAACTATCGATCTTTTTGCTGTCTTCATAGCTTTGCATTTTCCAGAATGTCATGTAGTTGGAGTTACACAGTTTGTAGCCTTTTCAAATTAGCTCCTTTCACTTAGTAATAACACAGCCAAGATTTTTCCATGTCTTCTCATGGCTTAATAGCTCATTTCTTTTAAGCACTGAATAATATTCCATTTTCTGGATGTATCACACTTTATTCATTCACTCACTGAAGGACAAAATGTTGGCTTCTAAGTTTTGGCAATTAGATTAAGCTGTTAGAAACATCTGTATGCAGATTTTTGTGTGGATTTCATTTGTGTGATTGAAAATCCTTTGGATAAACAAGGAGCAGGAGTGCTGGGTTACAGGATAAGCGTGAGCTTAATTTTATAAGAAACCACCGAACTGTCTTCCAAAGTGGCTGCCCCATTTTGCATCCCCATCAGCACTGAACGAAAGTTACCGTTGTTCCACATCCTCACCAGCATTGGGTGTTGTCAGTGTTCTGGATCTGGGCCTTTCCAAAAGGTGTATGGTGGTAGCTCATGGTTCTAATTTACATTTCTTAGTGACATACGTGGAACGTCCTTTCATATGCTTATTTGCCATGTGTACATATTTGATGAGGTGTCTGTTCTAGTCTTTTACTCATTTTTTAATTGGGTTCTTATCTCACTGTTGCATTTTAAGAGTCCTTTGTATATTTTGGACAATAGTCCCTAATCAGATGTGTCTTTTGCAAATATTTCCCAGTCTGCAGCTGGTCTTCTCATTTTCTTGACACTGTCTTTGATGAAGTTTTTAATTTTGATGAAGTCCAGCTTTTCAATTATTTCTTTCGTAGATCGTGTCTTTGATACTGTGTCTAAAACGTCATCGCCATACCCAAGGCCACCTAGGTTTTCTCGGATGTTATCTTCTAGAAGTTTTATATTTTGCATTTAGGTATGTGATCCATTCTGAGTTAATTTTTGTGAAAGGTGTAAGGTATGTGTCTGGGTTCAATTTTTTGCATGTCGATGTCCAGTTGTTCCAACACCATTTGTTGACAAGACTATCTTTGCTCCATTTTATTGTCTTTGCTCCTTTGTCAAAACCAGTTGACTATATTTATGGGGGTCTATGTCTGGATTCTCTCTTCTGTTCCACTGATCTATTCTTTCACCGGAACCACTGTCTTGATTACTGTAGCTTTATAGGAAGTCTTTTTTATATGTATACACGTCTATCTTTTGTTTTCTTCCAAGTTTTTAAATTCCAGTTAGTTAGCATACAGTGTAATATTAGTTTCAGGTGTAGAATCTAGTGATTCAACACTTACATAGAACACCCAGTGCTCATCACAAGTGCCCTCCTGAATCCCCATCACCTATTATAGTAAGTTTTGAAATTGCATAGTGTCAGTCCTCCAAATTTGTTATTCTCCTTCAATATCGTGTTGGCTATTTTGGGGCTTCTGCCTCTACATATAAATGTTAGAATCAGTTTGTCAATATCTGCAAAATAACTTGCTAGGATTTTGATCACTAACTGCACTTGAATGTATAGATCTAGTTGGGAAAAACTGGCATCTTGACAATATTGTGTCTCCCTGTCCGCAAACATGGCATTTCTTTCCACTTATTGAGTTTTTATTTTGATTTCTTTCATCAGACTTGTGTGGCTTGCCTTATAGGAGTCTTGTATGCATTTTGTTAAATTTATGCCTAAGTATTTTGTTTTGGTGCTAATGTAAATTGCATTGTGTTTTTAATTCAAAATTCCTCTCGGTCCTTCCAGGTTCATAGGAAAGCAATTAGCTTTTGTGTATTAACCTTGTATCCTGCAATTTCACTTATTACTTCCAGGAGTTTTTTTGGTTGATTCTTTCAGATTTCCTACATAGATGATCAAGTCATTTGCAAAGAAAAATTTTTATTTCTTCCTTCCAAATCTTCATATCACTTATTTCCTGTGTGCGTGTGTGTGTGTTGTGTGTGTGTGTGTATGCATGTCTGTTTGTGTTGTTGTATTAGCTAGAACATCCAGTACGATTATGAAAAGGAGTGGCAAGAAGGGACTCTCCTGCTTTTTACTTGATCTTGGGGAGAAAGCTTTGAGTTCCTCACCATTAAGTAAGATAATTAGCTGTAGCTTTTTTGAAGATATTCTTTGTCAGGTTGAGCATGCTCTCTTCTATTCCTAGTTGACTCAGAGTTTTTTCATGAATGAATGCTGGATTTTTTTCAAGTGTTTTTTTCTACATCTATTGATATGGCCATGACATTAATTGATTTTCTTTTCTTTTTTTTAATGTTTATTTTTATTTTTGAGAGAGAGACAAAAAGCATGAGTGGGGGGCAGAGAGAGAGAGAGAGGGAGACACAGAATCCGAAGCAGGCTCCAGGCTCCGAGCTGTCAGCACAGAGCCCAACTCGGGGCTCTAACTCATGAACCATGAGATCATGACCTGAGCCGAAGTTGGACACTTAACTGACTGAGCCTCCCAGGTGCCCCACATTAATTGATTTTCAAATGCTGAACCAGACTTGCATATCTGTGCTGAATCCCCTTTGATTACAATGTATAATTCTATGTATACATCATTGGGTTCAATGTGCTAATATTTTATTGAGGATTTTTCTACCTATGTTCATGAGAATTACTTGTCTTTTTTTATAATGTCTTTGTCTAATTAGGTATTAAGGTAACACTGGCCTCATAGAATGGTGTAGTAAGTATTCTCTCAGCTTTTATCCCCTGAAAAAGATTATAGAGAATGGGGATGATTTCTTCTTTAATTGTTTAGCAGTGTTTACCAGTGAACCTATCTGATCCTGGTGCTTTCTGTTTGGGAAAGTCATTAATTATTGATTCCGTTTCTATTCAGATCATCTATTTCTTCTTGTGTGAGTTTTGGTAGACTGTGTATTTCAAGAAACTGGCCCATTTCGTCTAGGTTACCAAATTGGTGAGCACAGAGTTGTTTATAGTATTACTTTATTATTCTTCAATTTCCACACTATCTGTGGTGATATCCCCTCTTTCATTTCTGATGTTAGCAGTTTGGTTACTCTCTCATTTGTTCTTAGACTGGATAGAGAGAGACTTCTTGATTTTATTGGTCTTTTCAAAGGTCCACTTTTGGTTTGGTTGACTTTCTCTATTAATTTCTCTTTTTTCTCCTTGTTCAAATCTTTCTGTCTTATTGAGATATAATTGACATATAATTATATTAGTTTCATGTGTGTAACATACTGATTCATTAAATGTGTATGTTGTGAAATGATCACCACAGTAAGTCTAGTTACAAATTTTTTTTCTTGTGGTAAGAACTTTTAAGACTCACTAGCTTGGCAGCTTTTAAATATGTAACGCAGTATAATTAACTATAGTGTCCATGTTATATGTTTCAGGAGTTATTTATTTTAAAACTCGAAGTTTGTACCTTTTGACTACCTTTAGCCATTTTGCTCATCTCTGACCTTCCGCTTCTGGCAAAACACCATTCTGTTCTCTGTATCCATGAGTTGTTGCCCCTCCCCCCTTTCCCTCCTTCTAGATTCCACATATAAATGAAATCATATAGTATTTCTTTCTTTGGCTGACTTATGTCAGTTAGAATAATGGCCTCAAGGCCTATCCATGTTGTCATAATGGCAGGATTTCCTTTTTTTATGGTATATATCACATTTTCTTTATCGATTCATCCATCAATGGGCCTTTAGGTTATTTCCATGTATTGTCTATTGTAAATTATGCTGCAAAGAACATAGAGGTGCAGATATGTTTTTGAGTTACTGTTTTCCTTTGCATAAATACCCAGGAACAGAATTGTAGAATCATATGGTAGCCCTATTTTTAGTTTCTTGAGGAACCTCTCTCCTGTTTTCCATAGTGGCTATGCCCATTTATATTTCTACCAACAGTACACAAGGGTTCCCTTTTCTCCACATCTTTGCCAACATTTGTTGTTTCTTGTCCTTTTGAGAATAGCCATTCTAACAAGCGTGAGAATATTTCTTTGTGGTTTTGTTTGGCATTTCCCTGATGTTTAGTGACGTCGAGCACCTTTTCGTGTACCTGATGGCCATTTGTATGCTTGTTTTTTGTTTTTTGAAAAAAATGTCCATTCAGATGCTCTACCCATTTTTTAATCAAGTTGGTTTTTTTCTACTAAGCTATATGAATTCCTTGTATATGCTGGACATTACATATATTTATTAGATATATGTTTGGCAAATATTTTCTCCCATGCTGTAGGCTGCCTTTTCATTTTGCTGATAGCTTCCTTTGGTGTGCAGAACATTTTTAGTTTGGCATAGTCTGGAAACTTAAACAACTTGAGTATATACACAAAGGGACAGAAGGAGGTTGGGGCTAAGTCACTGTGAGCACTAACATTAGTATGTCCTTGTAAAAAACATGAACTTCTAAGTCATATCCCAGGTTTACTAATTCGGAATCACCAGGGGAGATTCCTGGGAAATACTTCAAGATAGTTCGTGAATAACTGTTATTGATATCTTCCAGAGCTGCTGCAGATTTGCCTTTCCTGAGGCTTTTTGTTCTACTCTTCTCCCAAATATTTGAACTGTACCTGTTTTCCGATAAATTCCTTTTGTTCTCTTTAAATTATTCAGGATTTATGTTTATAGCTCACTATCCTATCTCCCAGAAACAAGACCCCCAGGAAAACATATCTGGAGTAGTTTGTTGAGCTGAGCTAAGATGAAAGGCAGGAAGATGCCGATTCAGATTCCAGAATGGTAAACTAGCAGACGACGTCATGGGGTACAGAGTAACCTAGTGAAGTGTGCTTGAGGTATCCCAAGGCAGTGAGCCTACTGAAGGTGAAGCTCTGGGAGGTCAGGTAACTGCTGCTAGAAACTCATTTAAATGGGATGGTCTAAGATGATTGTTTCTGAAAGAACAGATAAAGCTCAAAACTCAAATTCTTCCCTCCAGGCATGTAATAAAACTCAGGATTGTTACCTGAGGCCTTTTTCATACACACACACACACACACACACACACACACACACACACATCACTATAAACCAAACACAAAGATTGATGCAGGGACGCCTGGGTGGCTCAGTTGGTTATGTGCCCAACTTCAGCTCAGGTCATGATCTCACGGCTCGTGAGTTTGAACCCCACATCGGGCTCTGTGCTGACAGCTCAGAGACTGGAGCCTGTTTTGGATTCTGTCTCCATCTCTCTGTGCCCCTCCCCTGCTCAGACTTTATCTCTCTCTCAAAAATAAACATTAAAAAAATAATTAAAAAAATAAAAATTGACGCAAAGTTTGAATTATAACTGTTGCTGGGGCCACGTAAGTGACAAAGTTATCACAGTGATTAGGAAAGAGTAAGATCCTAATAATTTAGAATGGTGATACATGGTTGGATATAGAAAACAGAGAAAACTAAAAAAAAAAAAACCAAAAAAAACAAAAAAAGCCCAGAAATTCATACTTTACATGCCTAAAGAAGTCATTTATCAGGGCGCCTGGGTGGCGCAGTCGGTTAAGCGTCCGACTTCAGCCAGGTCACGATCTCACGGTCTGTGAGTTCGAGCCCCGCGTCAGGCTCTGGGCTGATGGCTCGGAGCCTGGAGCTTGTTTCCGATTCTGTGTCTCCCTCTCTCTCTGCCCCTCCCCCGTTCATGCTCTGTCTCTCTCTGTCCCAAAAATAAATAAAAACGTGGGAAAAAAAATTAAAAAAAAATAGTTAAAAAAAAAAAGAAGTCATTTATCTCTTGAACATAAAACCTACTACTTTCCCAAAACTCCTTTCCCTTCATTGTGGTTAAGCAGGTATTGGAGGATGGGTCAGGAAGGAGATGTTGAGATAGATACGCAGTGTGTTTGTTCATGAGTGACTTTTGGATCAACACCTACAGAAAAGAGAAGAAGGAAGCAGAATTGGGCAGAGGAAGAAGTCAAGCTGTGACGGGCACAACGTTAGCCAAGGCCACTGGGAGCTCTAGAGTTAGAACAGCCATTCCAGTTATCCCAACTTGTGCTATGATGATCAGACCATTCATGTGAACTGAAGCTGGTGGGTTGAGAACACGGACTGAGCTTGTGGCGTGCTTTGCAGGAGTAACAAAAGGAGAGTTCACCAGGGAGCTAGAGGTGTCGCAAAGAAAGGAGGAAGTGCTGGTGCCTGTTAGCTACCCATAAGATTTCTGTTTGATGGAGTTCTGCCTGTGCTTGGGTGCTTTTTATAAGAGTCGTCAATGTTGGAAATTCTTCTGATTTAAATTAAAAAAAAAAAAAAGATGATCAATCAGACCATTATACTTTTGCATTGATCAAGTCACTGAACGTGGGCTATCCTGCAAAGGGGCATGATCCTAGGCCGGTCACATCTCTGAACCTAAGGAATCTCTGAAAGGGTTGACAACTGAAGGATGTTTGCTGAGACAGTAGCTAAATCATCAAGTCCTTCCCCAGAGGGATCTGGGAAGTGCATCTGTGTGCCCATCGTAGTCCACCCGTTGTGCTGCTTAGAAACACCTCACGTGTGTTTCGGATGCATTTCCCCCAGGATTCTGGTGAACCTCTCTCCCTGGAGGACATGTAGAAGAAGGTTGGTGGGATGAACAACTCATAGCGCTCCAGTTGGTTTCAAGGTCACAGCTGATACTCACTGTTTCCTCTTCCACCCTCATTCCAGATTCCTCTCACACTAAAATAGTAACTCTGGAGGTATTGATGACTTCCTTGGTGACAGGAAGGCAACCATAATTCATGAGGAATTTCAGCCCTTTGCCACCAAGGGTCACTGGGGTACACACGTATTCCCCTGTCCCCATGGTATGACAGTAGCCCTATGTCCTCCTGATGATTGTGGTCAGTTATCCACGGCAGGTCCTTGTCTGCTATTTCTTTTGCACAAGGAAACTGGAGGGCCAAGGCAGCAGTCTCAGCATAGGATTCAATGTTAGTCTTGATGTGTCCCCTGGCAGAAGTATTCCTCATTTACAACTGAGGGTGTTTAAACCAGCAAAGCCCAGATCTGTAGGGATCAGCTGTGTATATTTTACAAGCGAGGCGCTTGGACTGATGACAAGAACTTCCTCGTTTCCAATCCCACGCATTCTTCCCACAGAGGATTGGCACCATATAAATGCCTTTGATTCAAGGTATAAAAGGTGTCCTGGAGGGGCACCTGGGTGGCTCAGCTGGTTAAGCATCTGACTTCAGCTCAGGTCATGATCTCATGGCTCGTGGGTTCCAGCCCCGCGTCGGGCTCTGTGCTGACAGCTCGGAACCCGGAGCCTGCTTTGGATTCTGTGACTCCCTCTCTCTCTGACCCTCTCCTGCTCCCGCTCTCTCTCTCAAAAACAATTAAACATTAAAAAAATTAAAAACTAAACTAAACTAAAATAAAATAAAATAAAAGGTGTCCTGGAGATAGCACCCTATTCTTATATAGTATCACTCTTAATTGGCATTTGCATTGTATTTTAAAGAGGTTTTCCAATATTTAAGAGGCCAGCAGCTTTTATTTTTTTATTCATTTTTTAGAAGTTTTTATTCAAATTCCAGTGAGTTCACATACAGTGCAATATTAGTTTCAGGTGTACGGTATAGTGATTCAAAAGTTCCATACAACACCCAGTGCTCATCACAAGTGAACTCCTTAAATCCCCATCACCTATTTAACCCATCCCCACCCACCTCCCCTCTGGTAGCCACCAGCTCGTTCTCTATAGTTCAGAGTCTGTTTCTCGGTTTGCCTCTCTCTCTCTTTTTTTCCCCTTGCTTGTTTGTTTTGTTTCTTAAATTCCACATATGAGTGAAATCATAAGGCATTTCTCTTTCTCTGACTGACTTACTTCATTTATAATACTCTCTGGCTCCATCCATTTCACTGCAAATGGCAACATTTTATTCTTTTTTATGGCTAATATCCCATTCTCTCTCTCTCTCTCTCTCTCTCTCTCTCTCTCTCTCTCTATATATATATATATATATATATATGTATGTATGTATACACACACACCACATCTTCTTTATCCATTCATCAGTCAATGGACACTTGGGCTGCTTCCACATTTTAGATAATGCTGCTGTAAACATCAGGGTGTATGTATCCCTTTGTATTAGTATTTTGTATTCCTTGGGTAAATACCTAGTGGTGGAATTGCTGGATCGTAGGGTAGTTCTATTTTTAACTTTTTGAGGGAACTCCATACTGTTCTCCAGAGTGGCTGCACCAGTTTGCATTCCCACCAAGAGTGCAAGAGGGCTCCCCTTTCTCCATATCCTCACCAACAGTTGTTGTTTCTTGTGTTGTGGATTTTAGCCATTCTGATGGGTATGAGGTGATATCTCATTGTAGTTTTGATTTTGCATTTCCCTGATGATCAGTTATGTTGAGCATCTTTTCATGTGCTATTGGCCATCTGGATGTCTTCTTTGGAAAACTGTCTATTCACGTCTTCTTGGATTACTTGTTTTTTTGGGTGTTGAGTTGTATGTTATTTATATATCTTGGATACTATCCCTTTATCAGATAGGTCATTTGCAAATATCTCTCCCATTCCATAGGTTGCCTTTTAGTTTTGTTGATTGTTACCTTCACTGTGTGTAGAGGCTTTGTATCTTTATGAAGTCCCAATAGTTTATTTTTGCTTTTGTTTCCTTTGCCTCAAGATACATATCTAGAAAGAAGTTGCTATGGCTGATATCAAAGAGGCTACTGCCTGTGTTCTTCTCTAGGATTTTGATGCTTTCATTTCAGATTTCACATTTAGGTCCTTCATCCATTATGAATTAATTTTTGTGTTTGGTGTAAGAAAGTGATCCAGTTTCATTCTTTTGCATGTGGTTGTCTAGTTTTCCCAACACCATTTGTTGAAGAGACTGTCTTTTTCCCAGCGGATATTCTTTCCTGCCTTATGAAAGATTAATTGGCTAGATAGTTGTGGGTTTCTTTCTGGGTTTTCTATTCTATTCCATTGATCTCTGTGTCTATTTTTGTGACTTTACCATACTGTTTTGATCACTACAGCTTTGTAGTATAACATGAAGTCTGGAATTGTGATGCCTCCAGCTTTGCTTTTCTTATTCAAGGTTGCTTTGGCTATTTGGGGTCTTTTGTCGTTCCATACAAACTTTAGGATTGCTTGTTCTAGCTCTGTGAAAAATGCTATTGGTATTTTGATTGGGATTGTATTAAAGGTGTAGATTGCTTTAGGTAGTTATAGACATTTTAACAATATTTGTTCTTTCAATCCATGAACATGGAATGTCTTTCCATTTCTTCATGCCATTTTCAATTTTTTCATTGGTGTTTTATAGTATTCAGAGTACAAGTCTTTTACCTCTTTTGTTAGGTGTATTTTAGGTGTCTTGTTTTTGGTGTAATTGTAAATGGGATTGATTCCTTAATTTGTCTCTCTGGTGCTTCATCATTGGTCTATAGAAATACAACAGACTTCTGTATGTTGGTTTTGTATCCTGCAACTTTACTCGATTTGTTTATCAGTTCTAGAGGTTTTTTGGTAGAGTCTTTCGAGTTTTCTATATATAGTATCATGTCACTTGCAAATAGTGAAAATATGACTTCTTTTGTACCGATTTGGGTGACATTTATTGGCTTTTGCACGGTGAAGGAAACAATCAGCTAAACTAAAAGGCAACTGATGGAATGGGAGAAGATATTTGCAAGCAACATATCAGATAGAGTGAGTATCCAAAATCTATAGAGAACTTATCAAACTCAACACCCAAAAACAAAAATCCAGTGAAGAAAGGGCAGAAGACATGAGTAGACACTTCTCCAAAGAAGACATTCAGATGGCCAACCGACACATGAAAAAATGCTCCACATCACTCATCACCAGGGAAATACAAATCAAAACCACAATGAGATACCGCCTCACACCAACCAGGATGGCTAAAATGAACAGCTCAGGCAATGACAGATGTTGGCGAGGATGCAGAGAAAGGGGAAACCTTTCACACTGCTGGTCGGAATGCAAACTGGTGCAGCCACTCTGGAAAACAGTGTGGAGGTTCCCCAAAAAATTAAAAATAGAACTACCCTATGACCCAGCAATTGCACTGCTAGATATTTATCCAAAGGATAGAGGTGTGCTGCATCAAAGGGGCACATGCACCCCAATGTTTATAGCAGCGCTATTGACAATAACCAAAGTATGGAAAGATCCCAAATGTCCATCGATGGATGAATCTATAAAGAAGATGTGGTATGTGTATACATATATATATATATATATGTGTGTGTGTGTGTGTGTGTGTGTGTGTGTATGTATATATATATATGTGTGTATATACACACACACACACACACATATATATATATACACATACAGTGGAGTATTCATTGGCAATCAAAAAAGAATGAAACCTTGTCATTTGCATCAACGTGGATGGAACTAGGGGGTATTATGCTAAGCGAAATTAGTCAGTTAGAAAAAGACAAATATCATATGACTTCACTCGTATGTGTAATTTAAGATACAAAACAGATGAACATAAGGGAAGGAAAGCAAAAATAATATAAAAACGGGGGGGGCAGAATATAAGAGACTCTTAAATACAGAGAACAAACTGAGGGTTGCTGGAGGCGTTGTGGGTGGGGGGGCTAAATGGGCAACGGGCATTAAGGAGGACACTTGGGATGAGCACTGGGTGTTATATGCAAGGGAGGAAACAGTGGATTCTACTCCTGAAACGATTATTGCACTACATGCTAACTACCTTGGATGTAAATTTAAAAATTAATTAATTAATGAAAAAATTCTTGGCTGTATCTCTCACTCTGTAGAGAGTGATAAAAATCAAGATTTTCAATATGCTAGCTACTTTTTGTACATGCAGTATGATTAGTATCATATCATAGATATAATGAATGTCTCTTGGGGGATTATATATGAGCAACAAGCTAACCTACCTCCTGAGGACCTTTCACACAATTTTCACTTATTAGCCAGAATGAGGCCACATGGGGTCAGATGACAAGTGGAATTCTCAGTTAAAATGCTCATATTTAATCATGCGACACCAAACTCATACCGGTTTTTTTTTTCTTGTTTCTGAGGGGAATTTTTTTTTTTTTGGAAGATATATACCTTCAACAAATGGCATAATTCCATTTTCCCTTCCTGACTACTGAGTCAAGTAAGGGCTACCTATCAGTGTATTCCTCTAGGGGAACGGCAGAGTAATTTGCCAACAAGAATGACTTGAAAGATTGAAGCCCATTGATTCTTACAACAGCACTATTTAATTATCTCATTTGGCCGATAAATAGTCTAACAGGTCTTGGAGAATAGTATTAGATATTGGTAAAGTTAATCAACCAGAGGCTTGGTAGCTACAGCTTGCTCTAGAGCAAATCAGCAGTGCTAATGGTACTTCGTTTCTTTATGCTTAGTTCAAAGGAAACTTAACTGCCCCGCAAGTTTACAGGACATTCATGTTGGTCTGTTACGTTGATAACATCTTGCCGAGAGAACCTGGAGGATAGATACCAGCAGTTTCCTTGGATGTCTTAGGAAAATATACAGACATTGTGGAAAAGAGATCTGAAGAAAATAGAGTAAAATTCCCAGGAACCCACTAATCTGAAAGCATGTTAGTATATCTCCTTCCTGGCGAAGGAGAAAAGTATCTCATGACCCTAAAAAGGAAGTGTGACAATGCATGAGACTCTATTCTTTGGGGTTAACACTGCATTTCTATGGGGCCAGATTTTTGTGGGAAGCAGAGGAGAAAGCTCTCTAGCTGCTTCCAGTTGCAATTATAACACGACGTATCCAAATATGATTAGAGTGTCACTAGTACACTTGCATGCTCCATAGAGCCTATGGTAGGACAACTTACATGGGAAACCATTACGAATTTGGAGCAAAGCCATACTACCTTTTAAAAACAACTTTGAAGAAACAATTGATGAGTTGCTATTGGTTGCTAGTAAATATTGAAAACAAGGTCATGAAGCAATGACCATGACATCCAAGTGCTTGTCATGAACTAGATATTAGCCGAGGCAACTAAACATAATCTTGGGTGTGCCAAGGAGTATTCTGTCATCGAGTGAAAGTGGTAAGCCCTGAAGACACAAAAAGTATATTTTTTACCACTCCTAATTTCACTTATACTACCATTATGTTTCTCTCTCAACTGACACCTGTGGTCTCATGACGAATTTTATATAATCAGTTTACAGAGAATTAAAAATAAACATTTGAGCCTGGTTCACAGATATTTCTGTGCAATATTCCAGCATCTGTCAAAATTGAACTCTAAGACGTTATAGCTCCGCTCTGAAATTACCCTGAAGAATAGAAAATGGAAATCCCAGTGGGCAGAAATCAGACTGGCAGAACATTCATACTACAGAAGAATTTTCTCAGGCTCTGGACCTATTCCCTGAAGTTCATCTACATATCAGTGTCTTGACCTTTCTTATCTTTAATCCACCAAGTTTGTTCCTTCCAAGTCCCTGGCCCTCCAATAAAAATGATGTCTGATACTTGGTGACCAGTGTAGAATCTTATAATAGACTATCTTTCCTTCTGGGCAAATAAACAAGAATTCCTTTCGGACATAATATGCATTTTTTGTGAATATTTATGTTTTCTTCATCTAATTTCCTGTGATCTCCCAGGAAAAGTAGCCATACTGGTTAAATTAGAGGATACGTATAATCTGAACAACATGAAATTTCCCTCATCTAAGCGGACAAGAAGTACCACCAGTGATTAACCAATACTCCAGCAGCAGTAACCAATCTTGTTTACATGATTCAGAGTCAATGAACTACCTAGTCATTGGTCTTAGGTGGGTTACGCTGTACCCTTTCCATTGTGGAGGGGACAAGACTTTGTGCATACATATGGATTTTAATTTGGATTCGCTCTCCATGCCCATTCGTAGAGCATGTGTTAGTTTGCTGGGGCTGTCATAACAAAACACCACAGACTGGGTGGCTTTGGCCACAGAAGCTTATTTTCTCACAGTTCTGGAGGCCAGAAGTCCACGATCAAGGTGTTGGTAGGTTTGGTGTCATCATCTGAGATGCTACGGTTTAGGGCTTGAACATGTACATTTTGGGGGTGGACACAATTTAGCCCACAATACAGAACTTACGATACACCTTACACAATGATGATGCCCCAAACGACGTCCTTCAACCAAGTAAATCACTTCACAGACAAAGAAATAAGACTTGAAGGAGGTCTTGCCTCACGTCTCTCAGAAGCTGATAAATCGGGAAGCTACTAAATTCCTAAGAGTATTGAGAACAAACTAAAAAATGATCAAGTTTGTTATAAACAACATGTATACAACATATTCTTTTCCAGCACATATGAAATATTAACAAAAATTTATTGTCCATGTCCCAAAGGAATTCTCAATGAATATTAAAGAATCCAAAATATACAGACCAGAGTCCCTGAGTACAGTGTAATAAAGTAAGAAATCAATAATAGATACTTCTATGTATAATAAATAAGAAACACCTTGCAGACAATAAAACACAAATGGGTCAAATAAGAAACTACTATGGAAATTATAAAATATTGAGAAAGAAAAATCAAGGAAAATGTGACATAGGCAACCAAAAGAATACTTAGTGGAAAAAAGTATGGGTAAAAATGCATACATTACAAAACAAAAAAGAAAAAATTAATGGGTTAGTTGTTTCACTCTAGAAGCTAGAAGAAGAATTAACAGAAGAAACCCACGAGAATGGAGGAGAGTTAACAGCGGGAATTAATGAACAGCAAATAAGCAAGAGAGCTTAAACACAGTAGCACTGGTTCTTTGAAAATTAATAAAATAGACAAGCTTCATGTAAGAGTATGCAGGAGAAACTCCTAGGAATGAGAAGAGACAGAATTAAACACAGTACAGTTTATTAAGTGCTAAAAATTATGAACAGTTTTGCCCTAATAAATTGGGGGGAAACTTGAGATGGACCATCGAAACTATCAAAAATGACTCAAGGAGGAGCACTGGGTGGCTCAGTCAGTTAAGTGTCTGACTTCAGCTCAGGTCATGATCTCACAGTTCATGAGTTCAAGCCCCGTGTCAGTCTCTGTGCTGACAGCTCAAACAGCAGCCTGGAGCCTGCTTTGGATTCTGTGTCTCCCTCTCTCTCTGCCCCTCCCCTGCTCATATTCTCTGTCTCTCTCTCTCTCTCTCTTTTAATGAAAAAAAAATTTTTTTAATGGTTACTTATTTTTGAAAGAGAGAGACAGAGTGCAAGCGAGGGAGGGGGAGAGAGAGAGGGAGACACAGAATCCGAGGCAGGCTCCAGTCTCCGAGCTGTCAGCACAGAACCCGACGCGGGGCTCGAACTCAAAAGCCGTGCGATCATGACCTAAGCCAAAGTCGGGTGCTTAATCGACTGTGCCACCCAGGCGCCCCCCACCCCAAAATTTTTTTAAATGACTCAAGAAGAACTAGAAAATATGAATTAGGTGACAGAAAATTCATCTTTATTGAAATCGTTTCCATTAAAACTAAAAAGAAGAAAATTCTTATTTCATTAAAATAAAAGAATGAAAATCTTATTAGTCTAGAAGGCTTTGAAATCTGACAAGGGTTAGTAAGAGAAGGAAACAGTGCAGACTTATGAGCATAGGTGGAAAATCTTAAATAACTTGTTAAAAAACTGAATCCAATCGTATATAATATGTATGTCACGACTAAGTAGTTTTTCTCTGGAATGAAAAGATGCTGTAACATAAAACAAATCGACTAATTCACCTTTAAAGAGATTAAAAGAGAAAAACTACATGATCGTATAAATGAATGCAGAAAAGGGCATTCAGTAAATCACACAGATGTTTGTAATAAAAACGCTTAGCAGTCTAGATATTCCTCAAATAGATAAAATATATCTACCGAAAATCCGCAACAAGCATACTTAAAGTGACAGGTTTTAGCTCCCATATCAGAACAAGACGAGAGCTTTGCCGCCTTTTTCCACATCACGCTACAATTCCTAGTTAGCAAGAATAGAAGCAAACTAAAGAAGAACAAAGGAATTAGAAAGTAATACAGTTTTAAGTTTCAAAATCAAATTCCAGCTACAAGATAAATACATCTATCCACAATGATATAACAGGACGTGTGTAAGAACTGTCGATGAAGAAAAGTAAAAATTCTTGCTTAAGCGATGACCTGAATAAATGGGGAGACATATGACTAAAAGGAATCATTCAAGTTCTCCCTCCCTCAATCTCACATTCGGTCCTATCCTCTACCTTCAAAATACCTTGAATCTTTTGACTATTCTCTCCCTCCACTGCTATCCGAGCCACTCTGCTCCCCAGCTTTGACCGTCCCGGTAACCTCTAAACTGCTCTCTGTGCCTCCATTTTGTGTTTCCACAATCCATTCTCCACAGAGCACCCCACGTAGTATTTTCTCAATGGAAATACAGTCACATCTTTCCCCTCACTCAGTTCTCCAAAGGTGCTCCTCTGCACATGAACGAGAACCCAAACCCTTGGCAGGCCCAAATCACCTTTTTAGATCTCTTCTCAAAATCTCTTCCCACGGCTTTCCTCAACTCATCTACCCCCAACCGCACTGGCCTTCTTCCTTTTCCTCAAATTAGCCGATCTCAGGTTCACTTTGTGGCCTGGTAAACTGCTGTTCCTTTTGCCTTAATAGGTCCACCCCAAGGTTTTCTGGATGAATGGCTTTCTCTTGGCATGCACGCCTCAGCTCAAATGGCATTTCTTCTGAGACCCATTCCCTGACCCATACTTTTCAACGACCTTCCCCCAATTCCCGCCCCCCCCCCACACATACACACAGGCACTCACTGTGACTTCAACCCCATCTTATTTTCTCCACAGCATTTATCTTAAAGTATTTTTGCTGTGGTTGTTTATTAACTGTTTATCCTATAAGTTCACATAAACTAGATGTGGGGAAACTTTCTTATTTTCCTTTCTGTCTCTGGCACCTAAAATAGTGCCTCACATGTGGTCACAGCTGACCGTCGTATCACACGCTGCGCACGCTTTGGGCTCTAACTTAAGTAGGTCTTTGCTAAGCGAGAGATGAGAAGAGGGCATTTTAAGCATATGCCCAGGGATATTTGCGCCAATAATTTCTTATATATTTATACAATTTGTGCAATTATATGTCTATGTTTAGATAATTGATTCGTTTTCTAAGTGGCATTGTTTTCGGAGACCAAGACTGAAGTCTGAATGGTCACAAACAGGGAAAACACAGCATTTCTTGCTAAGTATTCTTTACACTGTTGGAGCTATTGATTGAATTACTCTGGAGCGCTCATTAGATTATGAATCAAATAAATTCCAAAAGCTTCAATATTTTGGACTAAAGTGAATAGTAAAGTATGTCAAAATAGCTGAGATGGTAGAGTGAAATGTAGAGAGACCACATGAGTACTTCAATCTTTACTAGTAATTATTAAACTAAAGGAAAACAAACAACAAAATAAAGCAAAGCCGCCTACCCAAATTAAACATTTGATCGGCCCTGTGGAGGAACATGACTTTTACCTTTACAATTAGGTACTCCAACCAGAGTGTGTGTGCCACAGATTTGATATAAAAATGTATATACTACAATATAATCTAGTTCTGTGCATCTCCAGAGAACCCCAAATCACAAAATCATCCCACTCAAACTCAATTGATATTTGGAAGGAAACGGGAAGCCTGAAGACTGTGAACTCAGACAAGGCAATTCGATTTTAGACGGGCACGGATTTGTTCACCCTTGGGTTTGACGAGCGACAAAGAAAACTATTAGAATTATCCATGTAGTAAACAGCAATATAGAAGCAAACAGAATTCACATCTCTCACAACTGTGATTGCCCACAGAGTTAAATTTGAAGAAAAATGGATGGTCATAATTTTCTGATTCTACTGAGCTTTAGTCCAATATAGTGCTTGATGAAACACGCTCACTCTTTCCATAGAAGCTGCAGGGCCTGACTCAAACCACAACTTTGAGCTTCAGTATCTCATGGTCGAAACTAGGGAGGCCTTGCTGGCTCAGTCGGTTGAGCGTCCGACTTTAGCTTACGTCATGAATTTGCAGTTCGTGGGGTTGAGCCCCACGGCCGGCTCTGTACTGACAGCCGGGAGCCTGGAGCCTGCTTCAGATTCTGTGTCTCCCTCTCTCTTTGCCCCTCCCCAGCTCACATTCTGTCTCTGTCTCTCTCTGGCTCAAAAAATGAATAAACATTTAAAAAAGTTTTTCAAAAGTACAGAGAATAGCACTTACTTCTGAGCTATTTTAAGATTTCAATTAGCGGTACCTGGGGGCCTCAGTCAGTTGAGCATCTGACTCTTGATTTTGGCTCAGGTCATGATCTTACAATTTGTGAGCTCGAGCCCCGTGTTGGGCTCTGCAGCGACAGTGCGGAGCCTGCTTGGGATTCTCTCTCTCTGCCCCTCCCCCATTCCCTCTCTCTCTCTCTCTCTCCGTCCCTCTCTCTCTCTCTGTCTCTCAAAATAACTATAACAAATAAAAGAAATTTTAATGTTGAGAGAGACACAGCAATGTTCATGACATTCATATGTGAAAGGGAAATTTAGAAGCACAGAAGCATGGAGGAGGTTGACCATAAAGACTAGGAAATAACAGAATAAAATTTTAGAAGGAATGGCCAGCAATGCACTGGAGGAAATGGAACCTTCTTTGAGACCAATGGAAGAGAATTAAGTATAGTTGCTTCTAGACTGAAAACATTTGTAGAAAGCGTTGGGTATATTACAGGGGACTCACACCAAATGGTTTTTCTTGGTGAAACAGAAGGTGTGCTGATGCAAAGATGGTTTTGAAGGTCATGAATTTGCAGTGATACAAAGGTGCACTGAAGTATAACTCTGACCAGCTTTGCTCAGTGGTCATTTCAAAGGAATCAGAATTAGGATGCTTCTGTGTGCTTGTAGATGAAGGGCCAGAGGACAAAAGAGTTCAATGGTAATCCAAAAAATCATTTAATGGACAGAGCATGAAGGACAATTTTGATGGGCAACTTTAAATGGACATGAAGGAGTTGGATAGATGGGGGGAAATCAGGTTTAACAACTGTAGTGGTAACATAAGAAAATGAGAAAGTTATACACACAGAAAAGGATTTTGAAAACAAAGGATAGTGTGACTATACAGTGTTCCTGGGACAGTCCTAGTATAATTTCTACCAGACCTCCCCTTACATCTTTCATTCGCAAAAGCATCCTGGTTTGGACAACAAATTATACAGTCACTCATCATTTTAGATTTTAAGATTGGAGGTACTGAGTATTTCGAGGTGTGGGGACAATGAAAATGTTCTTCATCAGCTTTTTATGATGGGAAATGTAATTGATCAAAGGCCCCAGCTGCTGCTTCGCTCTGAAATCTATCTAAAATCTGTGCCAAGGCCACACCTCCCAGGCACTATTCCCCACCAATGCCTGAATAATTCTAAGGTGGCCCCCGTTCCTGGGAGACAAAGGACACCTTTGTCGATCTACTTTGGCTCAAGGGCATCCTGTTGGCTTTGCCCAAAGGTCTTCAGAGTGCACCACAGTCCAGATTGCTCTCTCCCTCTTCTTCCCTGGCTGCCAGGAGATTGACAGCTCTTCCAGCTTCCCCAGCTCCATCCATATTCCCTTTCATAGTGATTCTAATAAAATCCTTGTATACAGTCAGTCCTCTCTTAGTGTCTGCTTCTTGGAGTACCCAGGCTAAACTAAGTGGTACTCACAATGGTCCAAAATAATAGTGAGTAGGATGAAGAGTTCTAACTGGTTCCCATACCCTTCCATCTCTACCCCACCTCCCCCCACACCAATGGTGAAGACGACACAATTTTGATTGGTACCATGGACAGTCCTTGCCACAAAACAGTTACTCAATTGCTAAATATTTCACCTGCAGTAACCTTGAAAAATATGTCAGAGGAGGGGAATGCTGTAGCAGGTACAAGGAAGCAGACATCTGGAATATCTGGGTAGAAGAGTACCTAAAACACAGCGGAGTTGGCTGGTTAATGCCAAGCTGCATTGACGCACTGCATACAGATAATGGGAGACTTAGAGCTGTTAAGCAGTTAATAGCTAAGTGCAGGAACCAGAGGGCCTTACTGGTAGCACATAAACAGGCCCTCATCACCTGCAGCAGAAGGCCAAGACACAATGAAACAGCAGGCTGAAGAACTAATCGTGAGAGTTGCAGAGCTCCAGGGACACCAAAGCCAGTCTGTTGTGTGAAGGTCAGGACCCTGATAGGGAAAACCTAGTATCCTGAAAACTTGAAGGGACACATCTAGACGGCTGTCCTGAGTATGCTTACTCCACAGCCCTCCCACACTCCACACAAGGGCACACTAGGCATGATATGTAGATGGCCCACCCTTCCCATATAATGGCTAGCACTCCTGCTGTTAAGTAATCCCCTGAGGCAATTGGTACCCCTTTAGGAGTCTGTCCCATCTCTACTCTTCTGGCCACCAGAAGACACTAGTATAACTAGTGTCAAATTCCAGTATAATCTGACTGTGGACAAGCTGGGACTGATAAGGAAGTTAGGAGATTATATACTTAATGAATTGCAAAGACAATCCACCATATACCACCAAACTAGGGGACAACTCCAGGAACTGGGTTACGAGGGTACTCGATGGGGTCAGAAATAAGGCTAAATAAGCAAGAATTCATTAGTTTGAATAATTTTTCTTGGCCCATGAGATTTAATCCTACCAAGGACCCCATTGAATAGGGCAAACCTGCTGTTACGATGGCTCCTAGAAGCCTTGAAAAAATGACGACCGGTGTTCGGCATAGAAGACATTCATACATTGCCCTGCAAGATGGCAAAAGAGAAAATAAGCTTAAGGAAGTGAACGTCCAGGAATGGATATGTTAAGGCCAAAACTCCACAACAGATTTGTATTCCCTGAGAGGAGCCAGAGTCTGTGCCATTCCCTAAGGTCATCAGGACTGTACTGATGACAGGGGCACAAGCACTGCTAAGAATTTCAGTGGGGGGTCTCCTCATTAAGCTTGGGTTGCTATTAGGAAAGGCACCTGCAAAACTGGATTCACTAATGGCCATGGTGACGACAGAGCCACAATACCACAGAGGCTAGGTGGCAGTGCTTAACCAACAGAAGTGGAAAGGCCCGCGTTTATCACAATTACCAGCAAGATTGTGGGAACAGCTAAAATGGTTTGGCCCACGGGGAGCTGCAGATTATTCATAGAGCATGGTGTAACGAGGGGCAAAATAAAGGGTAGACAACAAGGGTGCTGCTTAATATTTGCAACCATAAAAAGGTAAGAATGGAGAAGCAGAAGGCTGAGGGAAGTCACCCCAATAAAAAGTCACAATTTTTTTTTCAGTCCCCAGACCTGAGCTAATTTTCAGTTCTAGAATCCATCGACTGAATAGGTATCTGAGTCGCTAGGGGTAGGGACTTCAAAACACCATAGAAAATACATGCCATGATAATTTCCCCAGTCCCTGCCCAAAGGGACTTACGGTTATTGACTCAAGTGACTGGTAAAATGGGAATAATCAGACATTTCAAGAACTATTAGACGTAAGATATGAGTTGATATTGGTACACAGAATCATTGAATCAATCCAAAGGATCATTGCATCTCCCCTGTGGGGGTAGGGCTCCATGAAGACCAAGAAATAGAGTCCTGGCTAAAGTCTGGCTCACAGTGGACCCAGCAGTTATTTGCCCAGATGCTAAGTATATAATTAGGATGGATATACTTCGCATTTGGAGTAATCCCCACATTGGGTCCTTGGCTTGGAGTAAGAGATATACTAGGGAAGGCCAAGTAGAAATCACTGAACATGCTTCCCATTCACTCCAGGCAAGATATTAAGTTTAATATATATATATATATATATATATATATATATATATATATATATATATAATTAGAGGTAGAAATTATGACAAATATTAAGGTCTAAAAGATGTTGAGCTGGTGGTCCATATCATATCTACAATGATTTCACTAAGGTGGCCACTACAGAAACTTAACAGATCATGGAGAATGATTGTGGACAACCAAAGACTTAATTAAACAAGTATAAGCCCTGATTATAGCCACCATGCCATTTATAATATCATGCTAGAGCATATTAATAAGGATTGAGATACATGGCCGTGACCTATAGCCTGGCCAAATGTTTGGAGGCCTGGCAAAACAAAGACAGATACATAAGGCGAGGGGTTCACTAGTAGAGACATGTGCATGGGCATGTGGGAGGACAAAATGTGAAGACATTTGTGTCACAGGTCAACACCCACCAGAAAGCATCGACTGTAGAAGAAACACTGTACAACCAAGTTGACAAAATAACTCGGCCAGTTCACCTTAGTCAACCTTCACCGTTGGGCATTCCCAAACCGGCAGAATGGGCACACGAACAGTGCCTGTGGGGGTAGAGATGAAGGCCACGTGTGGGCCCAGAAACACGGACTCCAACTTAAGGAGGGTGATCTGGTGACTTACTACTGCCTCTCAATAACAGAACTGTCGGCAACAGAGACCAACACTGAGGCCCCAATAGAGCAGTACTCCTTGAAGATACCTACTGGCCAAGTTGGCTATTTGGGGCTCTCTCACCGTGGAAGGGCCAGGAGTTAATCCTCACAGGGATAGATAATTATTCAAGGCATGAGTTTGCCCTTCCTGCTTGCAGAGCCCCAGCCAGGAGCACATCACACCATTGGTCATATGACCTACCACACCATGCCCAGGTGGCTGGTCTCAAAGAACTCTGGGACAGCTTTCTAAAGATACAATTGAAGTATTAGCTAAGAAGACACACTCTGAAAATAGATGGAAAACCTTAAAGGTGTAGTGTATTTGTGGAATCAGAGACCTCTATATGGTGCTCTACCCCAGTATTAAGGATCCTTGAATTTGGGAACCTAGGGTTGGAAGCAAGAATGACCCCAATTACCTTTACTCCTGATGACCCACTGAGAGACTTATGCTTTCTGTCTCCCCAACTCTGGGCTCTGTAAAGCCGAAGGTCCTGTCTCCCAAAACAGGTACACTCCTTCCAGGGGACGCAGCAAGGTTCCCGATGAACTACAAGCCAGAGCTGAACCACAAGCACTTTGGACTCCTTGTGCCCAGGGACCAGAAACTGAGACAAGGATTCACGGTCCTGGGAAGGGTAATGGATCCCGGTGTTCTGGAGGAGGCAGAGCTGCCTTTAAACAACGGTGGCAGGGAAGAATTGTCTGTGTGTCCCAGATGATCCACGTGGGTACCTCCTATTACTCCACTGACCCATGGTAAGTGTGAATAAAGAAGTACAGCGATCCCAGACAGCAAGTCTCACACCATTCAGGCATGAAGGTTTAGGTTCTAACACCAGATCAGAACCAAGACCTGTTGAGGAGACAGCTGAGGGCCAGGTGAATTTAGAATGAGTAGCGGATGAAGGAGAGGATGAGTAGCAGTTGTGTCCCCAAGACCAACTGCAATGACTGGGGTTGCAGTCCATCCCGCTACCTTCTTCTGAGTTCTCCTTTAGAAAGAAATATCCATGGGAACTACGCAGAAGCTTCTTCACAAACGTCTGTGGACAAGTAGATCTGCATGGCCCAAGGGTTGGATGGTGGCAGCCGTAAGAATGCACCTCACAGACCTCCTACTACAGGGAGCATGATTAGCCAAGGGCCTCAGCTGCGGCACCCTGAGATCCGTCCTTGTGTTTGCGCCAAGCCTCACACACCACCACCACCCCCATCTTCTTCTCCCAATATTTGAATACTAAGGAAGATACAAAGGCAGACCCACTCTGGCAAGACATGGCATTTCTGTGCTAGCTGACTCTGGCTCAAGGAGTACCCTGTGGCTTTGCCAAACCTTCCTTAGAATGCGCGGCAGTCTCAGTCACTTTCACCCGACCTTCTTTCTGTTTATCCTTTGGCTGAGGTCAGATCTGGCATGGCAATTTGACAGCTTTCTCAGCCTCCTCAACCCCTCCATATTTAATCCACACAGGCATTTCTCTGACAAAACTCTTGCACATTTAATCCATATTCACACCTGCATTGACTGAGGATCCAAACCAAGATGGGTAACTAAAAAGAAATGCACCTCATGAACTTGGGAGTGGATGGCTGAAGAGGAATCGGGTCATTGGAGTTTAGGAGGTGAAGAAAATGAAGTACTAGGTTTTGCTGTGGGTCATTCAAGTTTGATATGAACCGTCCTGTAAGTGATGGAACTGGGCATGGTTGTAAAGCAAGTAAAATTGTAAAGGCAGCTGTAAAATTTCCAGCGCCTAGGAAAAGGCTGTCCCAGAGAATATCCGCACCTAGCTAAATCACAGAAGCTAAAAAACGATCAACCAATCAACCAACCAACCAATCACAGAGCCTAAAGTGTAGTATAGCCAAAAGAATGAAGTTCTGTGAAAACGTTTCACACAAAGAATCTTTATATTTTATAAATAAACATAAATATAAAGATATAGATGTATACTATACATTCTTTTAAAAAAGTTTTTAATGTTTATTTTTGAGAGAGAGAGAGAGAGAGAGAGAGAGACAGAGCACAAGTGGGGGAGGGGCAGTGAGAGAGGGAGACACAGAATCCGAAGCAGGCTCCAGGTTCTGAGCTATCCGCACAGAGCCCGACGTGGGGCTCGAACTCACGAAACGCGAGATCATGACCTGAGCCGAAGTCGGACGTTTAACTGACTGAGCCACCCAGGCGCCCCATACTCTATGCATTCTATGTAGAATAGATATAGAATATATACAATGTATATACAGGATACACTTAGAATATATAGATATATAAATATATAGATATAAAAAATATCTATAGAGTTGCCTGGCTGGCTCAGTTGGTAGACCATGTGACTTGATCTAGGGGTTGTAAATTGGAGCCCCACCTTAGGCTGAGGGATTACTTGAAAATAAAATCTTTTAAAAAAAGAATATGTACCTATGAAGCTCTAATTCTGTCTATCTATACTAGCGAAGTGTAGTATCGTATAAGGTAAAAGGTAATTCGCTTATCAGGAACATGCATCCCAGTGATCCAGTTAGAAAAGTTTGGCAGTGATATTGACAACGAGTCGACAAGTCAAGAATAACAAAAGTCAAAGCCTAGATAGGAAGAGATTATGGGAGAAGTTACATGAAAAGAAGGTAGTATAAAAGGGTGATAGAGGTATGATTTAAGTAGTGTTATGGTTCCAAAGAAATTATAGCATTTTTCCTGGATAACAGACACTGCTATTTTAGGATTGGTATATTTCACTGTTTGCTGCTTAGTTAGACATCCTTGGCCTTTGCTTGGGGATTTCAAACTCAACAGAGAAAAACCACATTTTGCACTATGAAATATCCATGATGTCTTTATTTCTGTTAAAATTAATTCCATACTCCTATCCCTTTGTATGTCTTCACATTCAACATTTTGTATAGCTTCTTCATCTTACTCATGGGACACAAATTCACCACATCAATCATGCTTTTACATTTATACAGTGCTTTGCAAAAACATTCACATTCGGTATCTCATTTATGTTCAGAAACAAGTAAGAAAGTGAAAGGATTAATTTTCTCATTTTAAGGAAAAGGGGACTAAGTGTTAGAACATACTGGAACTTCTGACTCCAAGTCCTATGGTCATTTTCACCAATGCACAGGCACTGAATTCACCTTCTTAAGCAAGTAAAGGCATAAAAGAAAAAGTAGAAAACAATTTCTGCGAATATTTCACAAATTATGATTCTGAATGACACTGGAGATGATTTCTTGAAAATAAGGATTAATTTGTAAATATCTACATGAAATCATACATTTATTTAATGTTTATTTATTTTGAGAGAGTGATAGAGGGCCTGCGTGCACCTAGGGGAGGGGCAGAGAAAGAGGGAGAGAGAGAATCCCAAGCAGGCTCCATGCTGTCAGCACAGAGCCCGATGCAGGGCTCAATGCAGGGCTCGATCCCAGGAGCTGTGGGACCATGACCTGAGCTGAAATCAAGAGTCAAATGCTCAACCGACTGACCCACCCAGGCACCCCTGAATTAATACATTTAAAGCTGTAAATTTCCAGTTATGGCAGAGGATTTTGAATCACAGTAGTCCTCACAGAATTAATTTTACACACTATAAAATATTGTTTAAAATATTAGGACCTACTTTTATGTTACACTTTTAGAGGTCAGAAGTCGGAAATGGATCTCGCTGTGCTAAAATCAAGGTGTCGGGAGGGCTGTGTTCCTTTCTGGAGACTCTAGGGGAGAATCAATATCCCTGCCTTTTTCAGCTTCCAGAGGCACCCACATTCCCTGACTCATGCCCTCCTTCCATCTTCAAAGCCAGCAACGGTTGGTCGCGTATTTCTCTTTTTCCACTTATAGAAGGACCTTATGGTTACATTGGGCCAGTCAGGATAATCTTTCCATCTCAAGGTCAGCTGATTAACGTTGATTCCCAATGTATCCTTAATTCCCCTTTGTCATATTCCAGGTTCCAGTGACTAGAACATGGACATCTTAGGGCACCTGGGTGGCTCAGTCGGTTAGGCATCCAACTCTTGATTTCTGCTCAGGTCGTGATCTCATTGTTTCGTGAGTTCAAGCCCCAAGTTGGGCTCTGCGCACTGACCCTGAGGAGCCTGCTTGGGATTCCCTCTCTCTCCCTTTCTCTCTCTCTGCCCCTCCCACACTCACAGTCTCTCTCTCTCTCTCTCTCTTAAAATAAATAAATAAACTAAAAAAAAAAAAAAAAGAACAGGTACATCTTTAGGGGACCATTCTGCCTACCACACACAAGGCCCACAAAAGTCCATAAAAGCAGGGGAAAATGTTAAAGAGTTCAACCTTTGAATGGAGGGAACTCAAGGGAGAAAGATTCACATGTGTATAGTTATTAGTCTAAAGGCACTCCCAGTCCATGCTGCATAGGAAGGCCATACGTTAAGCAGGAGGCTATGGTTATATTAGCTCGAGCAGAGGGAATCACAGGGGAGGGAGCCACAGAGTGGAGAGAGAGCCCCCAAATCTACATATAAACTTCATTCAAATCCCTCTAATTCCTGAACTGCTTTTGAGTGAGGGAGACCACAAAGAAACAGCTGGAAGTCCGAAAGAACTCATCAGAGATTTCAGGTACTGTCTACTATAAAGGAGAGTGGGGGCAAATTGGACTTTCGTATCTCCCAGGGAAAACATCAGTATTCTTCAAAGATACAGGACGGAATCAAGATTTTCTACAATACACAACATATCAGCAACAATATCTAGTCTCTAACTAAAACTTACTCCACATGCCAGGAAATAGGAAAATAGTAACAAAAATGGCAGTTAATAGAAGCCAATACCAAGATACCCGAGATGACATAATTAGGATACGAGGGCTTTCAATAAACACAATACGGATATGTCCAAAGTGGTGAAATATTGACACAATGAATGAAGAGAAAGCAAGTATTAATGATAAAATTAAAACTATAAAAAATGGGGGGATGGGGTGTCTGGATGGCTCACTCTGTTGAATGCCCTACTCTTGGTTTCGGCTCAGGCCATGATCTCATGGTTTGTGAGTTCGAGCCCCAAGTCGGGCTCTGTGCTGATGGTGCAGAGCCTGTTTGGGATTCTCTCTCTCTCCCTCTCTCTCTACTTCTTCCCTGCTCTCTCTCTCTCTCTCAAAATAACTAAGCTTAAAAAAAAAAGTTTAAAAATAGGGGGAAAATAGACCTGAATTCAGTCATCTGAAATCAGACATTCACGGAATAAGCTTAATAGAAAACTGGGCCCAGGAAATTAGAGAGTCAATTACTTAAGGTAAATTAGTAGAATCTATACAGTTTGCAGAATAGAGAAAAATTCGTGATTAAAAAGACATAAACAGAGCCACGGTGACCTGTGGAAAATGCCAAATCACAAACACATGTCACTGGAGTTTCAGAAAGAAAGAGCGAGGTAGAAAATTTATTTGAATAGATAATAGCTGCAATTTCCCCAAATTTGTTTAAAAATATCAATTTGCAAGCTCAAGAAACTAAACAAGCACTAAGCAGGATAAATTTCAACGAGTTGTAAGAGCAAACGAATTAAACTGATATCATACTTCTAAGACCCATAGTAAGCAAGGCAACAATGTAGAAACATTTTGAGAAATCTCAGTGAAAGAAAGTGTGACGAAGGATGTTATGTTCATTCAAGCTGCCCTTCTATTATCAGGGCTCTAGAAAAACAGCTTTATACATAAAAGAACACAAGGATATTCTTTTATTTATTTATTTTTTTATGTCTGTTTATTTTTGAGAGAGAGAGAGAGAGACGGAGCGTGAGTGGGGGAGGAGCAGAGAGACAGGGAGACAGAATCTGAAGCAGGCTCCAGGCTCCAAGCCGTCAGCACAGAGCCCGATGTGGGGCTCCAACCCACGAGCTGTGAGATCATGACCTGAGCTGAAGTCGGACGCTCAGCCGACTGAGCCAGCCAGGTGCCCCTACATGAGGATACTCTTTAACTGTAAGTCCTTTTTGAGACTGAACCCTGGGAAAACAAGAGAAAGGGATAGAAGGTAGAAAATGAATTTACAAATCATATATGCTATGACAAAGTAGCAGTCACAGACTGGCCAGACCCCAAAAGCTAGGGAGAAGGATTAGATTTTGTAGTCTTCCCAGAGCACCTGAAGATGCCCGCTGCTAGTTGTGATCTGGGCGGGGGGGAGGGGGAGCGGGCACCAGACCCCAAGAATAGACCATCTATTAGCCCAGAGAGAGCTGGGGCACAGGACACACTTTCGGGGGTTTATCTTCATCCAGCCCTCTGCCTTCCGTTCACTCTTGGTGTCATATACTCTTTGGGTTTGGACAACTGTATAATGACATCTATCCACCATTATTGTATCACGCAAAATAGTTCCCTTGCTCTACAAATTCCCTGTGCCCCACCTATTCATCACTCTTTCCCCTAAACCCCTGGCAATCACTGATCTTTTCACATGTCTCCATGGTTTTACCTCCTCCTGAATGTCACAGATGGAATCACGCTGTCGTAGCCATTTCACATTGGCATCTTTTACTTAGTAATAAGTATTTAAGTTTCCCCCATGTCTTTTGATAACCTGATAACTCGTTTCTTTTTAACACCGAATAATATTCCATTGTATCGATTTCCCACATTTTACCTATCCATTCACCTATTAAAGGATATCTTGGTGGCTTCCAAGTTTCGGCCATCATTAATGAAGCTGCTGCAAACATCACGTGCACGTTTTTGTGCGGGTATAAGTGTTCAACTTATTTGGGTTAATACCAAGGAGTGAGATCGCTGAATCATCTGGTAAGAGTATGTTTATTTTGTAAGCAACTTCCAAGCTGTCTTCCAAAGAGGCTGTGCTGTTTTGCCTTCCTACCAGCAGTGAACGATAATTCTGTTGCTCCACATCCCCATCAGCATTTGGTATTGTCAGTGTTTTGGATTTTGGCCATTCCAATAGGTGCACAGTTCTTTCTCATTGTTTTAATTTGCATTTCCCTGATGATGTATCATATGGAGTATTTTTTCGTATCCCTACTTGCTACCTGCCTTTCTTCTCTGGTGAGGTCTTTTCAGATTCTTCATCACTGGTTAACATCGTACCAGAGGTGTTAGTCAATGAAACTAGACAAGGGAGGAAAAATCAATTTGAGGTATAATAAGTGGTAAAGCAGTGAAGCTATCTCCATTTTCAGATGCTATGATAGCACATCTAAAGATCTCTAAAGATTCAGTGATAAAACTAATTGGAACAGTAAAAGCATTCCATAAGACATAGCAGGATATAAAATTAATGTACAGAAGTTATTAGCGTTCATATAGAAAACAATTGCTAGCTAGGGGAAATAATATTAGAGAAAAGACCATTTACGACTGCATCAGAGATTACTTTCTTAGGAATAAAACAAACATGAGAAGTGCAAAATTTATGTGAAGAAAATGTTAAAAGACACTTGGAAGACACATGAGCAGACCTGGACGCATTGAAGGCTACGTCCCATTCTTGGGTAGGAGGAATCAGCGTCACAAAGATGTTCGTTATCTCTGCTAACATATACATTTAACATGATTCTAATAAGAGTACTTACATTTCAATGGAACTTGATAAGTTGATAATAAAGACAAACAGATAATAAAATTGATATAGAAAACAATCACGCAAGTCGAACTAGGATCATACAAAAAACTGCAAGGGGGGACTAGACCCATCAGACATCACAACGTACTGTAAGGTCTCATTAGATAAATCAGAACAGGTTTGTGACACATGAATAAAAAGACCAACGTGGGAGAACAGAAATGCCAAAAAGTGATCCTAATACATATGAAAATTTAGTATATGATTAACGTGGCATCTCAAAACACTGGGCAAAAGTGACTTTTTAAAAAACGGTGCTGTGAAAACTGGTTAATGATTTTGGAAAAGATACTACCTCACACCAAAATCAAGAATAAACTCCAGGGGCGCCTGAGTGGCTCAGTCGGTTGAGCGTCCAGTTTCGGCTCAGGTCACCATCTCGCAGTTTGCGAGATCAAGCCCCACGCTAGGCCCTCTGCTGTCAGCACAGCAGCACCTGCTTTGGATCCTCTGAGCCCTCTCTCTCTGCCCCACCCCTGCTTGTGCTTCCACTCTCTCTTTCAAAAATAAATATTTAAAATAAAAAGAATAAACTCCAATAGATTAGTTACCTAAATGCAGAAATTGAACGACACCAGTACTGGAAGAAAACAGGGATGAATTGCTGTCTCCCCTATGTATACAGCCAAATCTTCTAGCTATGGCTCAAAATCCGGAGACAACAAGAAAAAATATTGATAACTTTGGCTATGTAAATATTAAAAAAAAAAACTGTTTCATGGCAAAAAAAAAAAAAAAAAGAAAGAAAGAAAGAAAGAAAGAAAAAGAAAACCCACCATAAATAAATCAAAGGGTAACTGCCAGACTGGGAACAAATCTTTACATCATATGTGATATATAAAGAGTGAATATCCCTAATATTTGTGAATTTCTCAAAATCAAGGTGGGGGGGGGAACCCTTAAAATCTTGACCGAAAAAGTGGAAAAAAGATATGAACAAAATGTTCACAAAAAGACATATAAAAATGGCCCTGAAACCTGTTGGAGGATGTCCATTCTCACTGATATTTGGAGAAGGACAAATTAAAGCCATGCTAAGAAATAATCTGCCACCTATCAGAATGGCACAATTTTTTATTTATTTTTACTTTTTTTAGTTTTCTTTATTGTTATTTTTTAGAGAGAGAGCACGTGTGAGCGGGGGAAGAGGCAGAGGGAGGGAGAGAGAGAGAGAGAGAGAGAGAGAATCTCAAGCAGACACCCCGCTCACTGCAGAACCTGACACAAGTCTCTATCCCATGAACCTAGGATCGTGACCTGAGCTGAAATCAAGAGTCAGACACACAAGGAAGTGAGCCACCCAGGTGCCCCAAGAAGGGCAAAAATTTTTAAAAATAACAACATATGATGTTAGTGAAGCTGCAGTAAAATGGAGATCTTCAAATACTGCTGGTTAGCATGCAAACTGATAAAATTCCTTGGGAGGGAAATTCGGTAGCATCCAAGAAAAACACGCATTTACTTACTATTTGAAATAGCAATTCTACTTTGGGGAACTTACCCTGAAGACGTACCTCCAAGAATAACAAAAATATGCACAAGGATATTCATGTTAGCATTATTGGTAATTACAATATATTGAAAACAACCTGAATTCCCACACAGAGAAGAGTGATTGGATAAATTATGGTAATCCATGCATTCCAATATGTTACAGCTGTAAAAAAGGACACGAATGACTTCTGTAAAAGATAAAAAGTTATTTCCAGGGGCGCCTGGGTGGCTCACTCAGTTAAGCATCCGACTCTTTTTTTTAATGTCTGTTTATTTTTGAGAGAGAGACAGACCGACAGAGCACGAGTGGGGAAGGGGCAGAGAGAGAGGGAGACCCAGAATCCGAAGCAGGCTCCAGGCTCTGAGCTGTCAGCACAGAGCCCGATGCGGGGCTCGAACCCACGAACCATGAGATCATGACTTGTGACCTGAGCCGAAGTCGGACGCTCAACCGACTGAGCCACCCAAGCGCCCCAGCATCTGACTCTTGATTTCTGCTGAGGTCATGATCTCATGGTTGTGACATGGACCCCAGCATTGGACTCCATGCTGGTAGTGCAGCCTGCTTGAGATTCTCTCTATCTATCCCTCTGCCCCTAACCTGGCTTGCTCTCTCTCTCTCAAATAAATAAATTTTTTTTTAAAAAAGGATTTCCAAAATATATTTTTACATAAAAAGTAAGTGCAGAAGATTATCTGTTATAAAGAAAGGTAAGGTAAAGAAAGGTGAGGTAAGAAAGGTAAATAAGAAACTTACACACACACACACACACACACACACACATACTCATTTCACAAAAAGAAAGACAGAAAGAATAAACCAAAACTAATGAGGTCATTTATAGAGAGAGAGTGGGTCAAAACATATGGAAAATGTTGGAACAGTTAGAATGGATGGGGAAGAAGGAGTGGAGAGTGAACTTTCTCTAAGTATAATTTTTTGTATGCTACTGACTTTTAGATCTTGGTGAATATTTCTTAGAATCAATAGTAATGACACTAATAATAAAACTCCACAAAGATGAGTATCAGGACACAAAACGAAATACACACAGAATCAAATAAACTTACCTGTCTTATAAGAGAATCACGTAACCATAATGAAGTGGGGGTGGGGGGATAAAAATTAACTTTCCTAACTTTGGGAAAAAATACTAGGACCGTATTTCTAGGAGCAAAGACAAAAATGACCTTACACAAACTGTAGTTAATTTTTTTTTTTAAGATTTTATTTTTTAGTAATCTCTACACCCAACACGGGACTTGAACTCCCAACCCCAAGGTCAAGAGTCGCAAGGTTCACTGGCTAAGTCAGCCAAGTGCTCCAGGCTTGTTTTTCATAGGAGTATATGTTATCAATTTTCAAAAGTATTCTAGAATTAAGCAAATAAATAAAAATACTGTGTATGAAGAGTGATAAATTTCTCACTGTCAAAGATAGGAACTACAAATAAATAAAGAAGAGATGAACCTGTGATATTGGAGTACAATTGATGGTTTCAGTATGACCTCATGGTTTTTAATAAATATACAGAGAAATATAGAAATCGATAGACATGTATGCATAAATACATACACATCCTATCTCTGACGACTGAGACCTCCTACTAACAATGACATTCATTTGTTTTGTTTTGTTAAATCCCACATGTAAGTGAAATCATATGGTATTTGTCTTTCTGTCAGATTTGTTCCACTTAGCCTGATACCCTCTAGGTCCATTGATATTGTCAGAGAAGGGGGTTGGGGGTTGGGTGAAATAGGTGAGGGGGGCTAAGAGACACAAAATTCCAGTTATAAAATGGTTAAGTCACAGGGATGAAAAGCACAGCATGGGGAATATAGTCAAGAATACTGTTATAATGTTGTATGGTGACAGATGGTAACTATACTTCCTTTCTTTTTTAGTTTCTTTCTTTTTTTTTTTTTTACTTGTTTATCTTTTTATTTTTTATTGATTTTTTTATTACGATTTATTGTCAAATTGGCTGACATACTCTGTGTACAGGGTGCTCTTGGTTTGGGGGGTAGATCCCCACGGTTCATCGCTTCCATACGACACCCAGTGAGAGGAAGACAATCTTAAGCAGACCCCATACCCAGTGTGGAGCCTGGCGCAGGGCTCGATCTCACACCTATGAGGTAATGACCTGAGCTGAAATCAAGAGTCGGCTGTTTAACTGACTGAGCCACCGGAAACTATACTTATTGTCATGAGCACTACATAACACATAGAACTTTCAATTCACTGTGTTGCCTACTTGAAACTAATATGACATTTATGTAATTAAAAAATGTAATTACACTCTGTAAAACAAAACAAAACTCCTTAAGTTCCTACAGTGATAAAAAATAATTTCATAAATAGGTGAGAGAGAAGGGAACGTTCTTCCTCATACTGTAACTCCATGTAATAAAAATAGAAACAATGGTTGACATAGAAAAATAACCAGGGGAGCCTGGGTGGCTCAGTCGGTTGAGCGTCCGACTTCAGCTCAGGTCATGATCTCACGGTTTGTGGATTCAGGCCCCGCATCGGGCTCTGCGTTGACAGCTCAGAGCCCGGAGCCTGCTTCGGGTTCTGTGCCTCTCTCTCTCTCTCTCTGCCCCTCCCCCACTTGCACTGTGTCTCTCTCTCTCAAAAATAAATTTAAAAAAATTTTTTAAAGAAAAATAGCCATTTGCAAACCCCACAGTACAAACTGTTTCAGGCAAGAAGCCTCGAAGGCTGCTAAAATTAATAGGCAATGTATGATGAAAAATGGGGTAATTCCATAGGCTTGGAGAATCTCCCTCAAGAGGCTGATTATAAAGTTAAAAATAGTAACTTCATGGTGGAGAAATCCAGCAGACGCTACCTTAACCAAAGGACCAAAGGTAACATTCCCACCGATGATGTGAAATCAACACTATGCGTTTCCCCAGATGATGCACTGGGAAGGGTATAACATCATTTACGTGGTAGTCCTGCCAAGAATTCGGAAGATGAACATAATCACAAGGAGACCTGGTACAATCCCCAAATGTGGGGTTTTCCACAAAATAGCTGGCTGACAGTATTCAAATATGCTAAAGTCATCAAATACAAATAAAGACTGAGGACCTATTTAAAGATCAAGGAGCCATGAAAACTAAATACAATGTCTGATCCTGGAGTGAATCCTGGACTAGAAAAAGACACTGGCAGGATGGCTGGTGAACTCTGAATGATGTCTGTAGGTTTTCTTATAGCATTGCAACAATGGTAGCTTTCTGATGTTGATAACTGTGCTGTGATTTTGCAAGATGTTAGCATTTGGGAATTGGGGTGATGTATACATAATTACACTGTGGACTATAATGACACCATTTTTGTAAGTCTGAAAGATTAAAACTTTCAAAAATGTCGATATTTAATTAACTTAACAAAAGGCAGGCCAGGAAAACAGGAACGAAAAGCATACAGGAACAAAAGTAGAAAACAAAGAGCAAAGTGGTAGACAAAAATCTAATCATATCTATACACATTAAACGTAAATGGACTTAACACTCCAATTAAAATTCACACTGTCAGACTGGATAAAAGAATAATATCCAACTATATGTGTTTGCTAAGAGATGGACTTTAAATATAAAAGCACAGCTCAAAAGTAAAATGATTTATTTATATATTTTGGATCTTAACCCTTTATCAGATATGTCATTTGCAATTATCTTCTCCCATTCCAAAGGTTGCCTTTTAGTTTTGTTGATCGTTTCCTTCACTGTGCAGAAGCTTTTTATCTTGATGAAGCCCCAACAGCTTATTTTTACTTTTGTTTCCCTTGCCTTAGGAGACCTATCTAGTAAGAAGTTGCTACAGCCAATGTCAAAGAGGTTATTGCCTATGTTCTCCTCTAGAATTTTGATGGTTTCCTGCCCCATATTTAGGTCTTTCATCCATTTTGAATTTATTTTTGTGTGTGGTGTAAGAAAGTGGTCAAGTTTCATTCTTTTACATGTTGCTGTCCAGTGTTTCCAATGTATCAGACTCAACACCCAAAAAGCAAATAATCCAGTGAAGAAATGGGCAGAAGACATGAATTGACACTTTTCCAAAGAAGACCTACAGATGGCTAAGAGACACATGAAAAGATGCTCAATATCACTCATCATCAGGGAAATACAAATTAAAACTACAGTGAGATACGACCTCACACCTGTCAGAATGGCTAAAATCAACAACACAGGAAACAGCAGGGGTTGGTGAGGATGCAGAGAAAGGGGAACCCTCTCGCACTGTTGGCGGGAATGCAAACTGTTGCAGCCAGTCTGGAAAACAGTATGGAAGTACCTCAGAAAGTTAAAAATAGAACTAACCTAGGACCCAGCAAATGCACTACTAGGTATTTACCCAAAGCATACAAAAATACTGATTCAAAGGGACACGTGCACCCCGATGTTTATTGCAGTGTTATCAACAGTAGCTTAACTATGGAAAGAGCCCAAATGTCCATCAACCGATGAGTGGATAAAGAAGATGTGGTACATATATATGATGGGGTATTACTCAGTGATCAAAAAGAGTGAAATTTTGCCATTTACAATGACGTGGGTGGAGCTAGAGAGTATTGTGCTAAACGAAATAAGTCCGTCAGAGAAAAACAAATACCATATGATTTCATTCATGTGGAATTCAAGAAACAAAACAGATGAACATAGGGGGGAAAAAAGAGAGAGGCGAACCAGAAAACAGACTCTTTACTACAGAGAACCAACTGATGGCTACCGGAGGGGAGGTGTGTGCAGGGTGGGATAAGTGGCTGATGGGTAGGTATTAAGGAGGGCACTGTGAGGAGCACCGGGTGTTGTATGTAAGTGTCGAAACACTAAACTCTACACCTGAAACTAATATTGCACTGCATAACTAGAATTTAACTAAAAGCTTGAAAAAAAGGGCTCTGGAAAAAGAAAAACTAAAATGATTAAAAAACATATACCATGCAAACAGTAAGAAAAAAGCTGGAGTGATTATATTCATATAAATCAAAGAAGACTTCAGGATAAATGGACCTTGACAGAACTCTATGCCAAACATCAACAGAATGAACACAGTTGAAGTGTGCATGGAATATTCACCAAGATAGACCATATTACTTCCAAGGATTCCAATGATACAGAATATGTCCTCTAACCACAAAAGAATGGTTACAGATCAATAATACTATCTCGAAAATCCTCAAATAACTGCACATTAACAAAACACATGCTTCTACCTCTTCAGTCAAATAAAAACCAAAAAGGACATCGGAAAGTATCCTTAACTGAAAAAAAAATACGACATTAGAATGTATGGGTTTGTAGCTAAAGCAATGTCTAGAGAGAAATTTATTAGTTTGAGTCCCTAAATTAGAAACAAACAAACGAAATCTAGCTTTTCATCATAAGAATCTAGATAAAGTAGATCTCATAAATCCAAAGTAGAAGGAAGGATATAATGAAGTAAAAAGAAGTAAAAAGAAAAAAAAAGAAACAGTAACAAAGCCAAAATTTGTTTCCTTGAGAAGATCAATAAAATTGATTGCCCCCTAGCAGACTGGCTGAGGAAAAAAAAAAGAGAGAGAAAAAAATTTCCTAGATCCAGAGTAAATGATGAGATATCACTATATATCCTACGTGTATTAAAAATATGATAAAGAAATGTCATAAACATGTTTATGCCCATTATTTTAACAATGTAGATGAAATGAAAACATTTGTTGAAAGACACATTATCAAAACTGTTAAAAATGACACAGAAAATCTGAATGCCCCTATATCTATGAAACAGAATAATTTGATCAAAAACTTCTCACAAAGAATACTACAGGCCCAGATGGTTTCACTGTTGGATTCACATAATGGAGAAATAAAATCAATCTTGTACAAATACTTTCAGAAAATAGAGGGAGAGAAAGAAAATATTTGGCGACTCATTTTACAAGGCCAGCATAACCCTGATACCAAAACTGAAGAAAAAATTACAGTAAAAGAAATGACCAAACAATATCATCTGAATATAGACGCCAAAAAAACAAAAAAATCACATGCAAATCAAATCCAGAAATATACTGATAGTATTTTATGACGAAGTATAGATTATCCCAGGAATGCACAATTGGTTTCATATTAGAAAATCTATCAGTGCGATTAATTATATTAGAAGAATAAAGGAGGGGGGTGCCTGGATGGCTCAGTCGGTTAAGCGACTGACTTCCACTCAGGTCATGATCTCACGGTTCGTGGATTCGAGCCCCGAGTTGCGCTCTGTGCTGACAGCTGGGAGCCTGGAGCCTGCTTCCGATCCTGTGTCTCCCTCTCTCTCTGCCCCTCCCCCACTCGTGCTCTGTCTCTCTCTCAAAAATTAAATGAACGTTAAAAAAAAAGAATAAGGGAGAAAGTCATTTGATCATTTACATATATGCAAAAAACAGGAGTTGACTAAATTTAATTCTGTTCATGACAAAAATTTCCAGCAAATTTAGAAGAGAATTAACTCAGATTGATAAAAAGCACCTACAAAAGACAGACAGACAAAAAACAACAGTTGTAATCATGCTTAATGATGAAAGACCACACACGTTTCCCTTGGATTCAAAACAAAGACGAAATTGGAATCTCTACTATCGATTGCATAATAATGTGATTTTAAGTTTGCTGATTTTTTATTTGTTTGTTAGTTTTGAGAGAAATGGAGTGAGTGGGCATGCACAAGCAGGGAAGGGGCAGAGAGAGAGAGAGAGAGAGAGAGAACCCCAAGCAGGTTCCACAAAGACAGCATGGAGCCTGGTGTGGGGCTCAAACCCGCAAATCACAAGATCATGACCTGAGCCGAAGTCGGACACTCAACTGAGTGAGCCACCCGCGTGCCCCTGAGTTTGCTGATTTTGATAACGGTATTGTTGTTGTCTAAGAGAATGGCATTGTTCTTAGGAAATATACACTGAAATATTTAGGGAAAACGGGCACAGTATCTACAGATTAATGTCAAATGATTCATTGAAAGTGAAAAGAGAGAAAAAAAAGTGGAAAGAGGGACAGAGTGACAGAGGCACAGAGAAGGAGTGGGAGAGGCAACAATAAAGCACCTGGGGTGAAAATATCATGAATTGGTAAACCTTGGTAAAGTGTAGAACAAGAGTCGTTGTCAAATTATTGCAATTTATCTTTATGGTTAAAATATATTAAAAAGTTAATGAATTCAGTTCTTAGTAGAGTGTCTGGTCCACTGAGGCCAGTTAATAAATGATGGGCATCTTTATGAATAATGAATAAGTGAATGAATTTGAACACCAGTAGAACGAAGAAAGGGTAAAACCAGTTGATTCACCAATATGATAACTCTGAATCAAAGATACTAAATGTAATCTATTTTCCCAAAATGTTTACATGCCTACCACATCAATAATCAGTTTGGTGAATTGTACTCAGAAATTGAAATCTCTAAGATCTTAGGGTTAATAATTTTCCTTTCAAATATGTTTATTTTAGAAAGAGTGAGAGCACGCGCAAGCAGGAGAGAGGCGCAGAGGGAGAGAGCGAATCCCAAGCAGGCTCCACGCTCAGCACAGAGCCCAAAACGAGGCTCAATCCCACGACCCTGGGATCATGACCTGAGCCAAAATCCAGAGTTGGATGCTCAACCGACTGAGCCACCCAGGTGCCCCGAAGAATTAATTTTTTATGTTTATTTTTTTAAGTCGGCTTCACACCCAGTGTGGGACACAATGCAAGGCTTGAACTCATGACCCAGACATCAAGACCTGAGCTGAGATCAAAAGTCGGTCACTTAACCGAACTGAGCCACCCAGGTGCTCCCACAATGTTAGTGACTTAATCTCCCGCCTCATATCTTGTCTTGATCTAAGTGACTATGGTAAATAAGTATATTTTAGTAGAAGGGTATGTTTCTTTTTCTCAAACTGTGTTTTCAAAATACTTGCTCTTATTATCACATGAAATTTAACAAAATCTATAATTGGTCAACAACTAGATTCTTGTCCCATTTGGGCAAAATGAAAATTGAAATGTTTCTCTATGAAAACACTGTTGTGTACAATTTCTCAATCTCAGTTTTTCTTTGGAGAAGTGGATCATTAAGTGCCCACTCTATGAAACACCAATATGCGTCACATTATGGGAACGATTCACACTGTAAAATCAGACAAATATTTCAACTCAGATTGGAAAATGAATGAAGTTCCAAAGTCTACTTGAAAAGAGAAATTAAGGTCAGCGTGGTCGCAAATGAAGTTTAAAATGTTTGTCTGGAAATCAATAGAGCTGCTTTATAGATAAGTATGCATTTAATACTATATGGAAAGAAATACAAACAGTGGGATCAAGTGAGGAATTGCACTGCAAGCATGTGGGATCTCAAGGAATATTCTGCCCACCCTTCCTTCTATTGTCAGACTGTGGTAACACAGGGGAAAACGTAAAGCTCGTGTATGGTAGAGAGTTGTTCTCCCCATTCATTCCATGTCCATCCTTTACACACCTCCTACAGCAAAATGACATCAACTGGGCTGTATGCTTTAAAAAAAAAATTCAAGTGTTGAGGGGCCTGGGTGGCACAGTTGGTTATGCATCTGACTTTGGCTCAGGTCATGATCTCGTGGTTCGTGAGTTCGAGCCCCGCGTCGGGCTCTGTGCTGCCAGCTCAGAGCCTGGAGCCTGCTTTGGATTCTGTGTCTCCCTCTCTCTCTGCCCCTCCCCTGCTCATACTCTGTCTCTCTCTCTCTCTCTCAAAAATAATAAACAATAAAAAAATTAGAAAAAAATAAAAATTCAAGTGTTTCGTAAGCTACAGCATACACAACAAAAAGTCCAAAAATTTCAATTGTACACACTGATGAAATTTTACAAAATGACCACACCTCCCCTACTCTTTTTGTGCCCTCTTCCAGTCACTACCCACCCCTGTCCCTGCTCGAGGCAAAATAATATCTTCATTTCTAACAGCATTAAGTTTGCTTTGTATGTCTTTGGTGAAGGGAATAAAAGAGTATGTACTATTGTGTCTGGCAACTTTTGCTCAACACGTTTGTGAGATTCATTCATATTGTTGTATGTGCTTATAAGTCATGTATGCCCTCATTGCTGTGCAACATTCCATCCTGTGATCATGTCAAAATGTATTCGCCCTTTCTCCTCTTGATTTCTTGCGAGGTATTACAAATGGTGCTGCTATAGACATTCTTTTACATGCTTTTTAGTGATCAGATCAGCACGTATTTCTTTTTAGACATGTACCCAGAAGTGGAATTTTTGAGTTATGGTGTATACGAGTGTCCAGCTTTATTAGAGACTGCCAAACACTGTTTTCCAAAGTATTTGTACCAATGTATATCCTTATCAACTATGTGTGAGAATTCCAGTTTCTAGATTCTAATCGACAGTCAGTATTGTCTATCCTTTTCTTTCAGACACTCTGGTGGGTGTGTAGTTGTGCTCCTTTTTTTTTTAAAGTTTATTTATTTTATTTTGAGAGAGACAGAGACAACATGAGAGGGGGGAGGAGGAGTGAGAGAGAAGGAGAGAGAGAATCCCAAGCAGGCTCCACACTACCAGTGCAGAGCCCAACATGGGACTTGAACTCATGAAACCGCGAGGTCATGACCTGGGCCCGAACCAAGAGTTGGATGCTTAACCAACTAAGCCAGCCAGGCACCCCACTTTTTTTTGCCCTCACTGGAGTGTATGTATCTACTGTCTGTATATTATCTCATGCCCCTATAGCTTAGAGAAAGATGAGCTGAGAAAGATGAGCTAGAGAAACTTTTTGATCTTGGAAAACTCACTAAGACCAAGTGAACCTCATCTTCTTTGTGAAAACAAGAAATGACCAGTTTGCCTATCTTATCAAATTTCTGTATGGATTAAGTAAAATAAAGTAAAAGACATGCTAAAGAGTCAAAGAAAAACCATTATTCCTATCATTTAGTACAGTGATTCTAAAACTTTCTTCTGTATAATACTCTGAATCAAAGAAAGTTCACATGAGCTCTGAATCAGAATTTCTAGAGAAGTAGTTTGGGAATATGGATTTTGGACTAGTGTCTTCAGGTGATTTCTATGATCACACATACTTGTAAGCCATTGATCTAAACTGTGTGTGTGTGTGTGTGTGTGTGTGATAAAATGTCTTTTACACTCTCCAAGTGTTGTTATTTTCCATTATTTAACCATGGCTGTTATCTTCAGATATTTCTACAGGATGAACAATATGTAAGGTAGTCTTAAGTCCAATATCAGCACCCTCTGAAACTGTTGAACATGAAAGGGCCCTAATCGACTTTATAGCAACACTAAATACAATCACTTATCTACGCCTTGCTTGTAAATTCACTACTTCTGGGGAAGTGCATTAAGGTTTTCATTGATCTGACACAGAAAAGCATAAACATTTGAGTGTATAGAATGGAACTTGTTTTTGTTTTTTCCATACTCATATTAAAATTTTGTTAATGCAAATGTAAATTGGTTCAACTTTCTTAGGAATTATTTTGACTAAATAGATAGATATAGACAGAAATCAAGTACCTTATAATTTTTGTATGTATTGACACTTCCAAGGTTTCTTCGGGGGACTTTTCTTAAAATAAGAGCCCCACATGAGGACAGTGCTTTCTACAGAAAAACATCCACCGCGGGGCGCCTGGTGGCTCAGTCAGTTAAGCATCTGACTTCAGCTCAGGTCATGATCTCACAGCTCTCAGAGTTCAAGCCTCGCATCGGGCTCTGTGCTGACAGCTCAGAGCCTGGAGCCTGCTTCGTATTCTGTGTCTCCCTCTCTCTCTGTCCCTCCCCTGCTCACGCTCTCTCTCTCTCTCTCTCTCTCTCTCTCTCTCTCAAAAATAAATGAACAAGAAATAATTTTTAAAAAAGAAAAGAAAAGAAAAATGTCCACTGTGACCTTATTTATAATAAGAAAAAAATGGAAGCGGTCCAAATATTTAACAGTACCAAATGGTTATATGATACTGGTATTAGTAATAATAATATAAATTCACCATACCTTGAACGTTTCCCCACATTTCGGTCAATATCAAGCATAGCATACACATCCATACATATAGGCCCATAAAAAGGTTTGGAAATACTTCTTTATTTTTTTTAACGTTTATTTATTTTTGAGACAGGGAGAGACAGAGCATGAACAGGGGAGGGTCAGAGAGAGGGAGACACAGAATATGAAGCAGGCTCCAGGCTCTGAGCTGTCAGCTCACGGAACCGCGAGGATCATGACCTGAGCTGAAGTCGGCCGCCTAACTGACTGAGCCACCCAGGCGCCCCTGGAAATACTTCTTTACAGCAGCTTTACTCATCATAGCCAAACCTGGAAGCAATTCAAATGTCTATTAGCAGATGAATACATAAATAAATTTTGGTATATCTTTATAGTTTAGCACTACTACCAAAGAAAAAGGAACAAACGATTGGCATCACAACATTAATAAATCTCAAAAACATACTGAAAGAAGCCAGACACAACAGAGTATACACTATACAATCACATTTATACGAAATTCTAGGAGAGACAAAACTAACCTATTGTACCATAAAGTCGATTGGTGGTTGCCTAGGGCTGGAGATGAGGGAGATTGAATTCAATGGGGCATGAGGGAAGTTTCTGGAGTGCTGGAAATTTTCTACACTTCGGGAATGGTGTGATTTTATAGATGTATAGAGTTGGCAAGACACTGGAAAATACAGATGAAGTGGGCTCCTTTTATTGTAAGTAAATTATTTTATAAAAATTAAGAGTGATGCCTAAGAGACATAAAAACCAGTCTTTTCATTTCATCGTTCTCATATTACCCGCAAGACATTTACAGCTTCTGAAGGGAAACTGTTCGTCCTCTCCTCACCTATCTTTTCTAACAGCTGGTTCATTTCTAAAAAATCTTGGAACAGCCATGCCCCGAGAGAATTTTTTGTAATGTGCGGATGGTCTGTTATAATATCAAATTAGATTGTGTTGAAAAATAAAGCACCGCGGTCATGTGTACCTCAAAGGCTATTTCCTGACACCGAAGGCGGTTTTCAGTGGTCTGCATGGTGAATTAGTTTCGTAGCCTCTGTTCATATTGGGAACCCGGTTTTTATTTCTCTCGATGCTGGAAGAATGCCAGTGCATGTCAGTCAACTTCATTCATTGCTTTCTACACGTGTCTTCCTGGTTCACATATTCAGAAATCTTACTGAGGGCAAGAAAACAGGCATTGCATTCTAAGTAACTATACCAGAAGAAAATGATGAGAATGTCTCTGGTGAATAACCTTCACGAGATAACCGTGTGTATTTGGTACCTTTTGCATTTTTTTTAAAGATTTTATCTTATTTTTTTATTTCTTGTTAGCATTTATTTATTATTGAGAGACAGAAAGAGACAGAGCATGAGCGGGGAAGGGGCAGAGGGAGAGGGAGACACAGAATCCGAAACAGGCTCCAGGCTCCGAGCTGTCGGCACAGAGCCCGACGCGGGGCTCGAACCCACGGACCGCGAGATCATGACCTGAGCCGAAGTGGGACGCTCAAGCGACCGAGCCACCCAGGTGCCCCAAGATTTTATTTTTAAGTTGTCTCCACACCCAACGCAGGGCTCAAACGGACAGCCCTGAGGTCAAGAGTTGCAAGCTCTGACAGCCCTCCAGGCGCCCTGGTACCTTCTGCATTTCGAAGCCTCACGTTTTCCTGTCAGTCTACCAGAAATCTAGTGTCATCAAGTAAGGACATACTTAATAGGATATAGTACTCTTTCTACTCGATATGAAGATTTTCACATATGGGTGTAGTCTGCCCTATGAATGTGTGCATGCGTACATGTGCACACATGTATGAACACACGTGCACCTGCACATGCGTATTGGAGCCACCCCAAAACATAGGAAATATGCTGTCGAAAGAGTAACCATAATGCTATGCATAATGTAGGTGGTCTACAAATTCAATAGCCATTTATTGGGCATCTGTTAATGTCAGGCAACGATAAATATGCCATGATAGTTGCTTTCAAAGGACTAACGGACGAGAGATTTATTTGGGAATATATAGAATTCAGGGTTTCCTGAAAAAATACATCATGGTGAAACTAACAGATATTTACTGTGTGAGACTTAGTAGGGGCCTTAGAGAATATGCAAGGTACCCTTATGCAATCGCCCCAAGGAGTGTTCACACAGGCACTTCTCGAACACATGTAGTGACTAAGAACTTGCTAAGTCTTAAAATAGCTCATTCCATCGTTGGCCAGCTGTCTGTTAGAAAACATTTTTCTTGTATCAAATCAAAATCTATTGCTCTGTGACTTCTGCACACTAGTTTGAGTTATTCCCTCAGGGACCATAGGAAATATAAATCTAAGTATATTTTTTTCTTTGAAAATATTATGCACTTTAAGCTTTCACTGTATGGAAATGATAAGAGGCTAAAGCAACCTTTATTCATAGAGTCCCTATCACGGAGAGAAATCTTAATTTTTATGCTCAAAAGAGTATGCCATTTCCTTTCCAGATACTATGAAAGAGCCCATGTTTTGAACATTTAAAATGTCAAATACTGCGTGAAGTTGGTTCTTGAAAGTATATGGATTTGATTTTTATAAAAGGAAGGAAAAGAAATTATGGAAAATAGCATTTATTGACTATGTATTGGGCACTTGGAACTATGCTACCTGCTCACACACCTATTACTTAGTATCGACAAACGGTGCTGGGAGGTGCTATCGTATTTCCATTTTTCAGATGAAGAAAGCAAAGCTCAAATAACTGATACTACTTTTCAGTCTGTGTGAATTTCTCTTCGGGACTCTTCCTTAGTCACAAAGCCTGGCCTCAAAGTTTAGCTCTCCTTGTTAACACATGAGCTTCCCTGCCCTTTTTGAGTCACTGGTTACCTGAACCACGACAGCAAGGAGCATCTGAAATTGTTGGTGCTTTCGTGTGACCTTGCCAATGTCACGGGCACTCATATTCTCACCTAGCTCTAGCTTTCTCGGTGACCTTCAGTGTGTTGGACTAGTTTGAAAAGCTGGGCTCCTGTGCAGAGTCCTATTCCTAATCGTCCCAAATACGTTGATCACCCATAATCACAAAACTTAACCAATGGACAGCATCCATTTAAGCAATAATTAAATAAATATGAACCGAGTACCTACTACGCCAGCACTGGGGATGAAGACCTATTTAGGAGCTCTCTCAGTCTACTGCAGTGAGGGCGGTAGCACCCATCATCAATCGTCTGTTCCAGAATTAGGGAGAGAGTTCGAGGATGCTCTCGAGAGGAGGTGATACTTGTAACAGAGTCTGGAGAGGAAATACAGCTGATGTGGATAAAGAGAGGGCGTGAAAGACATTTGAGAAGAGGGAAACACGCAGAAAATGTAGATAATGCCCGGAAATGTAGTGGTGGGGAGGAAATGTTAGGGACGATGCAATGTTCATCGAGGGGATAAAAAAGAAAAGATTCATATGTTCCAACCAAAAGAGAATACGGACAAATAACTTCACTTGCAGATTTTATAATAGTTTTCATTTTAAAGAAAAGAATTCCTTAAGCTCAGAGCAACGGGACAGGATGGATACAAGTACAATGTGTGCGTGTGTGTGCGTGTGTGTGCGCGTGTGTGTGCAGTTTGATTTTCCCGGACGGGAAGGGGAAAAAAATCTAGACTTTCTGGTTTTCGGCACAAAAGACCTGGCAACCCTTGGGGTTGGGCCCCGCTAGGGGACTGGCGTGACCACAGGCTGGGATTCCACGTGTTCCGGTGAGAGCTCCAGGTTACAGTGTATCCATGGGACCTTCAGTACACTGTTACCTTAAGGCTGAATCCAACTCACCACTGCATTTAGGAGATAAGTAAGCCCCTTAAAAACTGCCTGAGCCATCAATTCAAAGGAGTAGTGATGAGAGAGATTTGGGTCATTGAAATGATTTGAAATACTATATAACATATTAGCTATTTAGTTCTCCAGTAATGGTCCCTTGGCATTCTATAGAAGCAGGCACTTCTGCCTGGGGAGCAATCTGTGAATCTGTGAAGCTATTCATAGCCACACCACTTTGAAGCCCACTTTCTGCCACAATCTTATTTACTGTGTATTATAACATTTAGTAAGAAAAGGAAAACCAGCTCTTTGGTGGTGGCAATGTTGGTGTTAAGTTTTTAAACGGAAAACATCCGGTTTCCATGTGTTTAATCATGAGTACCATGCAGAGGTGAGAAAGAACTAATCAACCTCACTTTTCTCTCGCTTCTGTGTCTGTAACTCCAGGGTGGAGGGGAGAGTTTACCTAGAAGGAAGGTATACAAAAACATAAAAATAAAACCACGCAGTGTTTTGCTGACTTTTAAATGATGCGATTTCAAGATTTGGTAGGTGAGAGGTAGGGAAGAAAGACTGCCCATAGCCAGTATTCCTCATATCGATCACCTAAGAATTTCCTCATGCTATTATATCCCTGAAATGTTACTTAGCCCAGAAAATACAGTGTGGCTCCCTCCCATATCTTGCTGACCCTAAAAGCTGAGCCTACTTGATCCCAAGATTGTAGTCCAGGATCAAGGATTGACTAGGTTTAGGAGGGAGGAGAAAAAAAGAGTCTGGGGTCAGGAGCCTACATCGTCTGAGCCACACTGACCTGACCCACACTGACCCAATTCCCAGTGCTTACATCGTTATAGCCATTCTTGTTCTAAAAAGGACTTACAGCCTTTTTCCAAAGTACATACAAAACAACAGATTAAACCATACAAATTAGGGGCGCCTGGGTGGCTCAGTCGGTTGAGCATCCGACTTCAGCCAGGTCACGATCTCGCGGTCCGTGAGTTCGAGCCCCGCGTCAGGCTCTGGGCTGATGGCTCGGAGCCTGGAGCCTGTTTCCGATTCTGTGTCTCCCTCTCTCTCTGCCCCTCCCCCGTTCATGCTCTGTCTCTCTCTGTCTCAAAAATAAATACATGTTAAAAAAAATTTTTAAAAAAACATACAAATTAATTTGTTGTACAAATTACTTTAGTCCATGTTGTGGGCATGAAAAAATTCGTACGTACACATACATACATACATATTTATTCAAAGTTCTGGAGGACAGCACCTCTCATTAGAAGTTGTCTTTAGCTTGGGAGATTGAGTTATTTTTACATCTATTTTACTATATTTTATAATATTTTGTGCAATGCACAGGTATTACTTTTGAAAATACAATGGACATTTGAAAGAAAGTGAGAAAGTCTGTGCAAAGAAAAATTAAAGAAGGAAAACATAACATGAAGCCAGGGTTGAGGTTACTACCCAACCTACATTCCACAAGTTACCGTGAACTTGCATTCTTCATTTGACAAATATTTTTATTCATCTACCATTTGCTAGTGAAAGAGAAGACCTAGGCTGGCCGACTAGTGACTATGTCCCCGACGTGGCCGCAGAAAGAAGTTCCCGCTCAAACCTCAGCCCACACCTCCTCCTCTTGAGTGACTTATGTTTTCTAAGAAAGCAGGCTACCGATTGATGCATTCCTCCGAAGTCTGAGGTGGGAGGAAGGGGAGTATGAGAGGCGTGGAAAGTGTGAGGAGAAGAGGGACGGCTTCTCTCAGGTAGGGGCCAGAGGCAGGAGCCCTCAACCCTGCCCAGGCTTAGAATGACCTGGGAGCATTTTACCCCTCCCCAAACCAATTAAATCAGAGTCTCTGGGGATGGTGTTCGGTGCTAGGTATTTATATAGCAACGCAATATAGCAACAGCCAATGGTTAATAGGTGACCGGTGAGAAACGTTCTGTATACACTGAAGCCAAACATGTTACACAACCTCAGACACAGTGGTTCTTAAACTTCAGGTGCATCAGAATTTCCTGGAAGACTTGTTCAAACACAGACTGCTGAGCCCCACCCCCAGAGTTTCTGATTCAGTAGGTCTGTGACCACCAGGCCCAACATTTGCATTTTTAACAAGTTCTAGGTGACGCTGATAATTGCTGATCTGGGACCACACCTTGGCAGCCATTGTTCTATCCTTCCCCAGCCAATCGGCTGAGGCCACGACCCTTCCCCAGCCAATCGGCTAAGGCCATGATCCTTATAAAACCTTTGTGCTCTTGAAACCCGCTCTCTCGGGGCGCCTGGGTGGCTCAGTCGGTTAAGCGTCTGACTTCAGCTCAGGTCATGATCTCGCGGTCCGTGAGTTCAAGCCCCGCGTCGGGTTCCGGGCTGAAAGCTCAGAGCCTGGAGCCTGTTTCAGATTCTGTGTCTCCCTCTCTCTCTGACCCTCCCCCGTTCATGCTCTGTCTCTCTCTGTCTCAAAAATAAATAAAAACGTTAAAAAAAAAAAAAAACCCTCTCTTTCTCCAGTATCTCACCGCTGCATTGGTGCAGGTAGGGGACTGAGCTCGAGCTAGCTCGAATAAAGGCTCTTTGCTTTTGCATCGGACTCGGCTCCCTGGTGGTCTTTGGGGATCGCGAATTCTAGGCATAACACTAGGAACTGAGGGCTACACAGTTAAAGAAGAGAAATACTTTTCCTGTCTTCATAGAACTTACTCTCTAGTGAAGGAGGCAGATATGAATCAAATAATCATACAAATAAATGAAAATAGGGGTGCTTGGGTGGCTCAGCAGGTTGAGCATCTGGCTTTGGCTCAGGTCGTGGTCTAATGGTTTGTGAGTTTGAGCCCCACATCGGACTCACTGCTGTTAGCACACAGCCTGCTTGGGATTCTCTGTCTCCCTCTCTCTGCCCCTCCCTCTCTGTCTCAAAAATAAATAAACGTTAAAAAAAAAACAAATAAGTGAAAATGTACACCTGTGTTAAGTAATATGGAAGGATATGTAATTATGCAAACGTATAATAAAAGAAGTGGGTTGTTTGGTTTGGAAGTTATGTTATTCAATGATCGATTGATTCAATATGACACTTTGCTATTTGTGAGACCTCTACTTGCCTCTGAGCTTCCTGGTAGCCAAAGGAAACAAGAAATATGATTGCTTGCATGATTCATTCCCAAGAGAAGCACAACTATCTACTTTTAGGACTAAGCCCAAGTTTCATAAGGGACCTTGAAAAGATGACACTCTTCAACGGCATTAACAACATCTCTACAGTAAGTAGGAGTCTATCACCTATCGCCAGGGCCGGGGTCCTTCTCTTCCACTGCCAGAGTTTCTTTTCCAAAATCTCAATGGCTCAATGGCTCCTATCTGGACATCAGCCCGTTACTCGCTGTTTCCTCCCTAGGTAGGTGCTTTGCTTACACCTCCCTTTGGGATTTAATTTTTAGCACTGTCACAGAATTTTCTTCCCTAGTATTGCTGGCATCGGATTAAATAACCTTATTGAAGCGTATGTCTATATCTTAAGCAAGCTCTTAATGAAACTTAACAAAACAGTATTAAGGACAATAGTCATTCTCATTAATGAGCACTTACTAGACAACAGTCCCTGTGCTAAGTACTTTATATACAATATTTAATCCTACTGTAACCACAAGGTAGAAAATTATTCTTGTGTCTATTGTTAGAATGAGGAAATTGAGACATACAAATGGAAAAGTAACTTGCTTAAGGTTACACATCTATTGCACGGTCAAGCTGAGTTGTGAACCAAAGGTCATGCCCCAAACCACCAAGCTCTCTCTAGTGGCGGTGGCTATTAGTAATCTGCCAATGCCTATTTTCCATGCCAGGCCCTCCCAGGCCCGGCTCAGCTCTTCACAAGTGTCGTTATTCATACGCTAACTCATTCATTCATTCATTCACTCACTCATTCACTCAACTAATATTTACTGAGGGTGTCTCATGACCAAGCAGTATGCTAACCATTAAGCATATGACAATGAGCTACATAGATAGAGGCATACGTGCTGACACGGACTCACTCCAGCATGTAATTACAAACGGTGATAAATGCTGTGTTGTCGACACAGGAGAACCCAATATAACGAGTGAAGTTAGGGACTTGAAACGTGAAGAATGGATAGTAATTAAATCGGCCACAGTGTGGCCCATGGCAGGGAAGGCACAGTTGCAGAGGATTTTAAGTGGACGGAATAATTTGTGAAAAAGCTTTGACACTGTAAAGAATGTACCCAGTTGAGGAAATTAAATAAAGGCAGCACAGTAGGAATAAGGGGGCACTGAAGAGAGTAGTACGTCATGACGTAGGAGGCTTTGGTAGGGGTCATACCTCTGCTCACGTAAGTACTATGAGTAGATAGGATTATGGTAGAAATTGTGTGCGAGGCTTTTTCTTTTTATGTTTTATTTATTTGTGAGAGAGAGAGCACAGTGGTGGAGGGGCAGGGAGAGAGGGGAACAGAGACTCTGAAGCGGGCTCTGCACTGACAGCAGTGAAACCGATGTGGGGCTCGAACCCATGAACTGCAAAATCATGACTGAGCCAAAGTCAGACGCGTAAACGACTGAGCCACCCAGGGGCCCCAAAATTGTGGGTTTCTAATCAGAAGAGTAATGGAAAGCTATGGATGAGCTTTAAGCAGGTGGATACCACGCACGGATTTGTTTTCGTTGTTTTGTTTAAAACTGGTAAATAGTAGTGGAAAACATTAGGGAAAAAAAACAGAAATAGAAGTGGGGAAACTAGTTAGGACACTACTACAGGCAGCTGAGTGGTTGCAGAGGCCCCGACCCCATTCTTTTTATTAATTCAGATATAGTTGACATATAACACTGGTTAAATTTAACATGAAGCATGTTGACTGAAGACATTTCCAAATTGCAATATGTTTACCCCCATAGTGTTAGCTAACACCAGGTCACGTAATTATCATTTCTTTTTTGTGATGAGAACATTTAAGATCATGAAGTCCTCTGGGCACCTGGGTGACTCAGTCGGTTAAGCATGTGACTCTTGATTTTGGCTCAGGTCATGATCTCACGGCTCGTGAGTTCGAGCCCTGCATCAGGCTCTCTGCTATCAGCGCACAGCCCACTTCGGATCCTCTGTCTCCCTGTCTCTCAGCCCCTTCCCCGCTCATGCTCTCTCTCTTTCAAAAATAAACATTAAAAAAAAAAAGAACAGTAAGTCTCTTGGCAACACTGAAGTACGCAACATAGTACTGTTATCTATTATCACTATGCTCTTCATTAGATCTCCAAAACTTATTCATCTTCCGGTTGCAAGTTTCTACCCTATGACCGACGTCTCCCCTGCCCCCATTCTAATACCTGGATTATCAGGGTAGTATGACAATGGAGCAGAATTCTGCTTGCATACATCCCCTTTGAGTAACCCAATAGCTTAGACATACGTGTTACAAATAAACTGATTAATTCAGTCAAATAACTGGTTATTTTGGAAGTAACTCGACTAGCAATAAATCAAATAGGCACAGGGTAGGGTATGCAAAACTGTGTGATCTAAGTTGCTACGTGGTGGGGGGGGGGGTGCATATGCATTATTGTGGCATCGCGGAAGCAGCATCTGGTCATTGCTAGCTGCAGACTGAGTTTTCCCATGCTTCTAAATCTCTAGGCACAAGCACCCATCCCAATGCCCAGTGCTCAGTAGGAGTTTATTGAGTGTATCGTTTGGTTAAACCAGAAGGAACATTTTTGAGATCTCGCTGTTAGATTTTTCACGGAAATTTCTTACAGACGGGACAATATTGTAACCACTCTGTAACATCTTTCTAGAATAATGCTTTATAAACAGCGGCTATTCCACAAATGTTTGTTGAACAAATCTGCATTAGTTTATTCTCTGGAACCTCCACCAAGTATTATACAGCTCTTGCTTTATTTGGTAGAAAGTAAGGGGGTAGGAGTCAGAAGTAGGGAGGTTTTAATCAACACAGTATCTCCATCTACATTCATCATATTTGTTTTATGTCTATGATTTGCATATCTAAGCTTCACTAGGCTGTGAGCTTAGAATGAGGTCACATTGGCTTTCTTTCCTTATTAAAATTTAATGCTCAATTTATAACAGCTCAGCCCTCTACTGACTCAACTGTAGGAATCCCCCAAACTAAGTACACGGCATTGTTTCTGGTGAGCTAGAAAGAATTATCATGCATACGTTCACAGCTAATCTGCAGAGCTATTCCTTCCCTGTTCTGCCTCCCAGCTAGTGGCCACGATTTAGAACATTCGCCTAAAGAAACTCACTCTGCCAGTATCAAAGTGTCTTTCTAGAGACGTCATTGGTACGAGAAAAGCTTGATCCCAGTGTTCACAAGAAGCCTGAGTGATGCTTGAGTCTCCGCAGAGCTGCAAAGATCTGCCCTTGCCTTGGTTTGATGTTATTTTGTCACTTGGACCCTGAAGTGGCATCGTTCAAGGCCAGAGTCTCACAGGCTATCCCAGGAATGTTGTCCCTTCAACTCTTTCAAGTTTATTTATCCTAACAATTTATGCAATCAAAGAAGAGATGTAATATTTGCATTTCCTATCCCCATCAACATATATCTCTTTTAATAAAAACCATGAAGGACACGGGGTGCCTGGGTGGCTCAGTCGGTTAAGTGTCGGGCTCTTGACTTCGTCTCAGGTCATGACCTCACGGTTCATAGGTTCGGGCCCCATGTTGGGCTCTGCACCAACAATCAGAGTCAGCTTGGGATTCTGTCTGTCCCTCCCCCGTTCACGTGCTCTGTCTCTTTCTCAAACAAACTTAAAAAAAAAAAAAGCCACCACCACAAAGGACATACTGACCATAGGCATTTGCAAAAGGAACGCATATTGTCTCTAGATATATGAGAGACTTGAGGGAGTTTATTTCCAGAATTCAAGTGCATGCCAAGGCTAAATACAATGAATTTTGGTTAAAAGTCCTTTTTCCTTGGGGCACCTGGGTGGCTCAGTTGGTTAAGTGTCAGACTTCGGCTCAGGTCATCATCTCGTGGCTCGTGAGTTCGAGCCCCGCATCAGGCTCCGTGCTGACAGCTCGGAGCCTAGAGCCTGCCCAGGATTCTGTATCTCCCTCTCTCTCTGCCCCTCCCCCACTCACGCTCTGTCTCTCTCTCTCTCTCTCCCTCTCCCTCTCTCAATAATAAATAAACATTAAACAAATTTTTTTAAAGTCCTTTTTCCTTTCCTTGTATGATTTAGACAATCATGTCAACGTCTCACTAAACTGTTCAGATCTGTATGTTAAAAATAATATAAATTAATAACTATATTGTAGACACATAAAAATAATAACCACACACCATACAGAAGCCAAACTGGACAATAATCCATATATATTTTTTAAAGGAAAACAAATGTAAAAGAGAACAGTAATGCAATTTCAAATACTAACTGCCAAGTGGAGAATAAACAGACAATGAAAGACACGGGGCAAGGAACTGCATAATTAGCAACCTCAGTAATTCTTCCTTCGCAATTATTTTTAAGTTATAATTATTTTGCATTCGTAGAAGATCATAGAAAAATATTGCCACCATGGAATATATAATCTATTCATCAGAGGAGTCTGTTTATTCAAATGCTGAGATTAAAAAACTTTATCTAAATAATAATTAGAACATGACACAATGCATGAGTGCCATGAACTTCTAGCTTTCATGTTATGCACCTAGCTTGCCTAGCCGTGTCCTTTGTCACTGGCATCTTGTAAAATCATGAATAATCCATTACAGGAGCAGGGGTTCTTAAACTTGGTGGCACCATGCAATCACCTGAGAGAGCTTGACAGAAACAATTGAGTTGGGGTTTCATACCTAGAAATTCTGACTGAATCGGTACATGGTGTGGCCCGGGCTTTGGGAGATTTTACAACTCACCAGGTGATTCTAAGGGCAATGTTACCTATCTCCGATTTGTGATCGGGACCAAATTAAATAAATTTTGTAAAGCATTCAGCAGTCTGGCACATAGAGTATATGACATATGGCCTAGCAATTCATACTTTTGATTATTATTAATAAATGAAATAATACATGTAGACTGTACATCAAAGAACCAGATACACTAAAAGTTGGTTGATACTATGCTGTTATTAATATTTAAATGACATAACTTAAACCTTATTTGTTTTATTGATAAAATTTTCTTATTTAAATGAAGTTTATTTATTTAAACCGCATTGCCTCCTACGGTCACATTACCAGATGTAAGCCTTCTGCGGCAGCCAATTTTTAAAGGGCTTAATTTAGCGATAAATCTATTGCTGCACTTAAAAAATAGACTAGAATGAAACACCTTGTCTTTTTAAACATGAGTTTGGACGACATCCCATCTTCAGGTCCAAAGTATACCTCTGATAAGCTAAGAATTAAAGTCATTCAGAGATAGGCCATCTAGATAGAAGGGTTAACTTTCTCCTGTTTAAGACAAATTGTTTCTTGTACTTACTTTAATGTTACATAAGCAGTCGAAGATTCTTTTCGTATGCATGTGAACGATGCCCACATAAACCAGTGGTATCTAAGACAAAGGGAAAGAAATAACGCAGTGCAACGAAGAGAGTTGTGTCAAGTTCTCATCTGAAAACTGCCAGGCTCCAAATGATGTCACGTCACAGCGGTTGGGGTTTTTATTTTTTGAGGTTTTTATTTTGAACTAATTTGAGAATTATAGAAAAGTTGCAAAGCTACTACCAAGTTCCCCCATAGAACAGTGCTTCCTTCACTCAATCTCCCCTCATGCTAACATCCTGCATCATAGCACAGTTACCAAAACCAAGAAATTAACATTAGAATTGCTATTAACTAGCCTACAGAATTAACTTGGATTTCAGCAGCTTTGCCCCTAACGTCCTTTTATCTTTTCCAGGATCCGGTGCACCTTTAGTTGTCACATCTGCAACCTGTGACAATTCCCAAAGCCTTCTCTGTCTTTTGGCCTTAACATTTTTGAAAAGTAATGGTCAGTTGTTCTGTAGAATATCCTTCAATGTGGGTCTATCTGATGTTTTTGTGTGGCTACACCGTGATTATGGATTTTTAGCTAGAATGCTACAGAGGTGAGGTCCCCTTCTCAGTGAAACACATCAGGACATCTAAGAGGTGGTGGACAGGTCTCATTTCTTTGATGTTAACCTCGATTACTTTAGGGCGGTGTCTGATGGGCTGTACTACTGTAAAATTACAATTATTTCCTTTGTAATTAACAAATATCTTGAGACTGATACATTGAGACTATGTAAATATCCTGTTTCTCCTCAAACCATTTTGCTTGCATCCATGGATTTTGCTTACAACAATTATGAGTGTTACGATGCTATTTTCTGTTTCCCTCATTCCTTCCACATTTATTAACTGGAACTCTTCAGTAAGAAAGAACTATCCTTATGGCAGAATTAAGTGGGTGAGGAAGATGAACAGGCGCAGGTTTCCAGTTATAAAGTAAGTAGGTCGCAGAGATGAAAAGTACGTCATGGGAAATGTGGCCCATAATATTGTAATAACTTTGTGTGGTGACAAAAGGTAGCTACACTTATTGTGGTGACCACTGAGTGGCGCACAGAATTGTCCAATCGAAGGGCGTGTTGTACACCCGACGCTAATATAACATTGTACATCAACTATACTTAAATAGTGAAAATGAACAGTAAAAAGGAGCTATTCCTGGAGCACCTGAGTGGCTCAGTATGTTGGGCGTTGGACTCTTGATCTCAGCTCAGGTCACGGCCTCACAGTTCCTGATGGAGCCCCATGTGGCTCTGCGCTGACAACGTGGAGCCCGCTTGGGATTCTACCTCTCTCTGGCCCTCCCCTACTTGCACTTTCTCCAAGTAAATAAATCAACTTTTAAAAAAAGAGCTATTCCTCCTCCGGCATTTACTGATTACTTATCATCACGGTATGGACTCCTCGCGGATGTATCTTCTATTCTGTTGGTTTCGATCCAGTAGAATCAATTATAGTAGAATCAATTATAATTGCTTCTTTTGTTGTTTAAACTGTTCCTGCTTTTTCCCTAGGGAACTCTTTCGCGTTGATGTCTCCGCCCTTTTGATGTGCCTCCTCTCTCTCTGAGTGCTTCCTTAATTTTTGGCACTGCAAAATGTTCCAGAACCATTTTGTATTTTCTCCGTCCTAGTCCTAGAATCAACCACTTTTCCAACTGCCCCTGGTTCCTAACACTGGAGAATGGTATTTAGAAACCAATATCTGGATCTAAGGTGTGCTCGCAGTTACTGGGTTATCACTGCTCCTAGGTCTTCTCAGTGAGCAGAACTTGGAAATACGTATGTATGACCCATGCCTACACACACATCTATATTTCTCTCTATATAAATCTATATCTATACATCTATCATCTAGCTATGTATATGTTAGCTAAAACATGCATTCATAATGATATCTCCAATTCCAATCCAACACCAGAAGATTCATTCTAGGATTCACTCTTTTGTTGTTTGTAGCTTCTTTTTCTGACACTGAGAACTTGTTCTCATTGCCTACAATATATTTACTTATTTCTTCAACTCTGGCACATGCATAGTTTCAGAATTGCTAACCCATACCCATGTTATGTAGAGTTGTTTTTGTCATTATTTATACAGTATTTAATCATAATATTTTTCCAAAGCAAATTGAGCCCCAGATACTTTTATCTGAGTATTTGCTGATGCTTGAACCTCCTTAGTAGGTAATGAAGCATCTCTCTTTCCATACTCAAGATGAGACATATCAAATATTCCATGCTTTCATTTTATCCCATAGTATCTTATGAAGTGTTATCTCTTGGTAGGCCATCATATATTTGCATATTTTTGACCATTAAACATTTCTTGAATTGAAACCAAAACCTTTTTCTTCAGCTTCTACACACTAGAAACGCTTATAAATTCCATATATAAATACCACAGAAGTTGACTTATAAAAGAGTCAATTAATTCTTATTATCTAATTCTTTATGGGCATATACTGGGACAATTACATTATGTTTATTTTTTTTCATTACATTGTGTTTAAATTAGCATAGCAGTAATCTAGCAGACAAAAAAAACCAAAAAAACAAAAAACTTTATTCCAGTTGTACCTGGAAGTCATGATTAATTTCATGCTATGATGTTGTTTTTCTCACTGCTAGTGAACCATGACTTTCCAAATAATTACATACAAACATATGTAGTGGTATGAATATGTATATTTAGAAAAAAAGTCAGTGAATGCATGCTCTGTGATATTCCTTTTGTGGAATAATTCTAGATGGATTACCTCCTTATAAAAAACTCCTCTTGTATTACTGAGATATTTTTCACAAAAGTAGACACTAATAAAGAGAAAGATATGTACCTTGTGTGGATAACTGAAGTCTGTGACCCACAATCTGTTCAGTGCTTTAAAAAAAACTGATCTTTTAAAATAAAATTATTTTATCAATCTAAGGGAAAAGAACATTTATCATTATTAGTACCATCGTCTTTCTTGTAGATTTTCCTAGCTGTGTGAGAGCTAGTTCATATTTATAGATTTTGCTTTCTGCATGATGGCACGGGGCCAAGACAGCAGACAAACGAAGAAGAAAACTTGCACAAAGCCAGAAGTGACTCCTGGGCGAGCGGTGGTGGGGTGATATGCAGAAGAGAGGAGGACTTCCCTAAAGATAAGGCCTCAGTAATCACTCATCCCCCGTACACAGTGGGTATGGCTTGAATTACGACAGGTGTTGTCTTCCTGAGAGTTCTTGAAATCCTTTTATTTCTGACTACATCCCCTCACCCTATGTCTTAGCTCATAGTGCATACTCAAAAGGCATTTCTTGAATGAATGAATGAATGAATGGTTTGTCAAGCATTGGCTGCTAAGGGCCATGGGAAAGAGAACCACAACTTGCAGTTCAACACCCATGCTTTCCCAGCTGCCTTAGGGGTCAAATTTAGGAGTGAGTGGGGCAGAGGTTTCTGAAGAATATTCGATCCAAACTCTGACCAAAGGCTTCATGAGCCCAAAGAGGAAAACGAAGCTGAAATCCTTGATAAATTTTCTCAGGATTTGTCTTCAGTAATTGATCATTCCTTCTGGCTATTGATTTTCCCTTTAAAGAAAAATTACTTTCTTTCTCTTTTCTAGTTACTATGAATGAGCAGCGGCATTCATCATCATGAGCAATTCTTACTCCAGTTTAATTTAGCTGTCATCCATAAAATATCCCAATCTTAGGAGTAGAGTAGGATTATTGTTTGAAATCATTTTCTCATCTTTTGCTGTCTCCTGATTTGATCAAAACCAATATAAACTAAATGATTTCGGAGCTTCAGATGGGAAAGTTACATTTTCATAGGGATATGAACTTGCTTCTTAGCACTAAATAATTCTTTGACAGCAAATGGTACTTTGGAATTAAAAAAAAGAAAGGAAAACGTATAGATTTTTCTGCATGTGTGTATCTGTTTATTAGTAGCATCCGTATACCTTGAAGGCTTACATACCATACCTTACAGCAGTCTATTTTAAGCTGATAACAATTTCATCTAAAAATTCCATACTCTTTCTCCCCCTCCACACATAGTTTATATTTTTATGCATAATTTATATATTTTTATAGTGTATTCATTAACAAATTATTGTAGCTGTAGAATTTATTTACTTATTTTGAGAGAGAGCGAGAGCATGTGCACAAGCGAGGGAGGGGCAGAGAGAGAGGAAGAGAGAGAGAATCCCAAGCAGGCTCCACCCCGTCAGCAAGGAGCTTGACACAGGGCCTGATGCAGGGCTCAAACTCACCAACTGTGTGATCATGACCCGAGCCAAAATCAACAGTCAGATGTTCGACGGAGCCACCCAGGCCCCCCTGTAGCTGTAGTTTTGAACATTTTTGTCTTTTAGCCTTTGTAATAAAGTTAAAAGTGATTTACATGCCACCATCACAGTATTAGAATATTCTGAACTTGACTATACACTTCCTTTTACCAGCTGAGTTAACAAGGCTGTTGCGAGGTCCATAGTTGGGTCTGCAGAGAGCAGGTGTGTTACCAGAGACACAGGCATGTGCGGTTCCCACCAGCTCCCTACGTGGACGGGAATGCCCCAAGGCCATGCGAGAGCAGAGCCGAGCCAGTTCCTGGGGCCACTTCCGGGTTTGCAGTCAAGTCCACAGACAGTGGGCCTGTTACCAGGCACACAGATGGGCTGGACTCCCCCTACATCTCCGAGAGGGCTCCTACATTGTTTCCAGGTAGACAGGACTGCCTCTAGGACCACGGTGGGGTGGGGCTAAAGCTGGGTCACAGGGCTGCTCCAAGGTCTGTCCCACAGGAAGAAGGCCAACAGACCTGCCACCCAGAACTTGAACAGGCATGCCTTCTGTCAGTTCCCTGAGTGGACAGGACGTCCCCCAGACCACGGCATTCAAATCTCAAGGAGGGAGGGAGCCAGCTGGTTCATGGCTGGTGGGACTGTAACCCAGGGGTATATATGGACGTGGCTCCTCCTGGGTCCCTTGGAAGATGGGGCTGTTTGCAGGATGGCAGCCAGGTGGAGCGGATCCAAGTGCAGCGTGGGTTGGCACTCCTTTTAGTCTGTAGGTGGTCCCACGTTTGGTGAGCCTCCCACCAGAAAGTGTGCCTGCCTTTTCCAAGCAGCACATTTCGGTCTTGGGAGTTCATTGAGGTTTTGCAACCTCCTATCTGGATCCCAAAGCTACCACAATGGGAGCTTTTGTCTTTGGGGGGCTATAAAACCGTTTTTGTGGAGGGACATGAAATGGGGACCTCCATTCCTCCATCTTGCTGATGTTACCCCTCCCCAACTTGTGGTTTTGCTTTGCATTTTCTTAATGATTAGTAATATTGACTATCTCTTCCTATGCTTACTAGCCATTGATATAGCATCTTTGGAAAAGGTCTATTCAAGTCATTTACCCATTTCTTTTTTTTTTTTTTTTTTTAACGTTTATCTATTTTGAGGGAGGGAGAGACAGAGCACTAGCAGGGGAAGAGCAGAGAGAGAGGGAGACAGAATCCGAAGCAGGCCCGGGCTCCGAGCTCTCAGCACAGAGCCCAATGTAGGGCTCCAACTCACGGATTGTGAGATCATGACCTGAGCCGAAGTCGGACGCCCAACCGACCAAGCCACCCAGGTGCCCCTAAGTCACTTACCCATTTCTTAATCAGGTTTTGTCATCAATCTGTCGGTATTCTTTTTAAAAATTCTGGATATTACCATCTTATCAGATATAGTATTTTCAAATGTTTTTCTCCATTTCATGGGTTGCTTTTTAACTCCGTGGATAGAGTTTTAATGTATATATATATATATATATATATATATATATATAAGTTTTTGTTATGATACAGTCCAATTTATATGGTTTTTCTCTTGCTACCTGTGGTTTTCGTGACATATCTAAGAAATCACTGAGGTGCCTGGGCAGCTCAGTTGGTTGAGTGTCCAACTTCGGCTCAGGTCATGAACTCACTGATCGTCAGTTCGAGCCCCGCGTTGGGCTCTGTACTGACAGCTCAGAGCCTGGAACCTGCTTTGGATCCTGTGTCTCCTTCTCTCTCTGTTGCTCCCCCGCTTCTCTCTCTCTCTCTCTCTCTCTCTCTCAAAAATAAATAAAGATTAAAAAAAAAAGAAATCACTGCCAAATCCAATGTCATAAAGTTTTCCTCTATGTTTTCTTCTGAGTTAGCTCTGAAATTTAGGTTATACATCCATTTTTAGTTAATTTTTACATATGGTACAGGGTAGTGGTCCAACTTTATTCTTTTGAATGTGGAGACCTAGTTTTCTCAAGACTATTTATTGAAAAGAATGACTTTTCCTCATTTGAATGGTCTTGACATGCTTATTAAAATTTCTTATTTTTAATGCATATTCAGTATTTTATTTTTAGCAGAAAAAAAGTGTTGGTCCTTATCAAACTTCAAATATGAATGTTTACTGTATGATTCCACACATCTAATATGTGTTACTTCTTTGGCTCACATCAAATGTAATTCATCTCATTAAATAGTATTTTGGAGATTGTCATTGAAAATGATGATGTCACACTATATACTACTCGACTGGTTCCTATATAGGCCACTTTTACCACTATTAAAATAATTGAAGGGGCATCTGGGTGGCTCAGTCGATTAAGCTTTCGACTTCGACTCAGGTCATGATCTCACGGATCATGAGTTCGAGCTCAGGCTCTGTGCTGATAGCTCAGAGCCTAGAGTCTGCTTCAAATTCTGTGTCTTCTTCTCTCTCTGCCCCTCCCCATCTCATACTCTGTCTCTCTCAAAAATGAATAAGAATCAGAATAAGAATAAAAGAATAACAATAAGTCAATATTTTGGAGCTCTGAATAGGTCAGGAAGAAACAAAGTAGGACCATTCATGGTTTTTGATGATCTTAGTCAATAAACTGAAGAATATATTATTAATGAATACTTTTCATTTATTGTCTCATTTTTTTAAGATTGGGAAGGATCTCGGGGCGCCTGGGTGGCTCAGTCGGTTAAGCGGCTGACTTCAGCTCAGGTCACAATCTCGCGGTCTGTGAGTTCGAGCCCCGCGTCGGGCTCTGGGCTGATGGCTCAGAGCCTGGAGCCTGCTTCCGATTCTGTGTCTCCCTCTCTCTCTGCCCCTCCCCCGTTCATGCTCTGTCTCTCTCTGTCTCAAAAATAAATAAAACGTTAAAAAAAAAAATTTAAGATTGGGAAGGATCTTTTTTCCCAATGCTTATTTATTTATTTTGAGAGGGATAAAGAGAGAGCAGGGGAGGGGCAGAGAGAAAGGGAGAGAGAACCCTAAGCAGGCTCCACACCACCAGCACAGAGCTCCATGCAGAGCTCGAACTCACTAACCACGAGATCGTGACCTGAGCCGAAACCAAGAGTCGGACACTTAACTGACTGAGCCACCCAGGCGCCCCTGTTGATTTTCTCATTTTTCATTATGAAACATCTTGCCAAACTGGCAAATGTTTTATAACATCAGTTTTTTGAGTCTGCAGTCTAATGTTGATAGCATACTACTGTATTATTAAACTCCTTGTCTGAAGCACTGACACCAATGATAAAACAAGGGAAAATAAATCACATTAACCTTTCCATTGAGCCATTATGAACAGTCTGTTAAAGAAAAGAAACCCGGGTACATTTTGAACATTTACTTAAGAACAAAAGAATAAGTCTCAGGGAAAAGCACGTCTCTGTTTGCAGCCTCACCATAGGGAAATTTAATTCACGTTTCCTTAAATTTACTGGAAGAAAAGACCTTGGAAATGAGACAATCTCTGTTCTAATATTCTCATTTAATCCATACATGAGTGAACTGTGATAAGAACTGCACCTAAGTGATTTGTAGAAATCTTTCCCAATTCTCTCACCTTTTAAAGAGAATTTGTTCCGTATAGTGGGAATATTCTTATGAATAATAAACGAGAACATAAAAAGTCGTGCAACTTTTGGGAAATGTGGGAAATCTTCTCAATTTGCTTATATAGGCTGTATTTATTATAGTGTGGAGATTTATTTAGAAATAAATAATTTAGAACCTTGGAAACGTTACCATCTCCAACAACAATGTATGTAGAGGCTTTAACAAGCTTGGGTTTTTTGAATAGAATTCTAAAATGTAGAGGAAGAAAATAAGTTTGAGGGCACCTTCCCCAATACTGCAATGAATGATCAAAAGAAACAAATGCAACTAAAGCCAGTTTTCGAAACCACATTGAAAGTATCTGGAGAGGGAGAAAGATTCCAAGTTTTGGGGAACTTGAAAGAAATGCATTTTTTTTTTCATCTTTGCAAATAAATACAGTCCAGGATAGCAAAGCGGTGCTAAAGATAGAAAGTCAGTGACTGGCTATGGGTATCCCAATGGTTGGTATGACCTGAACATGACCTGAACATACGAGCAAGAATCTTCATGCATATTAAAGATTTTTTTAATGTTTATTTTTGAGAGGGAGAGAGAGAGAGAGTGCGCTAGCAGGGGAGGGGCAGAGAGAGAGGGAGACACAGAATCCGCAGCAGGCTCCAGGCTCTGAGCTGTCAGCACAGAGCCCAACACGGGGCTCGAACTCACAGACCATGAGATCATGACCTGAGCTGAAGTAGGACACTTAACCCACTGAGCCACCCAGGTGCCCCAAGAATCTTCATACATATTAAATCTTCCAACACAGACTTTGTGATTTCAGAGCAATTATGTTCTACAAATTTCATTTCTTTTTGTAGACATTTCAAAAGGTCCTGTATCAACTTTTCAGGTTTAACTTAGGTTAGCTTTATTAACTTTGTAATTTTACACACTCAATTCAAAGTAGGAGGAGGAGGAAAAGGAAGAAGAGGGAAAAAGAGTTCAATGCCTGTATAAATATTTTTAAAACACCGCATGAGGCCACCAGAAATATCTCTAGTTGTGACGAAAAAACATCTGGAAATGGGGGTAAGGTCAGATAGCAAATGAAAAACACAGCATCCTAAAAGGAAATAAAAAGAACTTTTTTTCTCCTTTTTGATCCTTCAATGAAGAAAGTATTGGAATCCTTTCAGAACATAGTGTTTTGGAACTGTAGGCCCAATCTTCAAACTTTTCGAGGTAATAATTTGACCTAATTGGTTGTTTTGCTTTTTTCCATTTCTCTTCCCTGGGTAGTCAGGAAGTACTTCATTTCCAGCACAGAATGGGCTGGTCTAATATTCCAAAACCCAGGAATAAGGCATGTAGAGTCTAATGTAGGAGTTGATATGCATTTCACTTTCCTGTAAAACTTGTTTCTTTCTGGTTGCTCTACACAATATATCCTTTTTGATAATGCCCACTAAGCAAGCATTCTCTAGCTCTTGGTTAAATATAGGGGAGCATTCACTATTACACAACCCATTGGATGAGATGACAGATTATCTCTGAAGAATCAAGCAGAACACATCATCAATTCAATTCAACAAAAACAATCATTAAGTACTCAAGTACTAAGTACTTAGTTTTGCTAACCATAGTGTACAAGGAGCTGAGTGTAAAACAATAGTGAGCAAAACATAAACATAGGCTGATATAAAAGTTGACTGAATTTTTTTTTTAAAGTTTATTTATTTATTTTGAGAGAGAGAGAGAGAGAGAGCATGAGCAGAGTGGCAGAGGAAGAGCGAGAGAATCCCAAGCAGGCTCCATGCTGTCAGCATGGAGCCCAGTGTGGGGCTTGAACTCACGAACTGTGAGATCATGACCTGAGCCAAAATCAAGAGTCGGTTGCTTAACCCACTGAGCCACCCAGGCGCCCCTCAAAAGTTGACTGAATTTTAATTAATGAGTCACAGTCAAGACTCATTAGATCAAGAAGATAATGTTTTCTGATAATAAGGCAATGCTTTCGTCTATTATATCTATACGTAGATATGATACATCTATGCTTTCCTCTCCAAGAGAAGTCATCGACAGGGCTGTTCGTTAGCATTAGCTTCATATGCATGGAACACGCATCATATATACGGATATCAAATATGTATGCATTGTTACCGATAGGCTATTAAAGGAATCCATGTAATTTCTCAAACATCTTTAAAATGATTCATTTTCTCTGTAGGCATAGATCGTGGCAGGGCGCATGGGTCTTCTAAGCAGCAAAATGTTGAATCCTGGCTCTCTTGCTTAGTAGCTGTCCAACCTTGGGCAACTTATTTAAAATCTTTTATGCCACTTGTTGGGATGAGCACTGGGTGTTGTATGGAGGCCAATTTGATGATAAATTATACTAAAAAAAATCTTTTATGCCTCGGTTTCCTCAATTTTCCAATTAATATAGAGTGCCCGCTTTATTGGGTTGTCATGAAAATCAAACGAAATAATGTTTATGCAAGTTTTACAATGGTAATTGTGATATGTTTGCCTAATGAATATTAGAAAAATTTTTCAGGCCTTTGAAGGCCTCCTTTTATTCAAAACTCAGGAGCTTCTGTGTCCCATTTCCCTTTATTCCTTTGTATGTAAAGAAGGGTTTCCATTAGTTAAATATCCTAGAGCAGTCTGGATTCTTCAGGCTGTAGTCAAGAAAGTCACAGCTGAATAAATTCTCTACATGATGGACTAGATAAGGAACACAAACAATCTAACTGTATTTAATACAAAATAACTGTATGAAGAAATATATATATTTATGTACAGAGCACACTAATTTTTGTTGCATTGCCAAGATGGCCATAGATTCAATATATCAATGTGGAGAGAGCGGAATATATTTTCCTGGCTTTGATTTCAATTCTGTAGGCTCGATGTAGAGCAGTGCCATCATGAATACTCATTATATATGAGAAGAAAAATGTGATGAGAACCAAATGTTATGAATGGTCTCATAGGTGAAAGCAATATTAAATCATGTCTTTCCAAAGGGCTATGTAGGATAGGAATTGAATAAGTATGACAACTTAAGAAGGTGAAAATGTTGGTCTAGTATCTGAATTTTTCCTATGTACTTCATCATAATTTGCAGAAATTACTGCACTCTGGTTTAGCTCTTATGAAAAAGCAGAGTCAGGCAAGCCCAACGTGAACTTCTCCCCTGCTATCCTGTTGCCTCAATTACACTAAATTAACCTTTCTCTTTTGGTATACAACTCTACATATACAAAACCTCACATGCCAGACTTAAATAGCACGCTTGATGTTTTTTTGTTCTTCTTTTCGCATAGAGGCTCAAACTTTCTCCTAGTGGTGGTGAAATGTAGTGAAGGGAAATGAAGGTTGATTGCTACCTGATGGTGTAACCTTTGGTAAATTAATGTCTCTGAAGCTTTAATTTTCTCACTTACAAAGTGGGCATAATAATAACCATCTGCACCACCATTCTAGCATTCTGAAATACCATTTTTCTCTACCAAATGCGTAGGCCCTCCAGCTTCTTCCCCTTGCCTCAACTTGAGAATTGTGATATGCTTTGCCTCAGGAGAAGGATGCGACAGACCAGAAATCATATCCCAAAAGGAAGAATTCCTGGAGTTGGTTTTCAAATAAGGACTTTAGGAAAACACAGAAAGATTGAAGGGCAAACAGAGATTCCATTTCTATTGTAGTTTTTTTCTAATATATTTTTTTAATGTTGATTTATTTTTGACGGAGAGAGACCGAGCGTGAGTGGGGGAGGGGCAGAGAGAGAGGGAGACACAGAATCTGAAACAGGCTCCAGGCTCTGAGCTGGCAGCACAGAGCCCGACCCAGGGCTCGACCTCACAAACCGCGAGATCATGACTTGAGCCGAAGTTGGACGCTCAACCGACTGAGCCACCCAGGCGCCCCTCTATTGTAGTTTTTATCTATTGCTGTATAACACATTACCCGAAAACTTAGCAGCTCAAAACAACGAACATGTATTATCCCACAATGTTGAGGGGCCAGTAATCTGCTAGATCCTCTGGCTCAGAGGTTCTCACTAGGCTGTATTCAAGATGTCAGCTGTTGTCTCATCTTGAGGATCAATGAAGGAAGGAGGTGTCAAAACATCAAGGGGATCTATACTCTGATTACTATGTGGGAGACACAAGAAGACAGGGGTGCCTGGGTGGCTCAGTCAGTTGAGAGTTCAACTTTTGGTTTCAGCTCAGGTCATGATCTCATGGTTCATCGGATCGAGCCCTACATGGGGCTCTTCTCTGACGGTTCATGGAGTCTGTCTGGGATTCTCTCTCTTCCTCTTTCTCTGCTCCTCTCTCCTGCTTGCACTCTCTGTCCCTGTATCCCAAAGTAAATAAATAAACATTAAAAAAAATCCCCCCCCCCGCCAAAAAAAAAGAAGACAGCAAGATCCCAAAGCAGGAATGGTTCTCTGTTGTGTCTCAATAGATGGAGCATAAATAGTCCAGCACGGAATGACTAATTACTGAAGGATTCCCAAATCCTTGAATATGGTGCAGAAGTAGTGGTAAGAATCACTCGAAGGGTCTATGAAGACAAACGAGGGATGACTCTGCGGTTTCCTACAAGGACCAGATTGCCTCGGTGAACTGATGACACTTTCTAAGCCCTGAGCAATGCATACACAATGATGGGGAAATGGGCAAGAAGGAATCTTGCCACAACAGTGCATCGGTTTCTGCCACCCTGGGAGATGGGGGTCACCGAAAGAAATTAGGTCGAGCAACAAAAAGAGGAAAGAAAGTTCTATTCCTTTCACACTTGGTTGTGCAGGTTATCTTTCCATTTCATGTATATAAAAGGCTTAGTTGGGGGCATCTGGGTGGCTGAGTCGGTTAAGTGTCTGACTCTTGATTTCGGCTCAGGTCGTGGTCTTGCAGTTCCCAGTTCAAGCCCCATGTCAGGCTCTGTGCTGACAGCCCAGAGCCCGACACCTGCTTCAGATTCCACGCCTCCTTCTCTCTCTGCCCCTCCCCCGCTCGTTCTCTCTCTCTCTCTCTCTCTCTCTTTCTCAAAAATAAATTTAAAAATATTGAATAAAATAAAATAAAAATAAAGGGCTTAGTTCATATCTTGAAAGACTGTAGATACTTATTAAATGGTAGCTACTATTATTTATTTATTTTCCAAGCTAACTGATATTCACAGAACACCTCACAGAAATCAGTTCTACATAGAGAACATAAGCTCTGTTATAACCAAGGGTCTACATTTATGTTGTGGGGGATAGGGAGTGATGGAACAATGTGTTTTCCGAATTAACTATCTCGTAATAGTGCTCCCGTCCTGAGACTGAAGTCTGGCTCACTGACAGTCACCTTCTAACACCTATTTTCAGAATGACATTTGATCTGTGGGTATCGCATTCTCCCCACCCAGAAGGTGGGTACCTTACCCCTCTCACCACAATGTTATTTGAAATAGATGGTAGTGCATTGATTGATTCTCATAATAAATAAGCGATGAATCACTAAACTCAACAACCAAAACCAATACTACATTATATGTGAACTAACTCGAATTTAAATAAAATCAGGGAAACTAAACTAAAATCAACTAAACTGATTTTCTTCTATTTGGCCTGAGAACAGAGTTAAGTATCCTAAAAGAGCAATGAGTTGTAATTGCTTAATTAAATAGGAGAGGACTGCCTGCATCAGGAAACAACTGCCCATATTAACTGGCTAATACGTGCCTGGGGCTGTTCTACTTGTTTTATATGTATTATCTCTTTTCATCCTCACCACATCCCTATGAAATAAGTACAAGTTCCATTTTAAAGAGGGGGAAACCGAGGCTTACATTCACACAGCTGACAGGCAAATGATCTGTAATTTGGACCCACACACACTGGCTCTCGAGTCTACACGCTTAATCACTTTCTCAAGAATAAACTTGTCACATGAGCGACGTTGGGACAGTGCTGCCATTGAGACCGACAGGTAACCCAGAGCGCATTTGCTTCAGTTCTGCTACTGACTAGCTGGAACACCTTTAAACAAGTTATTTGACGACTTCATTTTGGTCGTCTGGATACTAGTGCCCACGGGCCATGATTGCAGTTAAGAATGGAAAAGAAGCTGTACTATATGTTAACTAACTTAGATATAAATTTAAAAAAAAACAAAAAAATAAAGGAGATGCTCCAGGTTGGTTGCCCCTTGGGGAAAAAAAAAGGAAAAGAAAAGAAAAAAAAGAAAAGAAAAGAAGAAAAGAAAAGAAAAGAAAAGAAAAAAAGAAAAGAAAAGAAAAGAAAGAACTCAGTTAAAATGAGATCATTAGAATTGTTGAATCACTATATTGTACACCTGAAACTAACATAGCACTCTATGTTAATCACCCTGGATTTGTTCTTTTAATTTTGAAAAAAGAAATGCAAAGAAGCAGTGCAGAGCCCGGAACTTATTAATAATCGTCTTAGAAGATCAAATTTGCTATTTTTATGTCTTATGTCCAGGCTTCTTAGATGATCAATTGGGATAATTTCAGTAGAAACATTTTGAAAAATTTAAATCACACGATGAATGAATGAAGCTATTTCTATTAATTAGTACTGTTAATATAAATAGCGAACAATTTTAATGTACCAGGCACTGAGCCAAAAACTGATACATTAGCAAAAAAACCGAAAAACCCAACCAAAACGAAAAACACCTCTAAAGAAACTTAACGAGCCCCTCAAACTGTGAAGTACTATTCTACACATAAGAAAACAAAGTCACAAAAGAGCTAACTAGCATGGTCATAGTTATAGCCAGGAAGGGCCGGAGTCTGGCGTTTTCCTCATAGTTAACTCCAAAACTGTATGCTTTATATAATGGAACATAATTTAAAACACACTGCTGCAGGGTGACCGGGCGGCTCAGTCAGTTAAGCATTTGACTCTTGATTTTGGCTCAGGTCGTGATCTCATAGTTCTCGGGATGGAGCCCTGGATCGGGCTCTGCACTGACAGTATGGAGCCTGCTTGGGATTCTCTCTCTTCTCCTCTCTGCCCCTCCCTGATTTTCTCTCATTCTTTCAAAATAAACTTAAAAAAAAAACAAGACAAAACATACTGCGGCAAGCACTTTAAAGTTGTTTTGTTTTTGTTTTTGTTTTAGTAATTTCTAAACCCAATGTGGGGTGCAAACTCACAACCCCGAGGTCCAGAGTCACATCGTCTTCTGACTGAGCCAGCCAGGCGCCCTACATTAAGCACATTAGAAGCAGTCATTGTGGGGGCATCCGTCTGGCTCGGTTAAGCGTCCGACTTTGGCTCAGGTTGTGATCTTGACGTTTGTGGGTTCGAGCCCTGTGTAGGGCTCTGTGCTGAGAGCTCGGAGCTCAGAGCCTGGAGCTCCCCCCTCACCCCCAACCCCACTTGCACTCTGTCTCTCTCTCGAAAATAAATAAAATAACATTAAAAAAATTTTAACAACAACAAAAAGAAACCAGCAGCAGCATTGTGCTATGAACAAAATAACTCTATTGTAACCAGGCAGCCAGTTACTTTAGCTGGTGAAATGATATGTTTAAGCCTGGTGATTTCTATTGTAATGGTTGATACATTTTAGGTAGGGCTTGATGCACTGTGAGGAGAGGAAGGGAGTTAGTAAAAAGCACTGAAGCAATAAAATGTTATATTATCAAACACGTTCTACGGTGCTCACGTAATTTTACCCATCTGTTCTTGCATCAGTCCATCCTCTCGTTCCTATCCTCTTAAAGGAAATATCTGTCAACTGGGCTACTCTTTGTCCTGCTAGTTGTATTACACAATATTAGAACATGACAAACCCAAGTTCATGTTCCAGCCACAGAACTTCCCATTTGTGTAATTGTGGGGAAGAAGCTTAGGCATTCCCTGAGCTTGCACCCGAGGGCTACCAAGGCATAAAGAATTTGAAAGCCAGAGGATGTTCACACCCAAGTTTGGGTAAACAAGATTAGATGAATAAGATTAGGTAAGGCGGGGCAAAGGCCCCAGAATAGGACAAAGGTATATGAGGTAAACAAGATAAGGTATTCAGGGCGGAAGCGTCCCCCCCCCAACTTAGTACCAAAGCAGAAAGCTGCTTTCACAGGAAGGAAGGACCAAATTAGGTAAATAGGGCTATAGACCCCTGTGGGGCAAAGTTGCCCAGAGCGGAGCTAATTAGCAAAACAAAGGTGCCTTGTTGACCCTGAGGGAGCAGGCTCTGTCTTTCGTGTCCCCTAGGCCAGTTTAGGTGAACAGAGGTGGGGCTTCACATCTGCTGTAAACAACCTTCCGCCTGGCTCCAGGATCCTGTTTTGTATTGACCCAAACCCCTAACGCCTATCTTCAAAACCCCCTTTCCCTCACGCCCATGAGTTAATAATGTTCACGGTTTCATCGTCTCTTTGCGCAGGTTTCATTGTGTCTTTGTGCACATCCATCACCACGTTTGTAAGCCTTCTGATCCTAACAAAAATGGAGCAAGGACCCTTCGTCGGCGCTCTTGTCTCCTCCCGGACATCAGCCTCTCTCGCTTTTTAATCCCGTGTCCCGTTTTCTTGCTGGACAAGAAAGAACCCCAGACCCAGCGTCCACGTCATATAATTTATAAAAAATCGCATACTCTCAAAATGGGGATAATAATAGTTATCTGTCTTATATAGTGGTGCATATTATTTGTGATAATGCATCTAGAACACTTAGCAACGTGTCTGCCATATGACAAGCGCTTAGTAATGCTTAGTTACCATCATCACCTTTTCATCTTGTCACAAGCATTGCTCAATTTATGGAAACCTTTTTATTTTTGAAGTACACTGTGTCTTAATTGGTTATCTGGAAACAAAAGCACCAGTTTCCTAGAAACAATCTTATAAACATTTCTCGGATTCCTAGGTTACCCTGCCTGATTCCATTAGTGCCATCATGTAATTTTATAAATGTTATTTACCACGTTGTGAGCAAGAGACAGGCTAGAGGTCTTCAGAGCCCTAGCCTAAAGGCTAAGAAAAACAGTAGTAGAGATAGAGGTTGAAGGGAAGCATAGTAGGTATGTTGAAATGACCTAGGTATGAAGGGGAATGCAATCCTCAAAAATTAAAGACTCTAGGTTAGAATAAATGGATTGATTTAACACTAAGACGTTAATGAAGAGGCAAAACTGGCAAGAAGAGGCCAAAATGAAAGTGGAAAGAGGTCAGTAGAGATGTAGGACACTTGGTTCCAGGAAGAGGGCTTGGAAGCCAAATATGGGAGACACTTGGAAGCACTTCCCCGAGGTAAGACAGGGGAGAGGTCCGATGTCAGGCTGTAATTTGCCACTTGCATTTGTACTTCTGAAGCTTGACAGCTAAGCAATGATTAGACCCAGGAGGGCTGTGTATGTCCCGCTAAGACATTTGTTGCACAGTATGGTGAAGGTCATGAAGAGACTCAACTTTCTACCAAAATATTAGTCTCAATTTGCGCAGACGATTTTCTGTGGGGGCTTAATAATTCCATCCTGCTTCCAGGCAACTGGACAAAATCCTGTAACTCAGAGCTTTTGCTTGGAATCATTTAGGATTTTTCACTTCTAATGAAGCGGTCACAGAAAGATAAACAGCCAGCACATTAACATGAAAATCTTCTGGGTGATGCTTTAACGCTCAGTATTTATTAACAACACAACTACATTATTTTCAACAAGCTGGGATGCAACATTCATTTACTCCTGCTGCCACTTTCAGAGATCAGATATGGGGGTCCCCAGCAGCAGTACATTTGGGCTAAACACTTCAATATACAGTATAAAAGCTTTCTATAGAGGAATAGAAGTTTACCTAGGGGGTCCGCTCAGCACTCACGCATGCAGATTGTTTTCTCTACATTGAATCAAATTTGTTGACACGTTGCTCCTTGGAGTCCTTAAAGTCTGACATCACCTCAGACTTATTGTAAACGCAGTGCAGAGAATCCCGTTTACAATAAGTCTGAGGTGGCCAGTTTTTACAGAGCAATGGAAAGATGTTGACATAGTCTAAAATGCAGCAATCAATTGTTCAAACATTTTCTTTTCCCACCTCTCAGGAGAATGTAAAAGTTAGAGGCAAGCCAGACATAGCTCAATGCACAGCGCTGTCTGTATACGGATAGCTATCATTTTGTCACAGGAAATAAAAGGAGGGAAACGTTGCTGAATATTTGAATTCTACAAAGTCCAGATTTCTTTTTTTTTTTTATGATTTGAAGCTATGTTTAAGCTGCTGTGCACCCCAAACATTGCTCCCTTCTCGGGAAACCGGTATGCTTAATGTAATCCAAGTTTTCTGATGCCTCCGAGGCATTATCAAGGTCACAAAATACGAACCGTACTAGTTTGCTATTGCCGTTGTACCAAAGTACCACAAACGTAGAGATCTAACCGATACAGGTTAGATCCAGTTGGCTTCCAGTTCTATAGGTCAGAAATCCCACACAGGGGTGCCAGGGTGGCTCAGTGGGTTGAGTGTCCGGGCCCTTGATTTCAGCTCAGGTCATGATCTCACGGTGCGTGGGTTCCAGCTCCACGTTGGGCTCTGTGCTGGTGGTGCAGAGGCTGCTTGGGTTTCTCCCTCTCTCCTTCTCTCTCTGCCCCTCCCCTGCTTGCGTGCACTCTAAATAAATAAACAAAAAAGAAAGAAAGAAAAAGAAATCCTACACAGATTTCCTTGGGTTAAAATCAAGATGTTGGCACAGCTGCCTTCCCTTTCACAGGATCTGGGGGAAATTCTGTTTCCTGGCCCTCTCCATCATCTACAGGCTGCTCACCGTCTTTGGCTCATGCTCCCCTTCCTGTTTCCTCAACTCCAGCAGTGTAAGCTCTTCAAATATCCCTCTCTTCTGACCTCTACTTCCATCACCTCTGTGACTGACACTCTTGGATCCTTCTTAAAAGGATTCGGACTGCCTGGATAATCCAAGATGATCTCTCCCTCTCAAGATTCTTTTTCTTTTCGTTTTTTTTTAAAGTGCGCTTCTTTCTTTTCTTCTCTTTTCTTTCTTAAGTTTCCTTATTCTGAGAGGGAGAGCACAAGCAGGGGAGGGACAGAGAGAGAGAATCCCAAGCAGGCTGCACGTGCTGTCAGCACATGCTGTCAGCTGTGGGGCTTGAACCATGAACTGCAAGATCATGACCCGAGCCGAAATCAAGAGTCAGACGCTTAACCCACTGAGCCCTCCAGGGGCCCCTCCATCTCAAGATTCTGACGGGTATTTGTTGTCAACAGCTTGTTTGGACTTCTTTAATTATCTGTGCATGTAAGAGAGAGAAGAGAAAAAGGAAGAGAGAGGAGAGAGATTGAAGGCAGACCAAGTGAAGTCTGACGTGATCCATGAGTAAAAGGCATGATGTCCAATGTTGTCCATTTAAAGGACTTTATTGCTTGATTCAGTTTCTCAGATGCGTTCAGGAGTTTAGTCTGCCGGTCTAAGCCCACTCGACTCTTCGTAGTTTCCCCTGTGAATTTCATGCTCATTCTTTGTTACTACACTCCTATGGCCCCTTGCTCCCTGGAATATCCTTCTCGTTTTTCTCCCTTCCAGAACCCTTTTCCAATATCAGTTCTTCCTGGTGACTTTCTTATCCTCTCTCTCCAAATTGATCACTCCTTTGTGCTCCTACTGAATTGTGTTCCTGTTAAAATAGTTCTCACGCCATCAGATTTAGTCATTCGTATGTATCTCCACCCGGCTGAATTGTGAGTTCCTTGACAAGGGGTCCGTATGCTCCTTCGTCTTGCATGCCAAGGCGTGTCAGAGTCCCGGGTACAGAGTAAGTTGCTGGGGAGACACACGTGGTTTGCTGGCCGGTGGGGGGAGAAGGACACGTGCTGGTTCGCAGCCAGCCAGCCATTGCACACGGCCAATCCCCATTGCTTCTCACTTGTTAAAAGCCTGTGAGAAATATCTGACAAACGCATGAATAAACGAAGGTAATGTATTGATTGGGTCTCATCACATTAGTGCTTATTTTCCTTGTCACCCAAAAGGGGAACCGCAGCAATGGAACAGCCACCTCTTACTGCACTGGATGTCAAACCACCTAGTATACAATTTGCCTTATCTTACAATTCCAAATAGCTGTAGGAAGTAGGTATCCTGATCCACATTTGACGGTAAGGAAGCCAATGTTGAAAAGCCTTTTGCCCAAGATCGTGCTGTTATCAAGTGTCACAATTGCAATATGAACCCAGATCTAACTGTTTTCTTAACCTCTACCCTGTATGACTTGCCATGTCTACTGTCTATGCAGACGATGTGGTTTTCAGGACCTTGTCCCATTTACGAGCTGGAAGGGACAGTAACATGATGGTCCACAACATAGGCTCTGGGGTCAGGCGGATGGTTTACAATATCTGACCCTTTTATGTAGAATCGGAACTTCTTAGGAAAGTTCCTTAACTTTCTTGACCCTCAGACAGCTTACGTGCAAAAATGGGAATAGTAATATCCACGAACTTAAAAGGTCACTGTGATGAATAAACAAAATGATACCTATAAAGTGTTTATTACGGTACCAGCAAAAATTAAAAATGGCAGCTGATACTAAAGGATGATACGTTATGTGGTATTTAATGTTATATACTATATTTGTGTTATATATGTAACTTATGTAACATGTGTACATATGTCATATGTACATGTTATACATAATTTGTAATATTAAATATAATAATGTCATATAATATATGAGTGTTCAGCAACAAAGGTAAATGAGGTCTTCCCCATTTGTTGAAAACTACATATTTACTTAACAAACTTACTTTCCCAGAGAGGTAAGTTTCCACTCGGCTAGATCATCACAAATTCTGACACAGAATAATCTATAAGAATAGTATTTTGTTATGGGTGACAAGGAGCTTCTTTTTGCCTTAAAAAGAACATGAACACAAATTCTTACTGAACCTCCCTTTTACTCCAGACCCTCCAAGTGTCCCAATCAAGAGAAATCATACACACGATAGGCAGACCAGATGCCTCCAGAGAAAAGCATAAATCTGCAGAGGAAGTGAAACCAGTTGATACAGCAAATGTCTCGAATATTTGCTATCAGGCGCTTCTTGGGTGAGAAGTTCAAATAGTGGACAATAGGGGCCCCTAGGTGGCTCAGGCGGGTAAGCGGATAAGGGTCTGACTTCAGCTCAGGTCATGATCTCTCGGCTGGTGAGTTCGAGCCCCACATCGGGCTCTGTGCTGACAGCTCACAGCCAGGAGCCTGCTTCAGATTCTACGTCTCTGTCTCTCTCTGCCCCTCCCCTGCTCACGCTGTGTGTGTGTCTCTCTCTCTCAAAAACAAACATTAAAAAAATTTAAAAATTAAAATAATCATAAAATGAATGAATGAATACATACATACATACCTCGGGCAATTTCATATGACCGCAACGAATTCCCACCTCCAGTGTCACAAGAACATGGCTTAATCAAATCGGTTTCATTAAAACCAAAATAAGTGTGTTCAATTTTTCTGCCTTGTGACAACTGGCTTGATTCAGGGAATGGCTTTAGAATAGCTGGCACAGTTACATTAAAGCTCCAAAACATGACCAAGTCCGGAGTTTTCTCGCGGGCAGTAAGGTGACAGGGCGGCTTGGAGTCTGGATCTCTACTCCGGCTTCAAGCAGCTTCAAGCACTTTGGGACCCACGTAAGATTTCATTTGAAAACAGGTGTTTTTCCTTTCTCTTCCTTTTCAATGTTTCTTTACTTTTGAGAGAGCGAGAGCACAAGTGGGAAAGGGGCAGAGAGAGAGGAGGACAGAGGATCCAAAGCGGGCTCTGCTCTGACAGCTTATGTGCTGATGGCAGTGAGCCCGAGGCGGGGATTGAACTTACCAGCTGAGAGATCTTGACCTGGGCCAAAGTCAGATGCTCAACCGACTGAGCCACCCAGGTACCGCCTTCTCCTTTTTCCTTAAAAAAATGTGTAAATTAAACAAAACAAAACAAAACGAAACATTTGTGGAGTGCCTGGCTGGCTCAGTCCCTTAAGCATCCGACTTCTGGTTTCAGTTCAGGTCATGATCTCACAGTTTGAGGGACGGAGCTTGGGATTCTCCCTCTCCCTCTTGCTAAATAAATAAGTAAATAAATAAACAAACTTTTAAAAAAATTGTCATTAACTGCTTTAGAAGAACAAGTGATTTTAAGTTTTCAGGTACCCTTCCATTTTTCACAGCTCAGGTTTTAAAATGTATTCTTATTCGTTGTTTTCTTGATTTTTCTTCCACTTTTAAAGAATTTACTTTGAGTTTCTTACTTCCAATTTTATTTTAATTCCAAATCAAATTCAGTTAAAAACTATTTCAATGAATTGATTTATAGGGGCGCCTGGGTGGCTCACTTGGTTAAGTGTCCAACTCCTGATTTCGGTTCGGGTCATGATCTCCCGGTTCACGAGTTTGAGCCCCTCTGTCTCCCTCTCTGCCTCTCCCCTGTTCACACTCACTCATGTGCCCTCTTTCAAAATAAATAAGTAAACATTAAAAAAAAGTCTTTCTGAATATATGTGTGTGGGTATACACACACAGAAATTTATTCTTTTTTAATTGCTGCATAGTAACCCAAGTTATAGAATTATCATATTTTATTCAACTATGGATAGTCATTGAGACTATTTCCGGGGCATTTTCTTTTGGCATTACCAAACAATGTAGATATAAACATCTTATTAATACTTTACCCACCGCAGGGGTGCCTGGGTGGCTTAGCCGTTTAAGCGTCTGACTCCGTTCTGGCTCAGGTCATGATCTCAGTTTCATGAGTTCGAGTCCCACATTGGCTAGCTCTGAGCTGACAGCATGGAGCCTGCTCGGGATTGTCTCTCTCCCCCTCTCTCTTCCCCTCCCAGGCTCGAACTGTCTCTCTTTCAAAAGAAATAAACTTTAAAAATTAAAAAAAAAACAAAACACTTTACCCACTGGAATCTTTGTTTCTGTCACAAGATCACCTAGGGTGGGATTATCAGACCAAATGTTATAAACAATTATTTTAATAAATACTTCTTGGGTATTTTCCCAAAATACTACCATTAATCAGTAGTTCTGAAAGCAATGTATAAAAATCCCTATTTCCTTACTACTCACTCCCATCAGTGAATATCTCTTTAAAAAATATATCATTAGTCACATTATTTTAATTTCTGTTTCCCTGAATCCCGGTGAAGAAGTGTATATATTCATATTTCATTTCGTTTTTTTCTGTTCTTAACAGTAACACAGTAATAAAATACCCCATGCAAAAAACAACCAGAATTACAGGGAGAAATACATATTATATAGCCACAATTGCTGTAGAAGGCTTTAATAAATCTCTTTAAAACATTGACAGATTGAGATTTTTTTGAAGGGTTTGTACTATTAATAATCAATTGTGTATACATTTCATGTCTTTATAGAAACCATTACTATTTGATAATAAGTAGACAGCAGAATGTTTGTGTTCCAATTTTCTATTAAGACCCTGGAAAGTATTTATTACACTGTGCATATTCTCTATATCACCTCAGAAATCACAATACAGTCTGTCCAGTCCGTTCTGAGAAGGATATGCTGAGGATATGACCTTAGGTATAGAATAGTGTAGAAACAGGCACGTCTATTAGTTTTCTGGGTCATGTTCTTAACATCTATATTGCACAGCTTCTCCTATGATAAATGTTCATTTTATTTGTTTGTTTATTTACTTATTTATTTCCGGCTTTATTGAGATATAATTGATCTACAATATTGTGTAAATTTAAGACAAACAGCGTGATTTGAAACACACACAAATGTTGCAAAGTGATCAGCACAATGAGATTAGTTAATGTTCATCACTCTTGTCATTACCTTTTCTTTTGTGGTGACAACATTTAAGATCTAGTCCCTTAGCAACTTGCAAGTATACAATACAGCGTTGTTCGCTATGGTCACCATACTATGCATTAGATCTCTGAACTTACTCATCTTATAACTGAAAGTTTGTACCTTGTGACCAACATCTCATACCCCCGCCCCATTCCCCCAGCTCCTGGCAACCACCACTCTACTCTCTGCTTCTAGAGGACTGACTTAAAAAAAATTTTTTTTTTTAAGTTTATTCATTTTGAGAGAGACAGAGAGAGCACAAGTAGGGGAGGGGAAGAGAGACAGGGAGAGAGAGAACCCCAACCAGCCTTCGCACTGTCAGCGCAGAGCCCAACGTGGGGCTTGAACCCACGAAACCATTAGATCATGACCTGGGCTGAAACCAAGAGTTGGATGCTTAACCCACTGAGCCACCCAGGTGCCCCAGGACTGGCTTTTTAAGATTCCACATGTAAGTGACATCACACAGTATTTGTCCTTTTCTGTCTGATTTATTTCAAGTTTCCCCGTGTCGTCACAGATGGCAAGATTTCCTTCTTTTTTATGGCTGAATAATGTGTACGTATCACATTTTCTTTATCCATTCATACACTGAGTTTTCTTTAACTGACTTCTATATACCTTTAAGATAAGCCATGAGAAAATTGCTTCCAGGACAGTGAAGTCTCATCCTATGTAAGAACGATTTTCCAAAATGAAGTGTAGAGCTAAAATCAGGTGCGTCACTATCACCCTTTAAATATTTTCAATGACCCATAATGTATTTATATCACTCTTAATTTAACCCGGCACAGCTACTTTTTCCTTCAGTCTGTTGAAACAGACTGCTATTTGAAACGATGCTGTTTTTCATGTGGCGCACGCACTTGAAAGAGTTGGCTTGACGGTGAGGTTATGTTCCACAAGAAATGTATGCCATTAATCACGGGACTCATACGGAGTCCGGACCACAGACGGTTTAAGTCCTGTGTGTTCACTGTGCAAACCGGATCGGGGTTTGGAAATTTGAAAAGATGGCGGAGGAAGAACCGGGCATTTTGCAGGGCTGATTTGGGAGAAAAAAAAGGTCGAGAAAAAGTAAACAAGACTCATACAATTACCCTCATAGGTCTATCAGGAAAGAAGAAATAACACCCAAACCATGGGGATGCTCTCTAGCATGAGATGATCGTGACTGGAACGAAGATAAAACCTTTTCAAAGAAGCTATGAAGTTTAATAAATAGCCACTCACCATGCCACATCACTTAGAGTCACTGGAGGTTATTTTTGTTGTTTTCATTTTTGTTCGTGTCTTTCTCAGGTATCCAAGTTGTTACTCTGGATCTCTGTAAGTCATGAAGATCCCAGGAGGCAAAAGTCAACTCCAATTGCAAAGTCGGAAAGACATTAAATCTCTGGTGAAGCAAACAGGATAAAATGTCTTTTTGTATTCCCTATAAATATACAATGAAGGAAATGGAATTCATTTCTTTAAAGTTCATAAGAAAAAGCAGAGCTGAGGGCTTAGGCAGCAAGTGATGATAACTGGAAATCTGATGGTACTATTATTACTTTGTTATGTAAATATTTTACCTTTTCTTTAACTAATATAATATTTTTTAAGAACAAAAATGCCATGGCTTTCACAATTACACCCATGACTTTGGTCCCTTTGGCTGAATATTTCCTGTGTGATCTGAAGGTCTTTAACCTCAAATTTCTGTACTAGAAGTGTTCGGGAACCTGCCTGAAGTCAGGCAACGGGAGGGGTCGTTTAAAGAATGTCCCCAAACTTGGAATTTGATGATGAATGATGAATTTCATATTTCTCCACTATCATCCTGGTGTTTTTGACCATAAATGGCATGCAATATTTATATGAATCTTAAGCTTTTAATTGGGGGTAGTTGCTGACATTTTTGGAAGCCCATACATTTTTAAAAAAACCTTTTTTTAAAAAATGCTTAGGGTCTTCAAAACAATCACAACAGCTTGAATTATTCAAGTACATCAATTTCAATTCAATCCCATGTTGTAATGTTGGTTAAGCTTGACACTATCATGTGAAATCAATAATAACGTGTAGCTGATCTAGCAATACGGTGTAACGTCTGAGAGAGCATTGACAGTTTTCCAAAAACCTTCCAGATCACATATCTTTTTAATATGGCTCTGCTCTCTGAACTTAAAAAGGGCCCTTTTGGCAGGCTGGCCATTAGTTTTCAAACTTTTTCAACAGACTATTTCCTCCTGCATTTCTTCCGGCGTCTCGGTTCACAGAGGCAGTTAGTATACATTGCCCTAACGTGATTTTAGAATTTGGATGTTTATGCAACTCATCAACTAGATAGTAAGCTCTTAGAAATCAAAGGTTTATTATTTTTTAATCTTTTTTCCCTCCAATAACATTTAATATATTCCTGAGCAGTGAGAAATCCTTAAACAATATTTATGTGTGTGATTTATCGAATGAATTAATAACTATAACCAAACAGTATGTATAGATAGAGCAGACTGAGCCTGTGAAGGCAAGCTTTCCTCTGCCTTCAAAATTATTGGGATCCTTGGGGTGCCTGGGTGGTTCAGTCACTTGAGTGTTTGACTTTTCTTTTTTTTTAATATTCATTTATTTTTGGGAGAGTGCAAGCGGGGCAGGGACAGAGAGAGGGGCAGAGAGGATCTAAAGCGGGCTCTGTGCTGACAGCAGCGAGCCTGAGGTGGGGCTTGAACTCACGAACTGTGAGATCATGACCTGAGCCGAAGTCGGACGCTCAACTGACTGAGCCACCCAGGTACCAGAGTGTCCGACTCTTGATTTCGGCTCAGGTCATGATCCCGGGGTAATGGGATCGAGCCCCACATCAGGCTCTGCGCTGAATATGGAGCCTGCTTAAGATTCTCTCTCTCTCCCCCCGCCCCTCTCCCCAGCTCACTTTCTCTCCCACTAAAAAAATAAATTTTAAAAAATTATTGGGATCCTAGAAAAATATAATCAAAATGAAGTTTAAATATATAACTGTCAATGGTAAATGCCCAAGTAGGAAGCAAGAGATAATAAAGGTATAACAGAGTAGGGGCAAGGTGTTGAAGCAGAAACAACTCTTGTGACCTATAGATCTGTTAAAGGCTTTTAAGGAACAGGGCCAGAGATGCAGCTGACCTTGTCGTGACAACATATGTCAGTGTGCCTCTGTAAAAGAAATGGCTCTTGTGAGTTAGACCTTGGTCAGAGGACTTTTCCCTTTCTCTCTCCAGTTCTACGCCAGGTGGTCCAGAACTCCACTTTCTATCTGGGGAGTGCACACGTGTGCTGAACTATTGCATGGAATTGTCTGTATGTGGTGACCCGTGGCATACCCACGCCCAACATTGGCTTAATACTGAGTCCTCTAGACAATGTGAAGTCACATGTTCCGTGAGGGTACGTGATTCTTTGTTTAATGATTATATCACTATTGGAACATGTGGTCTTCGAGATCGTCTGTATACAAAATTTGCATATAACTAAAGGTAGTAATAATATTCTTTGAGGTCCAGCCATTCATTGAACAGATATTAACTGGCTAGCCACTGCAATGGCAGGTGCTACATTAAGCAAAGGCACATAGAAGCGAACAAGTCAGACCCAGTTACCATCCTTAGGACATTTCCCTTACTTCTACCGTATTAGAATCATTTGTGTACCATTGTATTTCCACCTGTGAGAGCTGCTTGAGAATTTTAATCTGGACCCAACAGGGTTTGGCACATGGCTATGGGGGGCAGGGAACTGAATTGTTGTTGGTTTTTAAACTGATTTAGCAGACTAATAAAAAACTGGCATTTCAAGTAAATTAGCTATGTCTCATTACTTACAAGTGTCATACAACCCCCCATCCCACCCAGATGAGAAATGAGCGTTATGATTTACTGCCCAAATAATTGAATAAATGAGGGATAATTAACAATCCTTCTAGGAAGCTAGAAACCTATCTTCATATCAACCTAGAGAAAAGAGCATTTACAATGATACTTTTATGATTCATACCTCACTGCAGAATCAGACATTAGAAGAAATTTGTGGTGAAGGAAAATATATAAAACAGCAGGTGAAAAATGAACTTTTAGGAATTAGTAAATATGCAATTTAGCAGTGAATGAACGAGAGAGAGAGAGAGAGAAAGAGACTTGTTCTTAAAGAAGTAGAGAAAGTGCCTCCTTGGCCAACACCTGTGGACACTGGCACACTCCAGGCTACCCGGGATGGTCAATTATGCCCAGAGAATTTACATCAGATACAGCATGTTTTTGCATTTTATCACAATGTGATAATATTAGATGTGAATAATAAAGATAGCAGGAAGAAAATGGAAATTATAAAATACTTAGACCTAAGGGATGATGAAATCACGACATATTAAAACACGTAGGATGCAGTACAAAGTTGCACTGAGTGATAATTTGTATTTTAGGAAAAAAGAAAGATTGAAAAACCACTCAGGGGGCACCTGGGTGGCTCAGTAGGTTGAGCGTCCCACTCCTGATTTCAGCTCAGGTCATGATCCCAGGGTCGTGGGACTGACTCCTGCATCGGGCTCCACGCTGAGCCTGGAGCCTGCTTAAGATAATTTTTCTCTCTCCTTCTGCCCTTCTCTCCTGCTGGCCTGCTCGCTCTCTCTCTAAAGAAATGGACAAACACTGAGAAAAGTGCTGTTCTGAAAAAGTTAGAGAAATAACCACAAAGTACAAATGAAGTGGAAGGGAGGAACAGTATGCATAGTACGAATTAAAGAATGAGATTAGAAATCATAGAGAGCACCAGCAAAACTCAAAGACGCTACCATTTAAAAGAAAAAATGGAAAACTTCAGAGAAGACATTTCTAGAAAAAAGTAAATTAAAAATAAACATTAGCCCAAAAAAGTGGAAGCAAATGCAGATATGCTAGAATATTATCACGAGAATATTATAAAAATCATCAAGGGGCTCCCGGGTGGCTCGGGAGGTTAAGTGTCTGACTCCTGGTTTCAGCTCAGGTCAGGTCATGATCTCACAGTCTGTGAGATTGAGCTCCGTGTTGGGTTCTGCATTGACAATGCAGAGCCCGCTTGGAATTCTCTCTCTCCCTCTCTCTCTGACCCTCTCCCACTCTCTTTCTCTCTTTGTAAATAAATAAATAAACTTTTTAAAAATCCAAAAATTTGAAAAGTTACAAAGCCTGCACTTCTAGAAAATGTAAACAACCAAATATAAGAAAAAGTAGAAAATCTGAATAAATAAAAAAAATTTTTTTTAATGTTTATTTTTGAGAGAGACAGAGACAGAATGCGAGTGGGTTAGAGGCAGAGAGAGAAGGAGACACAGAATGAGAAGCGGGCTCCAGGCTCCGAGCTGTCAGCACAGAGCCCGACGCAGGGCTGGAACTCACGAGCTGTGAGATCGTGACCCGAGCTGAAGTCGGACACTCAACTGATTGAGCCACCCAGGCACCCCTGAATAAATTAAAAAAAAAAAAAAAAAATATATATATATATATATATATATTTAATCTGTAGTTAAAATACTCCACCAAAAAGTACTATAACCCCTTGCAAAATAATTACAAGATTCAAGGAGCTTTAAAGTTCTGTTTTTACAAATGTTCAAGAAACAGACAATTCTAATCTGACAAAAATCTTTCAGAGAACCAAGAGAAGAAAAGGATCTGGAATAACTTTGACAGTAACACTTGACAGGGCCAGTCCAATAAATAAAAATTAAAGGCCTATCTCATTAATTAGAACGTATATAATAAACCTCAATTTCAATTCCAGTCAATTTCAATCAATATTCAATCAATTTCAATTGATAAATTGAAATCAATGAATAAAATATATGATGAATCATAATAAAGTAATGTTTAACCCAGCATCATGAGGATAGTTTCATATTAGAAAATCAATTACTAGGGGCGCCTGGGTGGCTCAGTCGGTTAAGCGTCCGACTTCAGCTCAGGTCACGATCTCGCAGTCCGTGAGTTCAAGCCCCACGTTGGGCTCTGGGCTGATGGCTCAGAGCCTGGAGCCTGCTTCCGATTCTGTGTCTCCCTCTCTCTCTGCCCCTCCCCCGTTCATGCTCTGTCTCTCTCTGTCTCAAAGATAAATAAAACGTTAAAAAAAAAAAAAGAAAATCAATTACTAGAATTTAAAATTCACTGCCTATTCATGATAAGCTTATTAGAGAACTGGGAATGTAAGAGTTTCTTTAATAAATCGTGTCTTTGAGAAAGCTGTAACAAACATCATATTTAGTGTTATAACTTTAAAAGCTACCATTTACAAGTCAGGATCAAGTCAAGAATTCCTTCTATTATCACTGCAATGCATTACAGTTTTGGACATTATAGTCCATTAAATAAGGCCAGAAAAAGAAATGTGATATAATGCTTATAAAGGACATAAGAAAATGGTAGTAATTTATAAATGACTTGAGTGTCTATAAGAAAATCTAGGAATAAATGTATACAAATTATTAGAATTAATAACAAATCTATTACATTTGCTGTATGCAAGAAGACAGTCAATTAATTGTATTTCCATATACCTCAACTACCAATTAGTGATTAATGAATTTAATGAATTGTCATTAAAAATTGCCCATTCAAGAAGCAACAATAAAAAAATACACTCTTTAGGATTAAATGTAGAAAAATATATGCAATACTTTAATGGAGAAAATTGTACAACTCTTGTGAAGGACATAAAACTTGACCTTGCAAGCCCCATGGAATGTACCAGACTAAGAGTGAACCCTAAGGTCAACTACAGACTTGAAGTGATTATGATGAGTCAATGAAGGCTCATCCTTAGTTAAAACAAACAAACAAATGTACTATTCTGGTGAGTGATGTTGGTAATGGGGGAGGCTATGCACAAGTGGGGGCGGGGGGAGATGGGAAGTCTCTGGGTTGTAGACCTAAAACTGCTGCAAACGATAAAGTCTTAGCAAAAAAGTCATCCTAAAAAATTGACCTTAAAAATAAGGATTTTAGGGGCACCTGGGTGGCTCAGTTGGTTAGGTGTCCAACTCCAGCTCAGGTCATGATCTCATGGTTCGTGAGTTTAAGGTCCTCATTGGGCTCCCTGTTGTCAATGCGGATGCTCTGTCTCCCTCCCTATCCCTCCCCTGCTCATGCTCTCTCTCTCTCTTGAAAATAAACATTAAAAAAAAATAAGGATTTTAGCATGTTTGTTAATAAAAGTCTCCATATCTCACACTGATGTTAATTCCCTAGAAAATTATGTTGGATATAATGTTCTTGCATCAAAATTCCAGACGGGATTTAATGGAACTTAAGAACTGAGTTTAAAAACAGTAAAATACTAAGAATAATTGACATAATTGTGGAGATAATATATGAGACTGGAAGGCTTGCCCTAACAAATAGGAAGACATAAAGAGCAAAAATCAGGAGCACCTGGCTTCCTCAGTCGGTGCAGCATGTGACTCTTGATCTTGGGACTGTAAGTTTGAGCCCCACACTGGGTGTAGAGATTACTTAAAAATAAAATCTTTAGGGGCACCTTGGTGGCCCTGTCAGTTAAGCGTCCAACTCTTGACGACTCTTGATTTTGGCTCAGGTCATGATCTCATGGTTCCTGAGGTTGAGCCCCATGCTGGACACTGTGATAACAGCGCAGAGCTTGCTGGGAATTCTCGCTCTCCCTCTCCCTCTGCCCCTCCCCTGCTTGCATGCACTGGTACGCTCTCTCTTTCAAAAGAAATAAATAAACATTTAATAACAAATAAAATCTGTAAAAAAAAAGAGCGAAAATCTTTAAAAGTGCACGATTTGTCACACGGATCATCAAATGAACCAAGGAAAAGAAGATGAACTCCAGAAACTGTTAACTGCGTATATAAAAGACGTGTCATTAAATAGTGATATTCAAACGAACACCACTACTGCTCTTGGGTTCAAATCCTGGCTCCTCCACTTACTGGTTTTGTGCCATTGTGGAAAATATTTGCTCTTTCTTTCCCTCATTTTCTTTATTTGTACAGTGGAAATGATAACCCTTTTCTCATGCAAGTGTTTGTGAGGACTATAGGATATAATGTAAATGCAATGGCTACTACATAAAATACGTAACGGTTGTTAGCTGTTACATGAGCATTTGGTATATGGCATTGGAAATGAGCTGTGAAAAGATGGGTGACAAAACAACTTATGCTGGAACAATCTGCAATCGATGTAGAGACACAAAATGAGATTTGAAAGATAACACCACAACCTCTTCATTTTGATAAACTTGAAAAGAAGACAAATTAATAAATAAACGTAAGAGAAGACGTAGAGTATCGTACTTGTGAACCTGAGCAGGGAGAGATCTATAAACAAGATACAAAAGGTACAAGTCAGAATAAAAGACTGATGATTGGATACCAAAATTGAAATTTTCTGTGAGACAAAAGACATCATAACCCAAGTCCATTGATAAGCACTGACTGAGAAAGAGGTCTATAACCGAAAGTACTGAAGATCCACAATATATAAAGAGTTAATATGAAGCAATAATGAAAAGTCAAATGAGCTGGTAGAAGCAGAGTTAATGACCAAGAACAGGCAATTCACAGAAGAAACCTGAAAGACCAAGGATCTAGGAAATAGGCATATATTTGTTAATATACAAAATGAAGAAATGATATATCTCAAGCCCATCAATATGGCAAACATTAAAAAGTAGGACAGTGCCAAGTTTTCAGGAGGGAATGAATAAAGCCGACTCTCTAACACTGCTGGCGGGCATACAAATTGGTAGAAACAATCTCAGGAGTCATTTGCCGATACCTAATAATACTGAAGATGTAGATTTCCAAAGAGTCGCCAATTCCACTACCTGGTAATGTCTCCCCTCTTCCCCCACCTCGCCCCTAAAAAACCCCCAAAAACCCACAACACAGTATATCGCAACTTTATGGGCTGAATTGTTTTCCCCCAAAATGCATATGCTGAAGTCTCAACCTCCATATCATCAGGATGTGGCTGTTTTTGGAGGCAGGACCTTAAAAGAGGGCGATTACGTTAAAATGAGACCATTAGGGTGGGCCTTGATCCAACCTGACCTGTTGCCCTTAAAAGAAGAGGAATTTTGGACGCTGTGGGAAGGCAGTCATCTGCAAGCCAAGGAAAAAGGCCTCAGGAGAAAGCAAATCGGCTGACACACCCTGACCTTCGACTCCCAGCCTCCAAAAGTGTGAGAAAATAAATTTCTGGTGTTTAAGTCACCCAGTCTGTGGTACAAGTATACCTCGGAGATGTTACGGTTTCAGATCTAGGCCACTGCAATAAAGCCAATATCACAATAATGCAAATCAAATGAATTGTCTGATTTCCCAATGCAAATAAAAGTTATGTTGACACTGTCCTATAGTCTATTAAGTATGCAATAGTGTTGTCAGAAGAAACAATGTACATACCTTAATTGAACAATACTTGAACGCTAAAAAATGTGAACCATCATTTGGGCTTTCAGTGAGGCAGAATCCCTGATCTCAGACAACCATGACAAAATTAATAATCAGAAAAAGTTTCCAATATTGTGAGAATTATCAAAAGGTGACAGTGAGACACAAAGTGAGTAAATGCTGTTGGAAAAATCGTGTTAATGGACTTGCTCGATGCAGGCTTGTCCGAGAGCTTCAATTTGTAAAAAATGGAGTATCTACGAAGTGCAATAAATGAAGTAGGTCTGTATTTCGTGTTGGCGGCCAGGGCAAACAAATACAACATATATTACGTGTGCACACAGACATATATACATGCGTGTTTGTGATAACCAAAAAAAGGAAACAGTCTATGCATCAATAAATGGCTAGAGGAAAGAGTTAATCCTGAGAGGCAGTGAGGCATCTTGGTTAAGAATCTAGTCTTTGCATTTTTCCAAAAAAAGACGTCCAGATGGCCAAACAGACACATGAAAAGATGCTCCACATCAGTGACCATCAGGGGAAGTGCAAATCAAAATTACAACGAGAAATCACCTCACACCTGTCAGAATGGCTCAAACTGACAACACAAGAGACAACGGGTGTTGTTGGTGAGGATACAGAGAAAGGGGAACCCTCTCGCACTGTTGGTGGGAATGCAACTGGGCAGCCAGTCTGGGAAACAGTATGGAGATTCCTCAAAAAGTGCAAAATAGAACTACCCTATGACCCAGCAATTGCATTTTTAGGTATTTACTCAAAAAACAATGAAAAAGTCCTACTTCAAAGGGATACATGCACCTCGATGTTTACGGCAGCATTCTCCACTGCAGCCAAATCATGGAGCCATGGAGCCAAAGTGAGAGAAAGATGAATAGCACATGATTTCACTTATGCGTGGAATTTGTGAAGCAAAACAAATGAGCAAAGGCGGGGGGGGGGGGGGGGAACAAAAAAGAAACCAAGAAACAGATTCTTAACTACAGAGAACACACTGATGGTTACCAGAGGGGAGGTGGGGGCGCGGGGGGACATGGGGATAGATGATAGGGAGTCAGGAGGGCACTTGTGATGAGCACTGGGTGTTGTGTCGACGTGCGGAATCACTAAATTATACACTTGGAACTAGTATTACACTGTATGTTAGCTAAGCGGAATTTAAATAAAAACTAAACAACAAGCTAGCTAACTACCCAACTAACTAACTAAAGGAATCCAGTGTTGGGAGGCTGGTGCAAATGCCAACCCTGCCACTTACTACTTGTATAAACTTGGTTAAAGTTTACTTATTTTCTTTGGGCCAGAAACTGACGCTGGATTCAAAGTTTAGAAATCCAGCAATTTAGCCTCTATAAGAGGAAAATTTAAAAACAAGCAAACAAACAAACAAAAAAACCACAAACCTTCCACTCCATCCAGAATCCGGAAGTGAAATTCACTCCAAATCTCAATGAAGAATTAAATAATTGGACTACCTGCTTCTTTAAAGAGTGGATGAAGGTCAGGAAAACATCCAAATGCAAATGTGATGGGGAGGGGAATCTAAGGAGAAAATATATTCCTCCGGAAAAAGTGTGACTTAAGGAGAAAGAAAGTATACTCGCAGTCTAGGCAGGTATTCGGCTATATTTGTTTCATCTTCTAATTAATTGGACACTTTTTCCACCTCAGCACCTTTTTGCATTACCTATTTTAAAAATAGCATGCATTATTTTGAGTATCACTGTCATAATATTCTTTTTATTTCAGAGATGCATGGCCTCAATTTTGCAATCACCATTTTGCAGTTTATCACCATTATTAAATATTTTATGTTATATTTCATGCACTTCTATAGACCTTTGAAGCTAATAGTTTAACTAGGGTCTGCTGATAGAATATATTACAAAGAAAGCTCATGAATTTATGAAGGGACACGCACACACCATTTCAGCAATTGGGGCAAATCAGGAGGGAGGATGGTGAAAACAAATGAATCGTATATTGGTCACACTGAAGTAACCATTTGGACCAAGCTCTTTGATGCTGGCAAGGCCCCAGGGCCAAGTGAATTTCATTCTTCAAAGAAATAGTTACATCAACCATAAAATCCCTTTTAGTGTTCTCAAGATCAGAACAGGGATGGAATGCAGATAACTTCTACATTAGCACTGATGCGTAGAGATACCATTACATAATCTATACTCTAGAATATGTTTGAAGACAGAACATGGCATCGGTGATGGATGTTTGAAAACTTATACATTATCCCAGAAGTAGAGGACAGCAAAATCTGGCTGATCATTCTTTTAGCTCTGACCTCAGTTCCTGGCAGGTACAGAGACCATCTTTCCCAGAAAGTGAATTGATGGCTGGTGAAATTGAGTTCTTTGACTTAAGTAACTGGTTGTGCTCAACAGAGAGTCAAAAGACAACCGAAATATTCCCTCAAACCTCTCCCCCAACGAACACAGAAGAATTACTGCCGCTGACATGATGTTTGGTTTGATAGATGGAACTCACACTGGCTTTCTGAGTGAAATTGGAGTCAGTGACGCTAGGCGTTTTTGCACAACATTCCTTACATCTGGAACGTCCTTCCTTCCGTGATCATGTGTTCAAATCTACACAATTTTGATAAGTCACCTCCGTAGAAAGGTCATCTGTGATCCCGTCCCATTTCCCCTTCTTTCTCTGGCATCCCTGTCTCCCCGCTTGCAGAAGAAAAAGAGGAGGAAGAGAGGGAAGTGGAAGAGGAGGAAGAGAGGTCAAACAACAACAACAACAACAACAACGAGCTCTTAGTGACTGAGCACTTATTGTGTAGGAGGGGGTGGGCTTCATATCCATGGTCAGATTATCACAATAACTCTCTCAGAAAGGAAATATTATTACAATTTTACAGAGAAGCAGACAAGCTCATCTTAGATGTTAACTGTCCAAGGTCACTCATCTAACAATTAATGGGATCTAAATTCAAATTCCACGTCTGTTTGAGTCCACGGCACTACACTGCTTTCCTATGAGCTTCCTGAGGGCAGGGCCTATGTCTGATTAATCTGTTTTACCTGCAGTACCTTGCAAGAATAAGTATTGGACACTTTTTTTTTTTGGCTAATTATATCCATGCATATCAGAGAGCAAGAGGAAGATATTACTTTCAGGATTAAAACATATCAAGCTGAAAAAGGGTATATTGCATATGAATATTCTTTGGCTAATAGTAATAATGGCATTAATAATATTCATCTTTATAACCTTTTCCAGTTTCCAAAAATGTTCACATAGCATCAAAGACATTAAAAATCAGAAAAGTAGACCGTTAGTGTAATTTTTATTATTGTATCAATAGCTGGGGAGTACACATAGCGTACTATATATACTTTAAAAAGAACTTATTAAAATAATTTGCTTTGACCTAGAAAAAATAACTTTTATATGTTAGGCTTCCAGATATTTAAATTGATATGAAGAGCTGCCTAAAATACTCAAAACCTTTAAGCTCCATAAAGTAACTCTATCAAATTCTTTAGGTACTTACTAACATTAATAATATCCACAAAAGGGGGAGCCTGGGTGGCTCAGTCAGTTAAGCGGTTGACTTTGGCTCAGGTCATGATCTCGTGGTTCGTGAGATCGAGCCCCATGTCAGGCTCTGTGCTGACAGCTCAGAGCCTGGAGCCTGCTCTGGTTTCTGTGTCTCCTACTCCCTGCCCCTCCCCCACTCACGCTCACGCGCTCTCTCTCTCTCTCTCTCTCTCTCTCTCTCAAAATTAAATAAACATTAAAAAATTTTTTTAAAGATTAAAAAAAATCCACAAAAGGGGTGTCTGGCTGGCTCAGTTGGTAAAGCATGAGACTCTTGATTCTGGGGTTATAGGTTCAAGCCCCACATTGGGTGTAGAGATTACTTACAAAAATAAAATCTTAAAAAAAAATAATATCCACAATTGTGCCGTCATTATTAAATATTAAGAAAGCACGCCAAGACAGAATTGAAAGATGTCAAATTGAAAACCACCATTTTCATCCTCCAGGACAATAATTCTCAGTCTGTGCTAAAATTAAAGAACATTTCTCACTTGATTCTTACAATTTTTGGTCCAATTTTTGCCTTTGAAGGTAAAAACAGCTCTTCAGTCTGTACTAGGGGAAAAGAACACGAAGTGCTATCTCCTTGGCAGCCGCAGCTGACCAGATTTACTGATAAAATGCGAGGCATCCTAAATTGTTAACTTATCGAACACTGCTCTTTCATAGCAACGGAAGTCTTATTCATCCCGCGTTGAGGTTTTCAAAACAGTCCCAAATGGACAAATTACATTTAATGTGAAAGAATGCCAGTATTTTAATTGCCAACCTGATATTATCAGCTCTGATATGATGTGGAGAGTTTAACTTTTTAAACTCAATACACAAAAAGACCAGGCCACAATTGAAATGACAAAAATGCGTGGGACACAATATCACCATTTAAGACAACAATATCAGCCAAGACAATTTAGATAAGAGCCATTGAGATGGGATAAAATTCAAGAAACATTTTTGAGAGCTACCACAAAGACTTTTGCCGGGGGTTTTAGAACAAGGAAACAGATGAGGGAAATAATGCTTATAATGTTTATGTTAATGTAGCATAAAGCCCCAATTATCTAGGCTGTGTGGGGAATCAGGTGTTCGGCTTAAATTTTTTTTGGTTAGCTGAGAGTTACTCTAAAACCCAGTAATATTTCAGCCATTGTTGTTGAACTTGTTCCAAAGCAGTTGAATAGCACCTAGGGATTACAAATTGCATTTTTCTTTGTGGATCTTGAAATGTTTCAATGTGATTGTCCTTTGTGGATCTTCCAATGTTCTTCACAGTCATCATTTCTGATTGGGCAGGACTATAATGGTAGACATGGAGTTGGGGGTGAACCTAGGATACAATGGAAAAATGTACCTAAAACTAAATATATAATGTGAATTTCATTGGCATTGATTTCCCTCCTTTTAAAGCACTGCCCTCCTGTGCAGGCAGAAAAGGTGATTATCTTCTGGGCATAATTCGGGGGTTCTTAGGGATTCTCCTGACTCCTAAAATGTTCTTAGCCACACCGATCACCACTAGATGTGTGGTAAGAAAGTATAAATTAATAATTTTATTATACAATTATCTCTGGAAGTGTTGAAAATTGATGTGTTCATACCATTGTCTAAATTAATCTAATCAAACCACTTTCCATCAGATAGCTACCTGAGTTATGTAAGCAGCTGCAATGGAACTTTTAATTGGGAAAGGGATTTTTAGAACATACAGGGTTTTCAGGGAATCATGCAGTGCTTACATAATAAATAATGAAAGGAAAAACTTATTCTTATTAGCAAGTATTTTATTTTTTTTACTTATTTTTAAAATCAGTTGTTTTTAAGTTTATTTATCTTGAGAGACAGAGAGCACGAGCAGGGGAGGGAAAGAGAGAAAGGGAGAGAGAAAGTCCCACATAGGCTCTGAGCTGTCAGCGCAGAGCCCTACGGGGGGACCCGACCCCCCAGGTCACGAAACCATGACCTGAGCCAAAACCAAGAGTGGGACTTTCAACCAACTGAGCCACCCAGGTGTCCCAGGAAGTATTTTTAAACCTTTCATTATGAAAGTCACTAATGTTAAATTATCACATTATTTTGTGATTGCCTTTTTTACTCAATATTATCCTTTAAAACACCTCATATTCTGTGATGGCAGGGAATATCTTCTCTGTAACACTCATCATACTCATATGATTAATATGTGAAGTGAGGCTTTACCATTATATTCACTGTTCTTAGCAGAGTCCCTGATGTGGAGTAGAAATTCAAAAAAATATTTGTTGAAAGAATAAATGTATTAATGATATGAAAATATTTGTGAATAGTAAACAGAAAACTAGAAGGGAGTTCTATAAATAGCAATTGGTATTATTACAATTGTTATTATTTCAAAAGTACTCTAAATATTTATAGCTGAGAAAACTCAGGTTCAGAGATGTTACATACATCCATAACCCTCTGACCTTCTCCATCATAAAATTTTTCATAATTTGTTATTGAACAGTTTATTTACTGTTAGCCTACACTCCAGACCACAGGTTCTTTTTTTAATGCCTTTTTTTTTTTAAGTTTATTTATTTTGAAAGAGAGAGAGCGTGAGCAGGAAAGGGCAGAGAGAGAGGGGGACAGAGGATCCAAAGCGGGCTCTGCGCTGACAGCAGAGAGCCCCATGTGGGGCTCGAACCCATGAACCGTGAGATCATGACCTGAGCCGAAGTGATGCTCGACTGACAGAGCCACCGAGGCAACCCTAGACCATAGATTCTAAGGTGGCAGAGGCCAATGTAGTTTCATTTCTGTTATAGCACAAAACCTACCTGAGTATCTACCCTAACAAATTTCTTGACAAATATCAGTTGGTAAACCAATGATTAAAATTTCATTTGATAGCATTAATCATCTTGTACAAGGTTTAAGAGAAAAGGGAGAAATGTTTTAGTGTATGCCAGGTGTCCATGATTAAAATGTCCATTTACAAATGAAACTTTTATTCTATCTAATGTCCTGCAGCAACCACTTCCTTGGATTTCTGAGATAGTACTTTGTCTACAGGATATGGTGTAGGTGAGATAAAATGATTTATATAAAATTAATAACAAGCCTGAATTTGAGCTATATTGGAAGGTATATCCTACACTTCAGAATATTTCAGGATTAATTTTACTCTGTACAACAAAGTGGATTTCTCACAAGAGTTTGATATATATAACATATAGTTGGCATATCTAGATGGTATATACCATATTTATATAGATTTATATAACCTGTATTTACATATTGACTTCACCTGTAACCTCACCATGTTATAGTATATATTGAAAATACTTTGTGCCCATTTAACACGCAACGAACTCCGATCACCAATTGTCATCTAGGCACTCAACTTGGCTTTAAGAACCCAAGTGAGAGATGATGAGAACTGAAATTGGGCAAGTGGCAGGGATGATAAAGAGGAAGAGAGAACGGGGAGATGTAAGAGAGCGTTAGTGGTTTGGGGCGACATTTTCATTGGTTTCACTAAGGCCAGCTCACATTTTATTCTAAATTCTGTGTTAGACTCCCTTTTTCTTTCAATTCAATAAGCATTAGTAATAGTTAACGGATACCCAAGATTCTGTGCTTGGTTCTAGGTAAAGGGGCCAATAAGCCAATTTGCTTCCAAGGAGCTCACAGTCCACTGGTGATCAATAAATGGTACTGAGCAGTGTTTACTAGAATAGCTAACTGTAAATTATGGGATAGACAAAGTATAACAAGTGGTCAACTCAACTTGGAAATACCAGGGAATATGTCAAAAAGAAGATGCTTAAACTCTAGGAGTCTCTCAGGGAGAAGAGCTGATAATGGCATTCCGTACAGGTGGTATACAAGAAGGGCTGAAACATACGAAAGTCTGGGACATATCTTAAGAGCCTTGTATGTCATGCTCAGGAACTTGGGTTTATTTTTTGGGGGATTGTTATGAAAACTTGATTGCTTTTAAGCAAAAGGCAGACTAGATCAGCTCTAGTTTTCAAAAAGTCTTCAGGTTAGCATGTGGAGATCACACTGGAGGGGTACAATCCTAGAAACCAGGAGACCAGTTAGGTGACTGTTTTGGTAGTCCCAGAGAGAGACAATGAGGCCCAGGATGGGGTAACAGCAGACAGGATGCAGAGAGGAGGATGAACTGGAGAGACAGAAATTAAAAGCTAGGGGCACTTGGGTGGCTCAGTGGGTTAAGTGTCCAACTCTTGGTTTTGGCTAGGGTCATGATCTCATTGTTTCGTGAGTTCGAGCCCTGCATCAGGCTCTATGCTGATAGTGCAGAGCCTGCTTGGGATTCCCTCTCTCCCTCTCTCTCTCTATCCCTCCCCTGCTCGCTCGCTCACTCTCAAAAAGAAATAAAAAAAAATTAAAAGCTATCGGATGTGATATGGTAGATGGGGGAGAAGGAAAATTCTAGAATGGATCCTATCATCACAAAATTTGTTTTTAATAATGTAACCCTAGAGGTGCCAACATGGAAGCAAGCTCAATCTGACTGCGAATGTCTTATAGTCAGTGTGTGCTGAGTTTTCTGCAAAACTATGCCCTTAGATGGAAAATGACATGTAAGCATACGGCAGAACGGCCTCAACTACTATTTCTAAGTAGCATATGATTGTGACGTCCAAACTCAATTTTCAACCTCAATGAAACTTTAAGCAGCACAATGAATAATTTGTAGTAGTTGACAGACATGTAATAAAAAAAAATTTTTTTCATATATGCATTTGCTGACGTCAGCTTCCTCATTATGTTTCAAACAGTTGGGCGTAAGATATCTAAAATAATGGGGCCATCTGTAGAAAATCTTACAAACATTACTACAAAATATAGTTGACATGCTGACATTAAAAATGTCTACCACCAGTTGGTTCTTAAAGTATTGCCTGCATGGCAAAATAGTATACCGTTGGGGCGCCTGGGTGGCGCAGTCGGTTAAGCGTCCGACTTCAGCCAGGTCACGATCTCGCGGTCCGTGAGTTCGAGCCCCGCGTCAGGCTCTGGGCTGATGGCTCAGAGCCTGGAGCCTGTTTCCGATTCTGTGTCTCCCTCTCTCTCTGCCCCTCGCCCGTTCATGCTCTGTCTCTCTCTGTCCCAAAAATAAATAAACGTTGAAAAAAAATTAAAAAAAAAAACAAAAAAACAAAATAGTATACCGTTGTAGAGACAGAGATCAGGAGTAGACCTCTCAGCCTTGGGATCAAGGTCTCTGCAGTTGCTTATGCCTGGGTTTGGTGATGAATCTGGGCCTTTGGTAAGTTCCGTAGCCTTTCTGAGCTTGATTTTCCACATACACAAATTAAGATTGATGATGACGAACGTATGTTGCCTACATGAAGGTTTGCTAACATGCTTGCTGAACACAACTGAAACAGCAATGAACGTGAAGATTTTATTATTTGTTATTGGGAAGAAAATTAATATATGAAACAAAAAAAGACTGAAGCAAAGAGAGAAAAGGAGAAAGAAGAATGAAAGAAAAGAAGGCAAGGGAAAAGAATCGATAGATTAGACAGATAGATGACAGATAGAAGAAACAAAGAAAGAATATAAGTAAATGAATAGAAGAAATAGAGAAAAAGAGGTACAGTAAGCACAAAACATGAGGGTGACCCAAAGCATCTGAAATGTTTTCCCTACGAGGACAGCATTAGACGGCTGCGCCTACAAATGGAAAGTACTTATGCTTTTTTCTAGAAGTATAAGAAAACCCTGTGGGGTCATATGTCCTGTTGCTGTGGCATCAAAGGGAGCCCCGAGGCCGAAGGGAAATGGGAGAGGGTAGTCCTCTGAACACTGAAATGAGGGATGGGCACGGTGATGGCTCTTGCATGCCCCTAGGTGAGAGGGTACCCAGCGTCCCCAGGGAGAGGTGGGTTGCTTTGGCAGTTCCCTTGCTGCTGGGCAATGGGAAATCCAGACTGGGGGTGAGGCCGCACTGAACAAAGGATTACGGAGGCGAGGAGGGGCGGAAATCAGTCCTTCAGGGCTCAGAAAGTCCTCTGGGTAGCTGAATAGGGCTTATTGATACTCATTTCTCTGTGGCATGGATATGAGGCAAACATTATTGATTATTAAAAACCGAAGATGTGAAAATCTAGGGAGCTGAGAGAAAGCAAGAGGAAGAATCCTGATATACTTGGCTATCAGCCCAGATTCCTCAGCATTCAATAAGCTGACGATCCCAATTTCCTCTTGATTGCCATCTTGTCACAGGGAGCTTGTCTATTCTCCACCAATACTATTTAATCCAGTCTTTTCAATAATTTTCTAAGAACTATTCAGTTGGATTTCATTATAGGAGCAAAGCATACTGATCCAGTTCCGAACTAGGTTCACCACCCCCACCCCCGCCCCCTCCCCGGCCAGTTAGACCCACTGGTGTGTAGAATCATGATGGGCTTCCCTCTTTTGGTTTCCTTTACCATTTGCCATCCAATTCAGTACAGTCCAAATGCTGACAATTGCACCATGTGAATAAGGCCACTGAGTACAGGTTATACTGTGTGTCATTGGAAGACAGGGTCACCAAAATGCCTGGCCTGGGACACAAGGACACCAGAATTCCAAGTAAGTATTTGGCAAATTGTCCTTTTCCCTGTGCTGCTTCATTCCAAACTGTACTGAGTTAATTTGCCAAGCACTATCAAACATATTATGCAAATATTATTTCTACTGCTTAAACAGGATTCCAACAAATACTGAGCCCCTGTCATGCTGGCCTTAGAGGAAGGCAAGGGCATGCCAAGGCTGGCAGCAAATACAACTATTGATAAGGTTAAGAACGTTAAGGGGAGGGGCGCCCAGATGGCTCAGTCAGTTAAGCGGCGGCCGACTTCGGCTCAGGTCATGATCTCGCGGTCCGTGAGTTCGAGCCCCGCGTCAGGCTCTGTGCTGACAGCTCAGAGCCTGGAGCCTGTTTCAGATTCTGTGTCTCCCTCTCTCTGACCCTCCCCCGTTCATGCTCTGTCTCTCTCTGTCTCAAAAATAAATAAACGTTAAAAAAAAAAAAAAGAACCTTAAGGGGAGATCTTATACTGTATGTTAACTGTACTAGAAGATAAAAAATAAAAACAAACTTTTGTAAATTTTAGAAAAAGGAACTTATGAGGGGAAAATTACAAGTATGCATCTTAATTAAGTTAGGAGTACCCACCAAAATGGTGGAAGATTTTCAAATGGAAATCTGTAATTTTTAAACCACCAAAATAGCATTTGATATTTCCAGTGGAAGGTGGGGAAGGAGGAAAGAAACTCAAGTGGAAAAAACAATTAATTGAGCAAAGAAGCCAGTAAATACGTTGGTAAATTTCAACCAACACTGACTGCCTAAAACAATAACAATTATGTTTAATTGGAGGAATCAAAATGTAGAATTAAAGTATTAGAAGACAATAAAATGGAAAAGAAATAAGCATCAGAAAAAATTTAAAAGACAGGAAGGGAAGCTTGTGTTTATAGCGTTCTAAAGTCCTTTTACTTTTTTCAGAATAAAGTAGAAATGTTGATCTGCTTTAGAATTTAATTATTAATATTTATATATACATTTTTTCTTTGAGAGAGCGTACAAGCTGGGGAGAGGGGCAGAGGGAGAGGGAAAAAAATAAAAATAAAAGCAGGCTCCTTGCTGAGCGTGGATACTCAGCATGGATAGCCCAATACTGGGCTCGATCCCATGACCCTGGGAACATGACCTCAGCCGAAATCAAGAGTCAGATGCTCATCAGACTGAGCCACCCAGGCACCGCCTTGATATTAACACATTCAGGGCAATTGCTGAAAGCGTGCGTGTGTGTGTGTGTGTGTGTGTGTGTGTGTAGATTGTATCATTTCCGAAGTTGCAACAGTAGAGAAAAAATAAAATTTGAGAAATTCTCAAGCCATCCAGATATAAAAAGAAGGAAAGGGAAATAATAAAAAGCACTTTGAAAATCGAACAGAAAGCACAAGCTAGGATCATGGAACTAAGTCTCGTCAGCCAGCAATCAAAATAAATGCCAACAGACTGCTGAAGGGGTTCAGGACGCGACCCCCAAGAATGTGCTACTTTGACATGCGGGTTATTATTTTGAGCTGAAAGGACTCGAGGCCCTGGGGCTTCAGGATAAATTTTTGTCATTCCCTTAACTGACGTGGGAAATGGGTCCGGAGCCAACGGCCAAGAAGGAATGCTTGAGACGTCTTCGGTGCAAAAAGGTGGTTTTATTAAAGCATGGGGAAAGGACCCAAGGGCAGAAACACCTGCACTGCAATTGTGAAGAGCAACTGATTATATCCTTGGGAGCTGGGGGAGGTAAAGAGGAGCAGAAATTTCTAAAACGACTTTCATATGCTAAAGAAGGCTTACCGGATCCAGGAGGCCTAGGTGTCTTCAAGCTAAGGTTGTTTTTTCCCTCTAGTGGGGGTCTTTCTTGAGGTGGAGAGCAAAGGCCAAGGAAAAAATAGTTAAACTCCTTTGTAACTTACAGCCCATTGACAAGTCCTTGAGACAGTGTGAGTGACCTTCCTCCAGGAATCTAACTGCCTCCGTGTTAACACTTTGCTAGAGGCAGAAGGTGACCTTGGCTTAACATTAGCCTGACCTCTAGGATCCGTAAAAACTCCTTTGGAAACTTCCTTTATCTCTTACCACCACCACCACCTCCCCCACCGCTGCCCCCAACCCAAGATATGTGTTAGCAATCATCCTCCAAGCATAGGGACCACTGATACACATCCGAAGGGTCTCATGACGGAGGGTTTACTAGACGGCAATAAATGACCTAACTACAGCTAGCCCCTCAAGGTCCGGGAAACCTTGCTTCCAAACTCCTTAGAGACTTACTATCCCTAATCCCCTCCCAACTTGAAAGTATGTAATCACTCACTCCTCACAACCCCAGTGCGGCTCTTTCCGCCCACGGGACCGAAGATGCCTCAAGAATTCTTTCCTGGCCGAACCCCAACATTTCACATCTCCCAGAATAAGGATTATTGACACAGATATATTTGATCTGAGTGGCCCATCTGTATGACAGGGCAAACATCTACTGTTCTTATGGCCCCTAAAGTGCATTCCTTTCCTCTGAAATCACAGACCCCGACCCCCTTCTCCTTAGTTCAGAATGACATAGACACCTAATTTTTGCCTGTGTTTGGAATTTCCATGTCTATGTAGATTGCCCGTACGTATGCCTATTAAATCTGATTTTCTCCTGTGAATCTGTCTCATGTCAACTTGATTCTCAGTCCAGCCAGAAGGACCTTTGAAGTTATTAAATTATTCACGAATAAGGCAGCATCCCACCTAGCAAGTAGAGAAAGGCCCAGAGGGGTTGTACAAAATGGCAGGTTGTTAGAGCAGGAGGGATGGGCAAGGAAGTCATTAGCAAAACAAAAGAAAGGATGGCTTCATCTTCCTTTGAGAAAGGAGGGAAAGGCAGGGATTTTATCCTATGGATGACCTCACTAGGGCTGATCAGGAAATTTCAGATCCACTGTTAAAAGGCCACTTTCCTGGGAGAGGTGGAAACTGTAATTAAGTCTCAGTTTGCTGGGGGGGGGGGGGGAGGGGGGGTTGGGGGGAGCAAATGCCTCATCATTTGGGGCTTTTTGTTTATTATTTTTTTTTTAACAATTACCTTCTTTTGATCAGACTGTAGCCTGAGAGGTGTGACTGATGAAGTTTTGGGGTGATGGGGGGTTCGTAGGGCCCCAGACCGGCGACCAAGAAAGAATTCTTGAAGACGTCTTTGGTGCAAAAAGGTGATTTTGTTAAAGCACAGGGACAGGACCTGTGGGCGGAAAGAGCCGCACTGTGTGGCTGGTGACCCTTTTATTGGGGGGGGGGGGGGGAGGGAGTTTCCAAAAAGGCTTTCACATACGAAATACTTCCTGGAGGCCTGGGTATCGTCAAGCTGAGGTAGTTTTTCCCCCCTCTAGCGAGTCATTAACGTTAAGACAGTGGGGAGTTCCTGGATGCTGGCCTATTGATGGAACTGCCTTTTTCTGGTAAACTGGTGGAGGCTCTTACCAGTTTAACCGTTTGTTTTTTGTCCTTTCCCGTTTTCGGGCAGCCGGGAGTGTCCCAGGAATATCATACATGTCCCTACTTTGCCGTCAGCTAGCCCCACGCTCCCTCCTCACGATGAAAACAAATTAGGGCGTAAGCACCAGTCTGAGCTGCCACTAAGCAGTTCTTCTGGTTTCTTACTGATCCTCTGTGTGATATTCACAGATGCTGAGATCTTAGAGCTTTTGTGTTTACAACAGCCCCCCTCCCCTTATTCAGGGGAAGTACATTCCAGGACCCCCAGGGGATGCCCCGGACCTCAGCTAGTACTGAACCCTACATAGACTATGTTATTTCCTATACATACATACCGAGCGACGATAGTTTAATTTATAAATCAGGCGCGAGAAGAGATGAACAACAGCAATAATTAACTAGAACGATGGTTACAATAGACTGTAGTAAAAGTTATGTGAATGTGGTCTCTCAAAGTACCTTCTTGTGATGACGTCAGAGGACAAAATGGCTACGTGATGAGACAAAGTAAGGTGAATGGCTCAGCCACAAGACTACTGACCTGACAATGTGCCAGGAGGAAGACCATCAGCTTGTGGATGTCGGTTGCCCCTGGGGAACTGAAACTATGGATAAGGGGACTGGGGACTACACTTCTAATATTTGTGGAGAGGACACTATAGGCCCAGTTTCCAAATACCTCCCTCTCTTTTTTTTTCTTCTGATGAGAAACTTCTCCTTAAAGTTTACATTCTAAGAATGGCAATTAGGTCCTAGAGAAGAGGATAGAAAGTTTACATCACACAGGCACAGATTTGGTGCTAGACAACTCTGTTTCCAAAGTCCTGATCTTTTCAAGACTCTTTTCTTTTTTAAGCTTAGTTATTTTGAGAAAGAAAGAAAGAGAGAGAGAGCTCGCGCCTAAGTTCAGGAGGGGCAGAGAGGGAATCCCAAGCAGGCTGAGTGCTTTCAGCCCAGAGCCCTACTTGGGGTTCGAACTGACGATCAAGACCTCAGCCAAAATCAAGAGTCCAACGCTTAACCAACTGAGCCTCTTAAAAGGAACAGGCAACGTTTGGGGGCTTGGCAAAAAAAAGGGGGGGGGGCAGGTGAACTTCGAACTTCTAGAGCCACACCTCTGGGCCTACAGAGATTTGCAGGATAAAGAGTCATTTCCAATTCCACAAAGAACTCAATTGCAGCCTGAATGATCAGCTTAGGGGAGAAAGCCTTAAAAACATTTCTATCCGGCTCTGAGTATCACCTTCCAATTTGGTCAAATTTTTTATCATGGAGTTATTAGATCATTTCAAACATCTTGTTACGGTTTCAGCCAGGACGAACATAAATATTTCTGGCAGTATTAATTTTCATTTTAGCTTCCCCTTGACCATTTAAGGGAATTACTGGTAATAGTTTACTGGAAAACACGTTGCAGTCCGGTTGGTTGTGGGAGGGGCCCCTGTGGAGGCCCTCCTCTAGAGGTAGATATCTACTTGAGAAGAATTTGCATGGGAACTTTGAGGATGATGTCTTTTCCAGTGTCCTAGTTGATTACAATTGAGACATCGATTTCTGGGCCAGTGTTTTGATAATGTTTGCCATCTTGCCCCAGGGTCCCTTCAAAATGCTCAGCTATAGTCACTAAAGCAGTAGCCTCCCATCCTATTTTCTGCCTTTTTTTTTTTTTTTTTTTTTTTTTTTTTAATCAATCCACTCATCTCAGGAGATAATCCTTTTACAAAGAGAGCAGCTAGAACAGGCTGGGTAACCTTATTTATTGTATTGGATTCCGAATACCCTAAGAAGAGAGCCTCCAAGCAGGCTTTAAGGACTGCCACGGATTCATTTTTCTTTTGTTTGAATGTTTGAATAATAGACCCATCAGTATAGGCAGGCAAGATTCTAGGAAAGGCTTGTAGAAGTTCAGATGCAGGGGCGCCTGGCTGGCTCAGTTGGTTCAGGATACGACTCTAGATCTCAGGGTCATGAGTTCAAGCCCCATGCAGGATGTAGGGTTTACTTCTAAAGAACCAAGTTCGGTTGCTATTTTGAGAGCCCCTTCTGGTAGAGGACCCCAAATATCATCCTCGGGGTGGGGTTTACCATCTGGCTTCCTGCATCCATTTTGGGGCTTCCTCAGGTCCTACCGACAGACACACAGATTGATACAAATCTGCCACCCTGGATTCTAAAGTCTTTCAAAAACAACTTTTGGGATTCCTCCCTGGGCTTTGTAAATTCTTTAACTTATAACCCTTAGTTCAGCCTTCGAGCCAGGGGTGAAGGACACCTGAGCGGGTTTGTCTGCAACCTCAGGGAGTTTGATTTTGAACAGTAACTACTAGTCTCTTCAGAGTGGAAAGGCAGTTCGGACAGAAAATCAGTGAAAAGTGAGTACTGAGGGGAAAAAGGAAGGGCGGTAGTGGGGGTGATAGCAGGCCCCCCTACTCTGTTTTCCGTACCTCTTGTCGAGGCCACTTGTAGGCAAATGGGCTTGAGTGATGGGATATAGAAAGGGGCCCACAGCGAGCACCTGGCTGAATACAGACAGGCCCATCGGGCGACTTACCTCAAAATATCCATGGGCCCAAACCAACCAATGGGCTACTTACAATTAGGCACAGTTACCAAAAAAGGGAGAATTCCATAGGATACCACAGCTCCTTACCTTCCCTCCCCCTGCCTCCTAGCAGACCACAGCCTCTCCTCTGCAGTCCGGCCCACAGCTCCCTCAAGGTGTATTCAATAAGCCCCTATTGTGACTTCTTTCGCCTCCCAGGTGAATTGTTTCACCTCCCAGGCCACAGCTTCTACCCAATCATCGCCCCACGTTTGGAGGCGCCCACCTGATTGAGAGACATCCCATTTAGGCACCAGACTTGTGTCTTTAATTTTTCATCGGTCTTGGGTAACAAGCTTTTTAATGGAGCTATTTTGGAATCTTGAAGCCTTTTGCAAGCTTCTGTATACCAATTAAAAAGTCGGCATCCCGTTCTCTGTGTTCAATTTGGGATCCCTTGCTTTCAAATGAATTTCTTTTTAAAAATTTGTTTAAAAATTTTTTAATGTTTCTTTATTTTTCAGAGAGTGAGAGACACAGAGAGGGCAAGTGGGGGAGGGGCAGAGAGAGAGGGAGACACAGAATCCAAGCGCGCTCCGGGCTCCAGCTGTCAGCCCAGAGCCCGGCTCACACTCACGAACCACACGATCATGACCTGAGCTGAAGTCGGATGCTTCACCGACTGAGCCCCCCAGGCTCCCCTCAAGTGAATTTCTTAAATGAGGGATCGTGTCTGATTGGAATGCTCCCCATAATGGCCATTGTAATTCTGGGTTCTTTTTGGTAAAATTTTGCCATTTTGCTAGATACCCGCAACTTCCAGGACTACAATTCTTATACATAAAATAAGCAGGTCGCCAAGAGGTGGCACGCTCAACTCTTAAGATCTAAAGGATCCCATTTCTTTAGTTGGGTGTTTGAGTTTCTCAGAGCCAAAGTAATACCTAAGCTCTTTGGCTTCCACGATTCCCTTTTGGCAACAGTCTTCACCTTAATGTGCACATAAACAGAAAGCAACAGTAACTGAGGAAATGGAAGCATGGAAACCAGCAGTAACCAATGAACCAGGGACTGAGGACAGGATCGAACCAGCCAGCCTCAAAGAACGGTGAATGTGGACTAATTTAAAAAAAGAAAGAAAGAAGGAAAGAAAGAAGAAAGAAAGAAAGAAAGAAAGACAGACTAAAGCTGGGACCAGCCGTTCCCAGTGTGGAATCTGGGGAAGGATCCCAGAGAAATGGAGAATTGGGAGATTGTCACTAATTCCCAGCATGGAATCCAGGGGCAAACCCAAGGTAAATGACCCAGGCATGGTGAGGCAGCAGTAAGCTGCTACTGACCTGAAAACAAGAGAAGACGGATCATCTGCTAGTTGTGGAGACTGCATTTAAAAAGGATGAGACCAAAGTTAGGAAAGACATGGGGGATAGAGAAAGCAGTTCGAATGGCATTGCTTGCCTTCAGGGGGACAAAAAAAAAAAAAAAAAAAAAAAGATGAATTAAGGAAGTGAAATAGAAAAAGAAAGAAAAAATAATTCAAGATACACTCCAGAGGTGAAATTGACAGGACCTGGTGAGTGAAAGAGAGAAACAAAACAAATATTACTGTTGTACTAAGTTCTTCATTACCTAAACGCCACACTGCGATTATACGGATATGTTTGTTTCCTTGTGTAGTGGGGAAGCCTGTGGGCAGATAAGTGGCCGCAGCTCTTGAGCCAAATATACACTTCTCTTATAAATTCTCAAGTTGGCATTCTGCTTCATTTATCCGGGTCTTGTAAGTTTGGTAAATGTTTTCCAGCCCCCTAGGACTTGCATAATTCTGTGTAAACTAATACCATTGGGTTAGCAGACTGTGATAATTCCTCCAAGTGTTTAGTCCCTTCTGAGACCCTAACCCAGAACCCACGCCTGACATCTCTATGACCTCACTTCTTCTTTTTCTTCTTTTTTTTCTTTAAGTGATTCTATGTATTCTTTATGGTAACATACATATTTATTTATTTTGAGACAGAGAGAAAGAGGGCATGAGTGGTGGAGGGGCAGGGAGAGAGGGGGGACAGAGAATCCCAAGCAGGCTCCCCACTGTCAGTGCAGAGCCCGACATGGGGCTCAATCTCACAAACCGTGAGATCATGACCTGAGCCGAGATCAAGAGTCTATGACCTCACTTCTTAATTGAAATGGAAACTGAAAAATGGACATGTAGAAATGTCTGTGAGCTTCTATTCTGCCTGTGAGGAACAAGAGGGTCGGCAAACCTAAACAAGGCAATCTATTAATTCATTTGACAATTATTTTTGGTTCACGCCATACGTTAGAGACTATTACTACTAATAATGAAAAACTCTATGAATATACTAATAATGATCAGATTATACTTGATTTCATTTAAGTTGTCTCTTAGTATTACGACATATCAATCCCATGAAGTTATCTCAATACCTGAAAGGCTCGTAAAATCCTTAAAGAATCTTTTGCAAAAACCAAGATTTACCAGCATCCTCTGGAAATATTCCATTCCCACCAATATTCAAGATCCATAAGCAGGTTCCACATCATTATAGAAAGTGAGTTCCATAACCTGGCTTCACATACTGAACAGATGCAAATACCCTTCTAGAGGGTTTGTCTCATCATTCCAAAAATTGGTTTTTTCTGTTTGTGTTTTTACCTTTCTGATTTTTTTTGTCTTGCACTCTAAAGATGTACTAAATTTATATCAAAATTTACTATCTCATTCATCAGATCTACTTTATGCCAGACACTATTAGCAGTACCCAAGACATGGTAATTTTACTCATGGAATTTTATAATCTAGTGCAGGAGAGAGACAATACACAGGCAACTGAGTAGAATAATTACGTGGAATGATAGAATTCATCGATATGGTAAAACAGGGTATGTAATGGAGTGTGACAAATACAAATACAGTAAAACTTTGCATTGCGAGTAACTTGTTCTGTGAGTGTTGTGCAAGACAAGCAAACATCTCTTTTTTTTTCCTTCTTGGTCATTACTGAGAACTTTTTTTTTTTTTTTAATTGACATCCAAGTTAGCATCTAGTGCAACAATGATTTCAGGAGTAGATTCCTTAGTGCCCCCTTACCCATTTAGCCCATGCCCCCTCCCACAACCCCTCCAGCAACCCTCTGTTTGTTCTCCACATTTAAGAGTCTCTTATGTTTTTGTCCCCCTCCCTGTTTTTATGTTATTTTTGTTTCCCTTCCCTTATGTTCATCTGTTTTGTCTCTTAAAGTCCTCATAGGAGTGAAGTCATGATATTTGTTTTTCTCTGACTAATTTCGCTTAGCATAATACCCTCCAGTTCCATCCATGTAGTTGCAAATGGCAAGATTTCATTCTTTTTGATTGCCAAGCAGTACTCCACTGTATATATATACCACATCTTCTTTATCCATGCATCCATCGATGGACATTTGGGCTCTTTCCATACTTTGGCTATTGTTGATAGTGCTGCCATAAACATGGGGGTGCATGTGTCCTTCGAAACAGCACACCTGTATCCATTGGATAAATACCTAGTAGTGCAATTGCTGGGTCGTAGGGTAGTTCTATTTTTAATTTTTTGAGGAACCTCCACACTGTTTTCCACAGTGGCTGCACCAGCGTGCATTCCCACCAGCAGTGCAAAAGAGAGCCTCTTTCTCCGTATCCTCACCAACGTCTGTTGTTGCCTGAGTTGTTCATGTGAGCCATTCTGACAGGGGTGAGGTGGTATCTCACTGTGGTTTTGATTTGTATTTCCCTGGTGATGAGTGATGTGGAGCATTTTTTCATGTGTCAGTTGGCCATCTGGATGTTTTCTTTGGAGAAATGTCTATTCATGTCTTTTGCCCATTTCTTCACTGGATTATTTGTTTTTTGGATGTTGAGTTTGATAAGTTCTTTAGAGATTTTGGATACTAACCCTTTATCTGATACGTCGTTTGTAAATATCTTCTCCCATTCTGTCAGTTGCCTTTTAGTTTTGCTGATTGTTTCCTTCGCTGTGCAGAAGCTTTTTATTTTGATGAGGTCTCAGTAGTTCATTTTTGCTTTTGGTTTCCCTTGCCTCCGGAGTCGTATCAAGTAAGAAGTTGCTGCGGCCAAGGTCAAAGAGGTTTTTGCCTGCTTTTTCCTCGAGGATTTTGATGGCTTCCTGTCTTACGTTTAGGTCTTTCATCGATTTTGAGTTTATTTTTGTGTCTGGTGCAACAAAGTGGTCCAGGTTCATTCTTCTGCATGTCGCTGTCCAGTTTTCCCAGCACCACTTGCTGAAGAGACTGTCTTTATTCCATTGGATATTCTTTTCTGGTTTGTGAAAGATCAGTTGGCCAAACGTTTGTGGGTCCATTTCTGGGTTCTCTGTTCTGTTCCACTGATCTGAGTGTCTGTTTTTGTGCCAAGATGAGCAAACATTTCTAATAAATTTTTAACTTGATAAACGAGCAATGTCTTACAATACAAGTAGTATATGACCCTGAATGTCACACAATTACAACTGAGCCAATGGTCTCCCTCCCTCCCTCTCCCTCTCTCTCTCTCTCTCACTGCAAGATTGTGGGGGATCGTCAATGCAGTGTCACATTTCCAGGAAATCCTCCAAACAAGGCAAAAGCAAGTGTTATTGGACAGGTTCCTTATTAAAGTTGCATGAAAGGAAAAAAGATTCCACAGATAACAGTGATTCCGTTAGTGATAAAGTCATCCTACACAATAACCCTTCTTTTCTCTTGTCTCCCTCACACCAGCCACAAAGGTTTTCAAAAGCAAGTGCAGGTTAATTTGTTTTGTTTCCTTCGTCTTTGTATTTTCTTTATTAGTTTTTATTATATTACAGTGTTATCATCATTTTTATATGAATATTTTTGGGTCGTGAAGTGAATCATTTGAGTTTCCATTATTTCTTATGGGGAAATTCCCTTTGATATACAAGTGCTTTGGATTACAAGTATGTTTCTGGAACAAATTATACTCGCAAACCAAGGTTTTACTGTACTAGACTCGCAGACCAACTCTTGCATGAAGTACCTCCCTTCCTTCTTTATAGAAATATCAAACTCTTACAGGATCAATTCATTGTTTACAAATCTAATTGTTGAACCTCTACTCTATTGCAGTATCGTAGACAATGAGGATAGAGAAATCAAAGAGAGAAGGTCCTTGCCATTATGGAACTTCTATTCTAGTGGACACGGCATTTCTTTTCCGTAAGTTTCATTAATATGTGTTGTCAATGTGTTCAAAGTTCTTCCCAGATAATGTGGTGCCTATATCAGACCAATCAACTTAAATAGAGAAGTGTGGAGGTGATAGTCCTCAGAGCAACTTGTGTACTAAGGTGAATCGTAAATTAACTTAAATATAAAAATATCATTAGAATGCTGATGTGGAACATTTCTGCTTTGTAAGCTGTATATTTGTATAAAAGTTGGGGCTTCTTACTACTTACAGCACAAAAGAAGATCACAAGAAAAATTTTCTTCCAGATTAGTCAGTACAGAGCAGGTAAAGTCATCAGGCTGTTACCTCTCTGAATATTGATTTTTTAAATAGTAGAGCTCTGCCTAGAAGAAAAGACATCATAAACATAAAAATAAAACAGCATTCTAATACTAGAACAAATAGCTATTGAATTTCATAGCGATGGTTTTAAAGCAGGATCCCAGAAGAACCTATACTGAGAAATATATTGTTGCTGTTTTGAAAACAGGAAGTTAATCGTCTTTCTTCTAGAAGAAATAAATGCCAGTTCAAAACATTACACCCTATCCCTGTCACTTTGCTGAGCCGCTACTGTATGGAGCCCACTGGCTTAGTGAGGAACACAAAGATAGAGAACGCAGCCTCTGCCACAATTTCTAAGTGATCTCCAGGAAAACAAAAGTCTAAGTAATGTTACAAGTTAACCACAGTGTTACCCGGAGGAAATATATTAATACTGAATCTATGCAAGAGTGAGGAAAGAATTATTTTTAATTATTTTAATAATTTTTAATTATAGCACCAGTCATTATTAGCTTTACCAGTTAATCTTAGCATATTCAGTAGTAAATTAATTCTCTAGAAATTCTCACAGAATTCAAACTGATTGGCCTGAACACAAAATTAATTTTTATCCAAAATTGCTTCCTTTTTTAAAGTTTGCTGTCAATCATATCACTGTTTTACTAACAGGACATCAAGTTACTTGTTTAATGACACATCCATTTTTAGCTAGTTATTTAACTGGCATTATGCCCACATAGTCAAGTCAAGGCTTAGAACTCATGCGTGTTAGTTCCTTTATAAAATGGAAGCCCAGGAGGGCGCCTGGGTGGCTCAGTTGGTTAAGCCTCCAAATTCAACTCAGGCTTGTGGGTTCGAGCCCCCTCGCCACCCCGTCGGGCTCTGTGCTGACAGCTCAGAGCCTGGAGCCAGCTTAGGATTCTGTGTCGCCCTCTCTCTCTGCCCTCCCCGGCCCACGCTCTCTCGCTCTCTCTCTCTCTCTCTCTCTCTCTCTCAAATAAATAAACATTTAAAATGGAAGCCCAGGGGCACCTGGGTGGCTCAGTGGGTTAAGCCTCTGACTACTGATTTCAGCTCAGGTCATGACCTCACAGTTATGAGCACCCCCCCCCCCCCTGCCGGGGCTCCCTGCTTGGTGTGGAGCCTGCTTAAGATTCTCTCTCTCCCTTTGCCCCTCTCGCTCTTGTGCTGGCTCTCTCTCTCGAAAAAAAAAAAAAAGAAAAAGGAAGCCCAAAATGTTTTCCACCTAATGATATACCATGACATTATCTATACAGTAAAATTTACACTTATTTGTGTATTTCCTAACCTGTAGTCTTCACTAAGATGTAAGGGTTTGATAACAAGTCTAACAGCAATAACACCACGCTCAGACGCCATCTAAGATGTTGCGAATGTTTTGACTGACTCTTCATCCACCGCTATCCGGGCCTATTGCTTGGCACAGACTTTTCATCTGTGATACCCTACCGTTACTAGCACATACACCTGAGTCGTTTTTTTAGTTACGGTGTCAGGAACAATAAAGCGTCTGAGATTTTTCGTGCTTGCAAGGTGAAAGCTATCCTGCTACAATTTCACACGTGCCAGCAGAGGACATGACTCCCGGGTTAGAAACAAAGGACCTGTTACAAACAAAGCAGGCAGCCGGAGCTTCAGACTTGTGTCATCTTCTCTTGCCTCTACTCCCCCACGTGGGAATGATACCGAGCGAGCAGGGTGGATGGTATACAGACAGCAGGTCTGGGTCATAACTGAGGAACTCTGTGCCTAGACACAATCCTATAGAAGGACCACTGTCAACTCCGCGCAGCCTGTGCCCCAACATTGCCTCATCCTGCTAAGGACGCATACCTGTTCCCTGCCCTGGAGAGAGACGCCATCTCTATCCTCCAAGGTAGCTTAGTACACAAACATCTTTGAAAAGAGTCTGAAACAAAGCTGTCATTACCAGTGATCAAAAGACCGGCCGAAATGCAGGAGACCCATGGAGCCGTGCCTCCCACCACTGGATTGTGGACTGTGTTCATGTATCTACACAGAGTCCACTCGAGGTCAACGTGTAGCTTCCTGACGTGCTGGACAAGATGCTGCCAGTCCCGAGGTTCTGTGTGGCCTGCTCACCTACACGGAAATGACCGCAGGACCCGCATCCATTTACTATTCCGTTTCTGAATGGAGCTTGTACAAGCATTTTTGTCAAGTGCCATGTGTTGGGTAAAGACTGAAATACAAACTGAGAATGGCTGAGGGAAATTTCTAGACATTCTTTGATTTCCACTTCCTTTGCTAATAATAGGAAAGTGAGTACCATGCACACGCATTGCCTTAAACCCTTACCATATTTATTACTATCCCACTTAAGGAGCAAAAAAACTGCATGAACATATACGCATTGAAAACCCTTTTCAATGATGTTGTCCAAAGTCTTAATTGTTTTTTCTTATGTTTTTTAAATTTTTTTAAATATTTATTTATTTTTGAGAGAGAGAGACAGAGAGAGAGAGAGACAGGGCACAAGTGGGGGAGGGGCAGAGAGAGAGGGAGACACAAAATCTGAAGCAGGCTCTAGGCTCTGAGCTGTCAGGACAGAGCCTGACATGGGGCTTGAACTCACGAACTGGGAGATCATGACCTGAGCGGAAGTCGGACGCTTCACCGACTGAGCCACCCAGGCGCCCCCAAAGGCTTGATTGTTAAGGGGGGTTATTTGCTGAGAAGTTTGAAAGGGAAGAGCTGATCAACTCATTCACCACATTGAGTCACAATCAAAAGGTCATTAATGATCTTTTTTGACAGAGTGCTTTGATATTTGTGTTAATAAGATAAAATTGACTCTCAATAAGAGAAAACATGACTACAGTTGGTAATGGGTGAAGTCCTAGCTCATCTATAACTTCTTTGAGACCCTAGCAGGCACAAGGCCTGAGAAATCCAGTTCCCATATTAATAGCAATTATCCAAAAGTTATACCCTGGGAGCGACGCCTGGAATGCTCAGTTGGTTGAGTGTCCTTCTCTTGGTTTTGGCTCAGGTCATGATCTCCCAGTTTCGTGGGTTCGAGTCTCATGTTGGGCTGTGTGCTGGCAGTGTGCAGCCTGCTTAGGATTCTCTCTCTCATGCTCTCTCTGCCCCTCCTCTACTCGTGCTGTCTCTCTCTGTCTCAAATAAATAAATAAACTTAAAAAAATTTTTAAAAAAAGTTATAAGCTGGGAAAATCCTCCCAAAGCAAATGGGCAAAATCACTCAGATTCCTTTGACCCACCAAAGGATAAGGATAATCCAGAGCCAAAGAAAACATATAATAGTGGTAATTTAGGACGGGGACACTTCAGATATAAGAGATACTGCATCTTCCAGAAAGAACACAACATGGATATAAAGGATTTGTACCAAACATTGCTTTTAATAGCACTCGGGTACCCATATGAGGCCCGTATTCTTGAAAATGTACAATATTTCATGACCAAAGTCAATGACTCCTGAACAGAAACAATCATTTAGCCCTAAGATTTGTGGCTGGCTCTTTAGAAGCATGTAGGAGGTAGGGACTACTTTTTTTTTTTCTTTAGTATTCAATGCATTCCTACAGTGAGATATATATATATATATATATATATATATATATATATATATATATATTATTTTTGCAGGGAGATAAATTTGAAAGTGCTTTAGAAAGAGAACTTTTATGCAATCACATTGCGTATATGCATACTTATTTTGATTTTAATATTACATTTAAAAAACTTACTTTGTTTTTAACATTACCTTTAAAAGCTAAACAGTGATACCCAATACAAATCTTTGTAGGAAGCCGGTAGGATACAAGCTGGTTTATGTATGTAAAATATCTACGGTATCACAGATTATACAACTTTGGTTCCTCTTTTATACATTTAAAAAACTTTTTTCAAATCTTAGCACAGCACATGACATTTCACAAGGTAATTTTGGCTTATATTTTTAGTCTCCTGCTTCTTCCTCACATGCACACTGAGCATTCATTTACCGAAATCAACCTATTTTTTCCTATCTCCCTGAATTTGCACATTCCTTTGCCTTGAACTTCTTGCTCTCCCGTTTTGCCTGCTGAACTCCACCTTCCCCTTCAAGGCGCCCCTTTCCTGTAAGGCCATCTCTGGCACAAGCCCCCGCCCCCATTCTCCTCTCCCCTTTCAAATCTACTTTCTCCCCAAATACTTTTATTTTCCTCCCCAAGGACTTTTTATATACCTTTCCTGTAGCATTTCATTACATACGTTATATTGCTTGATAACTAATGATCAATCTAACCTGTTTTTCTCACCTGCCTATAAAATTCTCATGGATGAGCACCATATTTCACCCTTTGTTGCGGCCCATAACATATGTTGAGTGCTCAAATAATGTTGAATAGAGAAGGCAATACGTTTCTCAGATCTGACCACTTCAATATTTACAGAAATACTCTCTCTCCCTTTGGCTTCTATCATATCGCTCACTTCTGATGTTCTCCCCCACCACTCTAGAAAATACTTCCCAGTCTCTTTGCATACTTCTTTCTTATGCTGACCTCTTAAATATTATCATTCTCCAAGCTCTTGCTCTTTCCTATGCCCTTCTCAGTGTCAAGTATCCCTGAATTGTTCCTTCTATTGCTACGACGTTTATGATCACTCACGTGCTGCCGAGTGCCAAGTACATCTCTCTAGCTCAGACTTCTCTCTCCAAAGCACGCATCCATACCCAGCTGTGCTGGTGCACCAAGGAAGGAGTGTGGGGGGGGGGTCACGGGCACCGACGGCTCTAGTAGGGAGGAGTATTTTGTCTGGAGTCGCTCGCATCGCTGGCACATGGCAATAATGAAAAGCAGATCACTTTTCGTCAATTTCATTATTGCTTTCAGATTCCCTAGAGTGCCCACACCAGTTTATTGCCCACCCTCAGGGAGAGCTCCTCTCACCGCTGCACTTCTGATTTGTGCGATTGTCTACCGACACTTAATATCTGCCACTGATCATAACTATACCCCAAACCTCTTCCTATTGCTAGGCCCACAATACCAAAATCTAGAAGGGATGGCAGATTTTGACCTGATGTTACCTCCCCTCCCCACATCCTGACAGTTAGGAAGCCTTGCTGATTCTGCCTGAAAAATCAGTACATAATTGCCCACTTCTCAACATGCTTATTCTCCCTTAGTCCAGGATTCTGTGATCTCTCACCTGATGATCAGCAGTCTTCCATTTTGTCTCCTTTTTCCACTTTTGATCCCTCCAACCCATTCATCTCCATCACACATTAGCCTTGGTGATAGTTTAAAAATACACAACTGGACCCAGTAACATCACTGATTAAAATGTTACAATGTCTTCTCCTTGTCCTTAAGATTAATTACTAAAGTATAAGGCTCTACGCATAATGTCCAGGACTCCCCATCACTGTCCTTTTAAAGGTCTTTCTCTCTTCACTAGAATTTCTGCTTCATGAAGACAGGATTCTTGCTCTTATTCACTGCTGAATCCTCAGTGTTTATATGAGTGTTTCACACATGGTAGGCACTCCTAGGTTACATCTCCAAATTATTATTTGTTTTTAACACCTTATCCTTTTCCTTATGAGACACACTTGTTCTTTGTTCGTTGCCTGTATGAAGCACCATAAAGACAAGACTTGCCGATCTTTACAACTTCATCTGCAGCAACCCACAAGGTGTTCAGTATGAGCCCAATAAGTATTCATTGAATGTTTGATTTCATGATGAGATATGGTAAGTATACGGAGAGATACATTGGGATAGGAGATGTGTGCTTAAAAGCACATGCTTTTTAAATGTGTGAGATATATGTTTAATACTGAAGATAAGGAACAAATATAGGGAAAGAACCAAACACAGTACAGGGGATAAATAGTAGATTAAGGCCCATGAGGAGGGAGGGATGGAATTCAGAGACAGAAAACAGATACAGGTCTGTATAGCCAAGTACTGACTAGACATTTCCCCTTGAGTGGCCCATAAGCCCCTAAAGCTCAACACCCCTAAAATGTGATCTATCCCTTTTGCTTTGTCCTGTTTCCCCTCCAGTAGGCTTGCTCTCAGTGAGCATCTCACCGTCATCCACCTAGTTGCCCAAGTCAGACACCTGGGAGTCCCCCGAGACTCTTCAGTCTTCCGTAGCCCCACATCCAGTCTAACAGCAAGTCCTTTCAGATCTACTGACAAATGATCTGCTTCCTCTGCTGGACTTTGTGCTCGGTGAGGAAGAGAACCATATTGGTTTTATCACTCCTGGGTACCCAGAACCTAGGACGGTGCCTAGCACACGGTAAGCCCTGGACAACTATTTGTTGAATAAATGAATGAATAGAAAATGTAAAGAGGAAGGGCACCTGGGTGGCTCAGCCGGTGAAGCAGCCGACTCTTGATTTCGGCTCAGGTCATGATCTCACAGTTTGTGGGGTTCGAGCCCCACATCAGGCTCTGTGCTAACAGCGAGGAGCCTGCTTGGGATTCTCTCTCTCGATCTCTCTCTGCCCCTCCCCTGCTCGCGTGTGCATGTGCTGTTTCTCTCTCTCTCAAAAAAAAACAAACATCAAAAATAAATAAATACATAAATAAGAAAATGTATAGAAGAGGTAGTGAGAGAAGGCAGAACAGAGCTGGCTTCAACGAATAACAAGGCCTAGAGATCATATCCTAAAGTTAAATCCCTAAGTAGCATCAACAAAACTGGGCCTTTGCATAATTATTCTGGTCATCTGAATGGTCAGTATGTATTGATTTTATTGAGATCTATAGATCTCAAATATATACATACATATATAGATTATACAATTCCAAAGGATTTCTGTATAAACCATGTTGTGATAGATGCAATCATACCCTTCTCAGTACTGATCTAACCAATTTGTTTCATCTAAATCCAAGTATGGGATCAGTGGCGTCCTAAACTTTGATTATTGAACTTGGTTACATTGAACAGGGAAACTTGTCTCTTGTTACCCTTCTATGCATAGAGGTGTCACTGCACCAAATAGATAATATCTCTGTAACTAGGTCAGTTCACCTTTCTGCACGATCAGTTCCTTCCTCCAAAATCTGGGAATGTGTGTAACAAAACAGCAACAATGACCTCAACAGTAACGATCACAATATTACGCTTGGATTGCTCAGACAACTATTAAAAATACATGTTAAATTGTAAAGCACATATTAGCATAAATTTATGTGAATTTTATATGGAAAAAGGTGTATCTATATTAAAAGCATACGGGGTGCCTGGGTGACTCAGTTGGTTAAGCGTCCGACTCTGGCTCAGGTCATGATCTCACAGTCTGTAAGTTCGAGCCCTGCATCGGGCTCTGTGCTGCCAGCTCGGAGCCTGGAGCCTGCTTCGGATTCTGTGTCTCCCTCTCTCTCTATTCCTCCCCCGCTCATGCTCTGTCTCTGTCTCAAAACGAAATAAACATCAAAAAAAATCAAATGCCAAAGGTTACATGTGGAGGCACTCAGTTCCTTTGAAGCGGCTTGTGTATTCAACTACTAAGTTCTAAGTACACGCTACCGTGCATGTTGAGTCTACCCTCCCCCACACCTTCCCTCATCTTCATTCTGAGGAGCTCTAGGTTTTCAGAAGTGTTATCACAGTATTCACGCCATACTCCCCAAACCATTGTCAACTTCGCAGGCTTGATTTCCACGAGTTACCTTCCTGACTCAGTGCACCATTATGTTAATTTACCACCCGATAAGGGCCAGGAACTTTTCGACGCCTCGCACAGGATACAAGTCCTCAAGAGGGTGGACATCCAATGCCATTTATAAAATTTCTCTGAAGTTATTCTCTCAATTATGAGGTAGAGGTAATTACTACAACCTCAATGGGTAGCCAAGAGGAATAACAACACTATAGCTCTTCCATTGGGCCAGTGTGAGGATTAAATGAGCAAATACACATAAAGATCTTGGAACAGTGTCGGGCACATTGTCACTGCTACATATGAGCTCTTATATCCTGTTTTACAGTGAGGACTCTGCACCTCATGGTTAAAGGAGCTTCCTCTGGGTCACATAACTTTTAAGTAGCAGATTTAGTACATCACTTAAGATTTCTCATACTACAAACCCCATGTTATCTTTATTGCCACAAAGAGCCACAACCTGAACAATCAGGACAATCCTTTTCTTCTTCAAGACCTTTGTAGTCGCGGTGCCTGGGCGGCTCAGTCAGTTAACTCCAAGCGTCCAACTCTTGATTTCGGCTCAGGTAATGACCTCATGGTTCACGAGTTTGAGCCCTGCATCGGGCCCTGTGCTGACAGTGCAAAGCCTGCTCGGGATGCTCTCTCTCCTTGTCTCTCTCACCTTCCCCTGCTTGTATGCTATGTCTCTCTCTCCCTCAAAACAAATAAATAAACTTCAAAAAAAAAAAAAGATATTTTTAGTAAAGATGAATTCAATGAGCGTTGACCTGAATTTTTACATACAGAAATCTGTAGTAAAGAATCTTTTACAGGCACCATAGCACAACAGCCCAATGCTTTAGGAATTCTTATTGTGCTCTTTGCACAAAGAAGACAACTGAGGCACGGAGAAGTTAAGTATTTGGATAAGTCTCACAACTAGTAAGTGATGAAGCTCTCATTCGAACTCATTTCTAATTCCCAGGAACCACACTGATGACCACTTTGCACCAAAGCTTCTATTGCCTTTGACTATAATTCCTGGGGGTAGTTGTTTTCCTTTGTTTCTCTCACGAAACCAAGAACTGGGGGCCCCGGGTGGCTCAGTGGATTAAGTGTCCGATTTTGGCCCAGGTCACGATCTCACGGTTTGCGGGCCCGAGCCCCGCGTCGGGCTCTGTGCTGACCGCTGGGAGCCTGGAGCCGGCTTCAGATTCTGTGTCTCCCAATCTCTCTCTCTGCCCCTCCCCTGCTCAAGCTCTGTCTCTATCTGTCTCTGTCTCTCAGAAATAAACATTAAAAAATTGCAAAATTAAAAAAACAGAAACCAAGAACCGATATGTACTCCCCAAAAAAGCACAGCTGACCCCCTCCACTTCCACAGCTCTTCACAGCTCAAAATTGCAGCCACACAAAGTTCTCATTAGAATTCTGCAGCTACTTGTTTTATCTGTTATACTGTATTCATCCACTCATTCACTTTGAGTTTGGGCTCTCAGTCGGGCACAGCATCATACCTAATTATAAAAAGTTGAAGCAAAGAGATTCCCTGCTCTTGGGTTGTTCACAGCCCTATGGGGTGTAACAGCAAAAGAATTACTTTCTAAAAGGTTCTGTCTCCGTCCCGCTCATAGAAACACGTATGTGTGTTGGCATGTGTAAACACACACACACACACACACGCACACACATACGTAGCCACACAGACAGTTATATCTGTATTCAAGTATGCACATACATATACACACAAAACTGTAATTGTTATAAAAGTCTTGAGGGTACTCTATTATGATTACATTTCATTTATATCTATATGCTGTACTAGGTTTCTTTTTAATTATTCAAGTATAATCAAAACACGGTATTCTATTAGTTTAAGGTGCACAATATAATGATTCCACAATTCTCTGCATTTCTCAGGGCTCATCAAGGTAAGTGTACCCTTGGGGCGCCTGGGTGGCTCAGTCGGTTGAGCGTACAACTTCAGCTCAGGTCATGATCTCACGGTTCGTGAGTTTGAACCCCGCATCGGGGTCTCTGCTGTCAGCATGGAGCTGGCTTTGGATCCTCTGCCCCTCCCCTGCTCATGCTCATTCCCTCTCTCTGTCTCTCTCAAAAATAAATAAAAGCTTAAAACAACACACAAAAAAGGTAAGTATACGCTTAATCCCCTTCATCTATTTCACCCCTACCCTCACCCACCTCTGATAGCTTTCTTTAAAAATATATACAGTGTCTTCCTTCTTTCTTCCTTTCTTTTCTTCCACAAATGTTCATCAGACCTTCCCTGAATGCTCACTAGACCCCAAGAACATCACGCACTCGTTCCACCTGTGTGCATTATGCCAGGAAGCATCCGAACCCAGCGGTGGAAGCCAGCCGCCACATTTCATGGCCATGTGGTTACGTATTTGCATGGATAGCGGAAGTCTCTTCGTGCTGCTCAAGAGATCTGGGAAGGTCAGCCACGTGCACCATGCTGCCTTCGTGGCTGAAGCAGGCCCCGTCACTAGTCTTGATGTGAGAAAGCTAAACGACTGGAGCCCCCAGGTGAAACTTGTATGTTCCTCGTTCCCTGAAAAGAGCATGTCTCTGCTGGAATTAATCACATAAAGAACTCCGCACGGAATCTGTGCAGCCGTGTCATGCTTCTGTCCTCAACTAGAACAATATCATTGTAACACATAAAAATAAGTCTTTGTATTTACTCTAATGAGCTTGCTTCTCAGTTTTGCGACTGACATGAAAAACTAATAGCGGGGTCGATAGAACGTCTCGATGGCAATTATCACGCCGCGTCTTCTCTCTTCCTATATTCTTCTCATGTTACATTTTAATGTGTTTCTGCTCAAGTCAATTCAATTTATCAGGAGGCAAGAGGCATGAAACAGGGCTGATTTGCTCTGGATCTACTTACAAGTAAACTGTAAAACTCAATTTTCAAGTTCAGTTTTCAATCAGATACACACGAGAAGAACAATGTGGGAATACCATTATTTACAGAGGTTTAATCTGATGTAAATATGAAAGAAAAACATGGAAGGGTGGCGCACAGTTTACATTTGCAAAATCTACGTGTTTTCTTTTTCTTCTCCGTTGCAAAGGGATTTGAGAGCTATAGTCAACAATACGATAACCTACAAGGCATCATGGAATTGTAAAATGAGAAGGGGCCGAAAAGATCTACCAGGGCAGTGGTTTTGCAAACCAGAATGTGCGTAGAGGTCCGTGAAGACTTTATCAAGAGGTGCCTGGATGTGGCCAATTCTAAGAGAATGGATTTTCAGTTCCTTGCCGTCTCTGCGAACCTGATTGGCCTGGAAACACCTTGAGGGTAGGGTCCAAGCAGGCTCACCCTCCGGTCTCTTTTCACAAGCCTCCTTCTCCCACTGTACGGAAGAAAATCAGAGTTTTTGAGCTGTCGCCAAAATCACAGCATGGGGTATTTCCCTGGTGAGAAAAACCTCCCAGGCACCAGACAGAGGCTCGATTTGAAACCCTGTACCTAACCACTGAGAATGTGAACCAACCTTTGTTCTGTCTTTGCAATTCTTGTGCTTTCCAATTCCTGCCTTTCAACCACGAGGAAGGATGACCTAAACCAGAGCAGCTGATGAATTTTTGACATATAACTCGTTTCCATGAGTGTGAGACATCAGTAAAATGAAACTCCTTTCCCATCACATTTCTCTAAGGGCGTATAAACTCATTGAAAAAATTATTCTTACCCAGTGCACTTAAGAAACAAATTTCTAATAAATGCTAGTTGTAGGTTTTTAATTTTTTTAATGTCTTATTTTTATTTACTTTTGAGAGAGAGAGAGAGAGAGAGAGACAGAGCATGAGCAGGGGAGGGGCAGAGAGAGAGGGAGACACAGAATCCGAAGCAGACTCCAGGCTCTGAGCTGTTAGCACAGAGCCTGACACGGGGCTCGAACCCACGAACTGGGAGATCATGGCCTGAGCTGAAGTCGGACGCTTAGCCATCTAAGCCACCCAGGTGCCCTGGGTTTTTCATTTTTTTTATCCAAATATGGAATATGTTCTATTTGGATCAACTGTGTACTACTAAATAAGTGTAATGATCACTCAATCCTTCAGGATTGACTTTTTTCAACCCATAGGAATGTATGCTTACAAGAAATGTTTAAATGAGCATTTTAATGCACATACATATTTTTGTGCCAAAGAAATCTGATGCTCCGTAAAAGGCTTAAGCATAAAATATATTACACTAGTGTAAAATATTGTGGAAATGGCTATACGAGTTACAAGACAAAAAGGAACAATGTTAAATTTCTGACAGTTATAGTACATGGTGTTCATGTACATTTTAATGGACAATGGTGTGTGTCCAATTGTTTTGATATATAGATACGACTGGACACATTTAAAAGGATGAAGAAACATTTTTATTTTAAAAATTCGACACTTACGGGCGCCTGGGTGGCTGAGTCGGTTAAGAGTCCAACTTGGCTCAGGTCATGATCTCACGGTTCGTGAGTTCGAGCCCTGCATTGGGCTCTGCTCTCTCAGCACAGAGCCTGCTTGGGATCACCTGTCTCCCTCTCTCTCTGCCTTGCTCTTGCTCTCTCTCTCAAAACCAGATAAACAGAAAAAAAAAATCACCATGTATAACATGTTGTGAAGTATACTTACTCTTTGTGATCGTTTACACATATAGTGAAAATTTTTAGCTGTTCATTTATAAAGTTGTGAGGCAGTAAGTGTATTCGAACTTCTTTTGCGGTCTGTAAAAGCAAAATCATTTTGCTGAACACTCTTCCAAGACAACAACTGTCAAATAATTTTCACAGGGGAAAGCTTCCTTCAAATGAAATCTTACAAGGAATCTCGATATATAAAACAGATGTGCTTGGAGCAGCTGTACCCCCCCCCTTTTCATCCCACCCTACTCTAACCCCAGCGGCAGCCCTCCCAGCGTCTTCCCTGCATCTGCTAGAAAAGTTTGCAAATCACTGATCTAGCACAGCCTCTTATTTTCTAGTCGGGTAGTGGCTCAGAGCCAGTGAATAACTGAACTATACCCAAACCCAGTTCATCTACCTGCAATTCAAAAACATAACATAGACGGGGCACCTGGGTGGCTCAGTTGGTTAAGTGCCTCACTTCGGCTCAGGTCATGATCTCGCGGTCTGTGGGTTCGAGCCCCGCGTCAGGCTCTGTGCCGACGCCTCAGAGCCTGGGGCCTGCTTCTGACTCTGTCTCCCTCTCTCTCTAGCCCCTCCCCCCCTTGTGTTCTCTCTCTCTCTTTTTCTCAAAAGTAAAGCTTTAAAAAACTTTTTCAAAAACCTAACATAGATGATCACAAGATGCTATTCTGCCCCCATGGTTTATCCTAGACTTTAATAAATCACTGAAAAATGAGCAATTAATATATGACTTTTTGTCTTTTGTAAAAAAAAGAAACACAACATGAATTTAAATGGCTCATTGTGAAAGCATGTATCGTGGTTCTTCTCATTTTCATAAGGGGTTAAGGCGATCCCAAGGCTTGAGTAAAACTCCAGTGTTGTGTAATGCAAAGGAAAGGCAAGTTTGATTAAGTGTTAATTTAATAAAGTGACATGAAGTTTTATGACAATTTCACCTAAGATATGATATAAACTAGAGCACAAATGAGTAAAATAAGTTAAACAGTATCTGGGTCCATTTTCAGAGTTCTGTAGCATAAGCCCAAATCTGTTTTAGTGTATGAGAATTAACTCCTGCACCCAGAAGTAATAGGGAAGATGGAAGTGGCTCTCATTTCTTGAGGCTGATGTTTGCAAAGCTTGATTATCTAGAAATAGATCTATTTAAACAAAGACTGCTTTAATACAGCTCATTTTAAATAACTGCATTTAAACACAGGACAGATATTTCATCTACATGAAGACACGTGACTGACAATTTCATTTCTTCGTTGTTCAATACGTCACTTTGATGTCTTGTTGAAAAGACTTCTTTTATTCTGGTGTAAATTAAAAAAAAGAGAGAGAGAGAAGCCCCTCTTCTGCCCACCCTTTAATACAGTGTTATCCTCAGCTTACCTCTGCAAGCAGAGAATTATACTGTGCTGTATGTTTCTGATTTCTTTTTTTTTTTTAATTTTTGATTTTATTTTTTATTTTTTTTAATTTACACCCAAGTCAGTTAGCATCTAGTGCAACAACGATTTCAGGAGTAGATTCCTTAGTGCCCCTTCCCCATTGAGCCCATCCCCCCTCCCACGACCCCTCCCGTAACCCTTAGTTTGTTCTCCATATTTAAGAGTCTCTTCTGTTTTGTCCCCCTCCCTGTGTTTATATTATTTTTGTTTCCCTTCCCTTATATTCATCTGTTTTGTCTCTTAAAGTCCTCCTATGAGTGAAGTCATATGATTTTTGTCTTTCTCTGACTAATTTCACTTAGCATAATACCCTCCAGTTCCATCCACGTAGTTGCAAATGGCAAGATTTCCTTCTTTTTGATTGCCGAGTAATACTCCATTGTGTATATATACCACGTCTTCTTCATCCATTCATCCGTGTGTGGACATTTGGGTTCCTTCCATACTTTGGCTATTGTTGATAGTGCTGCTATAAACATGGGGGTGCCTGTGTCCCTTCGAAACAGCACACCTGTATCCCTTGGATAAATGCCTAGTAATGCAATTGCTGGGTCATAAGGTTTTAGTTTTTAGTTTTTTGAGGAACCTCCATCCTGTTTTCCAGAGTGGCTGCACCAGTTTGCATTCCCACATATGTTTCTGATTTCTTGTACCAGTACTAATTTGAAACCGTCAGCTCTATCTATAGACTGAAACATTCATGACAGGTTACTTGGATGGATAGTGACAATCGAATTAGCTAATCCCACTGCCTGGACAAATTGCTCATGGTTAATTGCATACATACATACATAGCAAAGATTTCCAAGCCCTGATGTCAATATTTCCTGCCTCTACCTTAGTTTTATGTCTGCATTTACCTCTCTGACCCCTGCTACTACTTCTCCTCGCATGTGCCTGGGCTCACTGACCTTGTTGCCCTTCAATTCTTCCAACCAACCAGGTGCACTCCTGCTCCAAAGCCTTTGCGCTGGCTGTTCCCTTTGCCTGGAATACATTTCCCGTAGGGAAAGGGCATGACTCACCCTCGCACTTTTCTCAAGTCTCTCTTCTAAAAATCTCTTTACCCATGAGATCCACTCTTACTGTTACTGTTACTGTCTTACTGGTTCTTCCTTCTTTTGGACGTATTACCATCAAACATGCTATGTAAGTTTTTTGTTTTTTGTTGTTTTGTTTTGTTTTCTTGTTTTGGTCTTGTCTTGTGTTCCTCTCTGTCCTCCAAATATAACTTCCACAAAGGGAAGAATATTTTTTTGTTTTTTGCTTGAAGGAATAAATGAAACTTGATTTCAAATATGATAAAATGTAAAAAAAAAATTCAATAATGCCATATTCCTACAACAATGGGACCTCCGACTTATGGAAGATACTAATTTAGGAAATAATAATCTAGGAAGAAGATAACAAAACTATATACAGAAGAACAGGTTTTAAGTGATTACTTCATATGAAGGAGAACAAGAGAAAAGGAGGACTTGAATGAGTACAGACAATTCATCACAGTTGGATCCAACTCATTTTCCAAAACAGACTCAAAAGAGAATGTTGCCTGCATGATCCTTCCTGTGACAGACTCAATGTTATCATCCGTGGTGCTTACCTGCCCTCAGAGCCAGAAATACGTCTAGTGTTAATAGAAATACTCTATCTCCCTTACAAGTGAAACTTGCATGTTACAGACAATAGGGAACTCGTGTTTTAAAATGTATTGTATATTATCAGCCTAGTAGCAGCATTTAAATTCAATTCACAAAAACCACTTTAGATTAAGGCAGCATAAAGAAGGAACCTGTCAATGCTAATGCTATGAAGCAACCCAAATTACGTTTTACTGTGGGCTCCAGATTTTAAGGCGGCCGCATGCAGTTTACTAAGCTAGCAATATTGTCCGTTAACATAACTTCTTATATGGTGTTAATTACTTGTAAATATGCTAATCTTCATTAGAATGCTCTCTTATTTTTTTCATTTCCCCCTCCTGACCTACATTTTGGGACACTAATGACATATGCGCATAAGAGAAGAACGGTAAACTACCTCTACCCTTAAAATTAGGCTCGCATATTCTTTTCCTACAATACTGAAAAGCACACTAAAGTATACGGAACGTGCTTTGAAAATGTTACCTTGCCTTAAATATGATCCTGGAAAAAATTCAAAAGAGCTGTTCCAAATATGGTTAAGGTCACCTCCAGGAGATTGAGACTGAAAACCCAGAGTCAAGTAGGAAAATCACAGAATTCAGATGAAGCCGTTTCTTTTTGGGAAGACAAGCAACTGGTCTCAGGAACAGATTGTATTTCCAATTGGCAGAAGGCTACTGTTCTAATAATGCTAACGCAAGGCCAACAGATTCTCAGATAAAAACTACTGCCTCGGGGAAGGGGGTGTCAAATTAAAGGACCAAACTTCAACTGTTTGAAAAGACCAATCACAGGGCATGCATTCATGAACCCAGATCCAAGTAGCTTAGCTCCAGGGCCAGGAGTACAAAAAAGTTGGAATGAAGCCGGGATCTGGATTCAAGTCAATATTCATTCAAAGTCCTGCCACGTGCCTAGTGTTGTGCTCAAGCAAGCAGCTATACGTTTGGCCCTGCCGCATTCACCCATCTCCTAACTGTGTAGTATTTTCAATATTTTACTAGTTTACGATTTCTCAGGATTGGAGTCCAGCGCTCTCTGCCTTCATTCTCTACTCTTTTAATCTTTCTCTTTCAGTTATTCTTCTGAAATCCAAATGTGACCTCCATGTAAGTAAAACCTTGGCTCGCGAGTAACTTGTTCAGCGAGTGTTCCGCAAGACGAGCAAATGATACTTCTCATAAATATCATTTAACTTGATAAACGAGCGAGGTCTTACAATACGAGTCGTACATGGCACCGAACATCACATGATCACAACTGAGCCAATGGTTCTTGAAATTCGCTTTGATACACAAGTGCTTTTGGATTATAAGCATTTCTGGAACGAATTATGCTCGTGAACCAAGTTTTTACTGTACCCTACTTGAACCATTCAGTGACAAATGCCTACAAATGTAAGCTTCTAAAGCCAGGAATTTTCCTTTGTTTTGTTCTCAGCTATATGTCCAGTGATTCAGAAAGTGTTTATCCTTAATAAGGATCAGACAACTATTGAATTAATAAACTCTGATTTGTCGTCCTGATAATAAATTATCCTTCTCATGGCAGGATGTCTTTCACCATCTAGCACTAAAACACCTTTCCAGGCCCTTTTCCTATAATCTCCATGCTCTAATTTAATCTTACTGTACCAAAAATCCACCAGGTTCCCAGAGGCTGTCCATATTGTTCTTCGCCACATGGGCCTTTCCAACATGGACACTTTCTTCATCGAGACAATAAGTGAAGTTTCTGTACTTGAGTTGGCTAGCCAGATGGAGTCTTCTATGACATGACATTATCATGGGAGTGACATCCATCATTTTTGTCATGTTCTATTGCTTAGAAGCAAGTCACAGGACCTGCCCATACTCAAGAAGAGGGAATAATAAAAAAGGTGTGAATACCAGGAGGTAGGGATTAGGCCACCTGCTACGGAGATGAGAGTCTTGTCTGCAATGCTGGCATTGCAGTGAGGTGAATGGTGACGACATTCACTAAGAACAAGTTCAAAGGTGGGACTACAAATGGGTGAGTTTGAAGATCAGGAGTTCCCTAATAGGAATCTTGAATTTAAAGAGGCCTTGAGGTATCTATTTGCAAACGCAGAGAGTAGGATATACAGATCTAAAATCTGGAACAGAACTTCAGGCTGGAGAAATAAATCAAAAAGGTCAGCACATACTGGCAGCTGGAATATGAGAATAGAAGAGATCAAAGAGGGAAGAAAGCCAGTGTTCAAAGGAACTTCAACATGGAAGGCCCCTGAAAAGGACAAGAATTCATAAAACAAATACTTAGTGAGTACCTATTGTGTGTCAAGCATTGTGTTCAACGTTGGCCGGTCCATGTGTCTTGAGCTCCGATGAAATGTCTGAGCTGGGACGGTAAGACTGTGGATGATTTTTAGACCAAGGCTGTGTCTTGATCATCCCTGAATCTAAAAATATGGAATAATTATTTGCATGTAGTAGATGTGAAATCTACTAGGAACTAAGGGACTTACCTCATTTACCTGTTATAAACACACACACACACACACCCACACTCACAGACTAGTTCTAGGAATAGGAAGCCCAGGTGTTCTGCATCGTGTTTCTCGCTCATCCTCTTCAGGATATGTAAATAGGCTTTCTCCAAATTATGGAGTTAACCATTCAGATTTAACCAAATCACAGGATTCGTATTATAAGGAATAAAACAAACAGCGCTATAAAATCAATAAAATAACTCAGTATAGCAAACAAAAGATGTCACTTCCAATACAGGCTTTGTGCAAACATAATTCCTCCGGATTGTCTCTAACTTGTATGGTAGCAAAATTCAATATGTAATTAGAAATCTACAGTTTCTCCTAAAGTTATACAGTCTGGAGAACTTTTGTTACTTAACTGTAAAATAGGTGTAGGTTACTGAGCAGTGACTGCCTAGAAGTTAAAGAATGAAGAACTTAGAAAATTCACTTAAATGTAATTCCTGAGGAGTTAAAAAAATAAACAGGGGCGCCTGGGTGGCTCAGTCGGTTACACGTCCGACTCTCCATTTCCGCTCAGGTCATGGTTATGGGGCAGGGTTTGAGCCCCGTGTCAGGCTCTGGGCTGACGGCTCTCAGCCAGGTGGAGATTTTCTGACTCCCTCTCTCTCTGCCCTTCCCTTCCCCCACCTCTCTCTCAAAAATAAATAAACATTAAAGAAAGGGGAAAATGATCACAGCATACAGAAACATGTTAATTCCTAATTCCAAAAAACGTTAATTCAGCATGCAGCGATTGAGAGGAGGCAAGGAAAACTTTCAGATCAATAACTCATAAGTAAGAATAAGCTTCAAAAGGTCAAGATAAACCGAGCTTTTCTGCACTGAACTATGGAGGTCTCATGGAATCCAGACCTTGTCACTTTACCCTGCTTAAATATAGTTTGATGCTAAGTAAACAGATGGGGCATAATAATGACAGATTGTATTTGACAACTTTTAAGGAATAATACCTAACTCTTGAGACCTTCGTGAAACTCTCAGTTGACACATATCATTGTTTCTCCCCATCAGATGCAATGCAATAGATCTTTAAGAAGTAAATAACTCTTTCAGACTCATAATGTTTTATCTAGCACTCCATGAGCAGTATTTTTTATCAAATTAGAGAAATTATGCTTTTCTCATTTCTATAGAGAGCATATGGTTCGCTGGCTTGTTGATGCCAAAGATGTGAGCTACCATGAATTTCATTCTTCCTGTTTAATTTAGGAACAGTTTGTTGCTTTTGTTTTCTTTCTAAGGACTGTCACTTTCCTAGGCTCCATTGTTTGCTCCCTCAGTCCTTTCCATCAAGAGGAAACAAAAAAAAAAAAAAAAAAAAAAGGGAAATACGAGCCAGCTTTCATTTTGGGGCTCATTTTGCTCACAAAAGAGTAACGTTTTAGCCAGCTTCTGAGAATTATAGCATAGGTGTCGAGACAAGGAGTAGAGAAGACTAAACCAAGATGCAGATACTGGGATTGGCTGCCCAAGTTCATAGGGTGTAATTTGCAAGTGTCCATCATGGCCTCTTGTGACCTTTGTAGGTATGCCCTCTTGCGACCTTAAAGTAATATTATAAACTGATGTTCCAGAAGGCCCCATCAGATTGAAATTCTGGAAAAGAGGTAGATGAACTGATATGTACAAACAGATATGGAGAGAGGATTTTTGTTACGATTTTAGAATACTTACAACTCTCTAGAAAAAATATACTCTATGATAAATTAAATTTTAAAAACACATTGTAATATCTTAGTTTTCAAATGAGGCTCTCATCTTGAGCACTAGAAAGGAGTCCACAACTGCCAGTCACCAGGAGTCTTTCTCTAAAGGGACAAAGTGTGATGTCGCTTTAATGGACGAACAGACCTGGTGAGTATTATCGTAGGCTGGTTGGTTGGGAAGCTAAGACGCGGACACACACGTCACATACATACGGCAGGATACGATCAGGCGTTATGACAAGGCTTCCACAAAATGCCACAATAACACAGGAAAGTGAGGCAGTTTTATGATGGACGATGCTGAAAAAAGGAAGACATACTATTGTGGGGGGAACCTCCTAGGCAGCGAAGAAATGGGAGTAACAGCATTCCAGAGGGAGAGCACTTTGTGAGTAAAGGTAGCGGGACAGAAATGTGCAAACCCCAAACCATGCCAAGTGGTTAGAGCATTAAGAGTGGACGACAGGCAATGATAGAAAGGAAAGGCTGTACAGGCAGTCTGAGGTTGAATTCTAATTTAAATCAAGTGTCCACCCTTTACCTACTGAGTGATTTGGATAATTTACTTAAGTAATCTGAGCTCCAGTTTCCCTGTCTTTTTTAAAATGGGGAGGGCGCCGGGGTGGCTCAGTTAGTTAAGTGTCGGACCTTGACTTAGGTCACAATCTCAAGGTTCGTGGGTTCGAGCCCCGTGTCGGGCTCTGTGCCGACAGCTCAGAGCCTGGAGCCTGCTTCCGATTCTGTCTCCCTCTCTCTCTGCCCCTCCCCTGCTCACGTTCTGTCTCTCCCTCTGTCTCTCCAAAATGAATAAACGTTAACAAATTTTTAAATGGGGATAAGATTTCTTTAAAATGTTTACATAAAGAGCATCCTCGCCTATTTCTTGCACAAAATAGCTAATAAGATGATACCCGCTTCTTTAGTTTTCTGTCCCCAAACACTGCTGTATCTAGTTATAATTTATACAGCTGTAACCTACTCTGCATAATATATGTACTTCGAAAAATCCCTATATATGCATACATATTTGTAACCAACATTGCATTTAAACGTGCCTCTGTGGATCAATATTTAAAGAAATAGCATAGGCAACACTTCTGAAAAGGGAATAATTTCACCTCGTTCCCTCAGTGTTCTCCTTCCATAAGTCCTGACTTCCAGACATCATGTTCCCTTAATAAGGAATATAACTATGTGAAGGAACTTGCCTTTCAAACAAACTTTGACCCCAGAGAGGTGTATGCACGTCCAGTCTCACAGCCTAGAATTTGCTTGCTTTTTAAAAATTACTTATTTATTTATTTAGTTTTGAGAGTGGGGTACAGGCAGAGAGAGGGAAAGAGACGATCCCAACCGGGCTCCGCACTCTGCCAACGCAGAGCGCAACGCGGGGCTCAGTCCCGCAAACCTGGAGATCGTGACCTGAGCCAAAATCTGCAGCCGGAAGGTCAGATGACTGAGCCACCCAGGGGCCCCTAGAATTGGGCTTCTTATCAGAGATGTGTGGTCAAGGAGTCAGTCTGATGCCACCACTGGCAATGCCTCATCGACTATAGACACAGAAGACATGAGATGGTGTGAATTTCTATAGATCCAAATTATTGGCAGGAGAAAGGACAGGTTGGAAGACATGGCATCGTATACGCTCAGCTTTTTCTTGCAATGGAAAAGTGACTCTTGACGTGTGCATACTAGAAGAACTAAGGCAGAAGAGTCCAGTATCCTGCCTGGGATTCAGTTTGGAAAACCGTCTTGAAAACACGTCTCATGCGTCCCTTAGAGTTGCTGTGGAAAGAAGGCTTAGGAAAATAACCCAAATCAAGTTTCCAAAACTCTGGCAGATTGAAACCGGGAGGCAGTGCAGCCGAGGCCGTATTAGAGCCACCGATTAGCTCGGAGAATCAAACACGGTGGCACTACACTCTGACCCTGTTTGTAACTTGACTCTTGACCAGAACCGTATGGGCCGAGGGAAGAGGGAAGAGATGAGACTCGCTTGGCATTTAATTTGCTGAGAGAATGAAAGAGAAATGCATCTCAAGGAGATTTCAGTGCTGAGCCCACGTGACTCAGAAACCAGAAGCACCTGAACCCCGGAGAAATAAACAGGTTTGCCTTGAAGAAGGAACGTTGGCAAAATGTAGCCTCCAATCGGCACTGAGGTGAGCTCACCAGTTAATGTACAGGGTTAGAGTGTTTTGAACGGTAGAAACACCAGACCGACTTTGAAATTACGCAGATGGATGGATATACAGATAATGCTTGCCCATTATGTCACATCGTACCATTCACCAGGCACTTCCACGGCTATTATCCTCCACGATCTCTTGTTATCTCATGTTGGAAGGGAAGGACATAGATTGATACTTTCATTTTACAAATGAAAAACAAACAAACTTCAGAGACAATGAGTAACTTTTCAACAGTTACCTAACTATTAACTTACACATCTGTCCCAGTTGCTGCTTCCGTGAAGCAAACTACCTTAAAACCCAGTGGCTTAAAGACACGGCTATTTTAGGATGCTCTACACGGTGTGTAGTTCAGGAATTTGTGCCGTTCTCAGAGAATTCTTCTGGTCTTCATGGCATTGACTGAGGTCAGTTTGGGCTACTCAGTTGGTGCAAGGGATGGTCTGTAGGTCCCCAAGACCTCTTTACTCCCATGCCGGACACCTTAGAAGGGACGACTGGAAGAGATCTGGGATCAGCCGGGGACTTCTGACCGAAGTGTCTACACGTAGCTCCTCCAACATGGTGGTCTCAGGAAAATCACACTTCTGATACTGGGGTTGGCTTCCCCCGGAGAAGGTATCCAAAGACAACCAGGCAGAAGACGTCTGACCTTTTCTGACCCAGCCTTGCAAGTCACAGAGCATCCATTCTGCTGCGTTTCTGGCAATTACGAGCAAGTCACATCACCTACCCACTTTGAAAGGGAGGGAAATTAGATTCTATCTCTTGATTGGAATGTGTCAAAGTCAAATCGTAAAAGATAAGTTTTGGGGTCCTTCTTTCGGAAAAACAACGTGTTCTATAAGTGCCAAGACTTAGACTAGGACCTCATGGCCCCTAGATTTTCTTCGTTCCTAAATCTCCATGCTTCATACATACACACGTGTGTAGCCACAGGCATAAGCATAGACATATACAGTGACAAACACAGACACGTACATTATAAATTGAGATACAACCTGCACAAGGACAGCACGTTGCCTGTTGTTTTTGTTGGGGTTTTGGGGGTCATCATTGTATTCTCTCAGAAATTAGTATGATGGGTACTCAGTACATATTTGTGAAATGAGTGGAACAATGAATACATAAATATTAAATGTGGGGAGAGTACATTTTCATTTTCTATATAAGAGATCACAGAAATCTCTATTTTAATCAATTTAATTACAGCCATAGTTACATCTCACAAATTAGTTTGGCTAGTCTTCATTGATATTTCCATGCGATGATAAACAGAAAGAAATTGTAATTCTAGATAGTGGAAAATGTCAACTCCTTGATAAAGTCCAAGGATTAAATCCAGGCAGGAGTTCATTTACGAGGTAGAATGTTTTCTTTATTCCAGTATAATTAACATACAGTGTTACATCCGTTTCGGGTGTACAATATGATGATGCAACAATTCTATAAATTCCTCACTGCTCATCATGATAAGTGTATGCTTAATCCCCATCACCTATTTCAACCACTACCCACCCCCCTCCCCTCTGTGTTCTCTATAATGAAGAGACTTTTTTTTTTTTTAATTTTTTAATGTTTATTTGAAAGAGAGAGAGACAGGGGCGCCTGGGTGGCGCAGTCGGTTAAGCGTCCGACTTCAGCCAGGTCACGATCTCGCGGTCCGTGAGTTCGAGCCCCGCGTCAGGCTCTGGGCTGATGGCTCAGAGCCTGGAGCCTGCTTCCGATTCTGTGTCTCCCTCTCTCTGTGCCCTTCCCCCGTTCATGCTCTGTCGCTCTGTGTCCCCAAAATAAATAAAAAACGTTGAAAAAAAAAATTTTTTTTTTGAAAGAGAGAGAGACAGACAGAGCTTGAGCGGGGAGGGGCAGAGAGACAGAGACAGAATCCAGAACAGGCTCCAGACTCCAAGCTGCGAGCTGCCAGCTGTCAGCACAGAGCCCGATGCGGGGCTCAAACCCACAAACTGTGAGATCACGACCTGAGCCGAAGTGGGTTGTTCAAACGGACTGAGCCACCCAGGTGCCCCAAGAGTCTATTTCTTGGTTTGTCTCTCTCTCTCTGTTTCCTTTGCTCGTTTGTTTTGTTTCTCAAATTCCACATATAAATGAAATCATATGGTATTTGCCTTTCTCTGAATGACTTATTTCATTTAGCAATATACCTTCTACATCCGTCCATGTTGTTGCAAATGTCACCTCACACCTGTCAGAGTGGCAAAAATCAAAAACACAAGACATAACAAGTGTTGATGAAGATGTGGAGAAAAAAGGAACCACCGTGCACTTTTGGTGGGAATGCAAGCTGGCACAGTCACTGTGGAAAACAGTATGGAGGTTCCCCCCCAAAATAAAAATAGAATTACCATATGCAATTACCATTTGATCCAGTAATTCCACTACGGTGTATTTACACAAAGAAAATGAAAACATGAATCCCAAAAGATGTATGCACCCCTATGTTTAATAAAGCATTATTTACAATAGCCAAGATATGGAGACAACCCAAGTGTCCCTCAACTGATGAATGGATAAGGAAGATGTGGTGTGTGTGTGTGTGTGTGTGTGTGTATACATACATACATATATATATGTGTGTGTGTGTGTATCTATAATAGAATACTACTCAGCCACAAAAAAGAATGAAATCTTGCCATATACAAGGTAGAATTTTGATGACTAGCCTCTATGACCTTGTATAATTGGCTGTGTCACAGTTTTTCCTGAAAGCTATGTTGCGTCCACCTGTACCATGAAGCCCTCTATGGAATCCCACGAGTGTCCCAACCCACTTTTTCCTTTATCCTTGGTTTCTGTGTTATGATTTCACAACAAAGAGTATTTTGCTTTGTAAAGATTTTAAAGTTGTGCCCTAAACTAGATAAGAAATACCCAGAAGATAGCCCAGCCTACTCAGAGCGAAAAGAGAGATATATATCTTGTCTTCACTTCTAAGTATGTTTTTCCTTGATACAAAATATTCCATTTTTAAATTATAAGTAAATGATGGACTAGGGGATAATACTGAAACAATTTGCAAGAAGCAAGTATGTGAATGCAGTGATTTGTTTTAGGGCGGAGTTTGTCAGTTGTGGTAAAAGGGGAGTTTTCTAGGAGGAATAATAAACATGGCCTATATCCAAAATGCGTCTTCCACCCAAGAACTAACATGTCAGTTTCACAAGTGAACAATGATCATGTCTTTCAAGGGCACTAGAGAAATTCAGCTTCAAAAAGGCATAAACAATGAATATGCTCTGTGATTAATTTGCTACAATTAAGTACTTTTAGGCTTATAATTCATCTAGATGAAGTGCCACTGAGTTAAACCCTTTGTTCACAACTCATTTTGACCCTTGAATAACAGTACAGTAATCAGCCTATTTTCAGGAGGAATGAAACGTCAATGTGTGAAACTTTTATGTCACTGAAGACATTGGATTCCATGATCTCAGATTTCTGGGCCTTGAATAATTTCTAATACCCAGGGGGAACATGCCTTGGAAGGAGAGGTGATCTAGTATTCATGGTCCCCAACACCCATTTTCCCAGGTTGGGACACCCACGCAAAGAGAAGTGACAGTCTCAGAACACACAGCTAGTGAGTACCATAAATGGAACCCACGTTTCCCAACTCAAGTCTGCTCAAACTGTAACAATCCTGTGAAATCTGTTAAAAATCTTTATTGTAATACAGTGGTCTCAGTCACAATAATACTGATTCCACATTTAAAATAATAAAACAGCAACAACAAAAAACAAAAAATAAATAAAATAAGAAAACACATCTGTCAGAATGGCCCAAACCAACAACACAAGAAACAACAGGTGTCGGGCGAGGATGTAAAGAAAAAGGAACCCTTGTATACTATTGGTGTGAATGCAAAACGGTGCAGCCCATGTGGAAAACAGATGGGAGGTTCCTCATAAAGTTACAAATAGAATTACCTTACGATCCAGCAATCACACTACTGATTATGCACCAAAGAATAATACAGGAACACTAATACAAGGGGATACATGCACCCCTATGTTTATAGCAGCATTATTTACAATAGTCAAACTATGGAAGCAGCCCAAGTGCCCATCTACAGGTGAATGGATGAAGAAGAGGTGATATATATACATACGTACATATATATGTATATACATATACATATACATATAATGGAATATTACTCAACCATAAAAAAGAATGAAATCTGGCCATTTGCAATGACATGGATGGAACTAGAGTGTATTGTGCTAAGTGAAATAAGTCTGAGAAAGACAAATACCATAATGATTTCACTCATGTGGAATTTAAGGAACAAAACAAGCAAAGCAAGAAAGAAAAAACAGAGAGAGAGAGAGAAAACAAGAAGCCGACTCTTAACTCCAGAGAGCAAACCGATGATTACCAGAGGGGAGGTGGGTGGGGGATGGGTGAAAATAGGGGATGGGGATTAAGGGGGGCACTTGTGACGAGCACCGGGTGATGTATGGACGTGTTAAATCACTATATTGTACACCTGAAACTAACACAACACTGTAAGTTAACTGTACTGGAATGAAAACAAGAACTTCAAAAAAGTAAAATCAGAAAATACTGCACTGTAAAGTATGGTGTGTATCTTGTTTAGGCAGATTGTTGGTTGGTTGGTTGGTTTTAGGTTTTGGTTAAAACTGTGACCCAGGCTTGTAATATTCTTTCCTATTTATGCTGTACCTTAAGAAGCATGAATGTCAGCGACCTCGGTGGCATGAGAGAGAGGAGCAGCTGGCAAGGAGGCCACCCTACAAGAATTATTGAACTGCACCAGACCAAGGAGGGTTCATCAAAAGGAGCGGCATTATTTATGAGGCACCTTCCAGCGCTCCCACTCTTTCCCCACGAGTGGTAGACAGCTATGGGGTAAGTCACCTCACTGCGGGCACAGGCTAACAAAGAATCTTTCCATTTCAATTGGACCTACTTGAATATTTATTCATCAAAAGCTATTTTAAGTTTATGCCTCACATCAACTTCTAAATAAGATTATAGGAGATCTTCCTAGAAATACTGTTATAAACAATTCCGTGTTTTTCTTCTTACAAATGTAATCAATGTTTATTGTAAAATTAAAGATACACATATACTTATGATAATACAATTTAGTTACGTGCAATAATATTTTGGAACCTTTATTTCCAGTTTTTTAAATAATGCATACGTAGGGGTATACAGTATATGTATACACCCATAAACACACAACATTTACATGTCATGAAAATTTCATAGCCTGCTTTTTTTTTTTTTATTGGCCTCACATTATATAATGAGTATTTTCCAGGTCATTGGGAATCCGTTCTAAATAACACTGTGATGACTGTGTAAGAGACCACAATATGGAAATCACACGTTCTTTATTCTTCTGTTAAATATCTAAGAAATCCAAACGTGCTATTATGAACGATGTTGTAGAGAACATTTTGGTAGCTGGGTTATTTTTTATGTTTCTGATTATTTCTTTAGGGTGGCTTCCTACATATATAATCATTTCATCACAAGATGTGAATAATTTGAGGATTTTCACACATGTGGCCAATTTCTTTTTTCTAAATTGTTGCTGGTGTTTGTGAAGTTTCACCTGGTTTTAGCTTTGTGGCTCTGACAGTGAGCTCAGGAATAACATAATTTGCTTGCATATTCAGTAGGCTTCTGCGAGGTCTGCTCAGGCTCTCGTGGACTAAGGAGCCAGGTTTCAGGCATCAGGGTGGTTGACTGAATGATTTCTTTTAGTAATAACTGCATATTAAACAATTATTTTAGATTGATGATTTTTTCTTAACAATTATGCAAAATGTATTAAGAAACGCCATATTCTGAAGGATGTTGCCCCATTCAAGCTTATATTAAAGGAATGGATTCATATGGGGAGTTTCATGCTTTTTTCCCTACTTCTTGATAATGGATCATAATTTAGCACTTCGTGTTCAAATACAGAAGACTGGTCCTGGCATTAAATTTAGGCTTGAGTTTGACATCCTCAAATTTTACTGAATGACTGAGCTAATTATAACTTGTTTTCAACCTGATTTTATCAAGACATGAGCAGGAGGCTTTTTTTCTAACATACTCTGAATCTCATTATATTCATAAGAACTTCCAGAAGCATAATTAAATCCTAGAATTTCTGCTGCTTCACTATATGAATTTCTCCAGCCCTTCCCCTTCTAGAACCAGACTCGACATATTCAGCTGTCTTGCAAGTAAAGATCTGCTTATAGACCCAATTTCAGCCATTGGTTGTCTTTCCTAAGGGTCTTTCCAGCTAAAAAAGGAAAAAAGAAAAGTAATAGGCATTAAGTATGCACCAATCTCTCACCTATTACCTTATCCTTATGATTCCCCTGAAAAGTCAGGATTATCAGCACATTGATCAGAGGAAGAAACTGAGGAGTTTAGTTTGGGCAGTAACCCCTGCAAAGACACTCAGAGAGCCAGCAGGACGATTTGTCTGGCTCCCCGAGCTGTTTTTGGATGCACGCCTCCAAGATGCCTTCACGTTCCTAAGAGTCGTTTTTCTTCTCTACTCTCAAGTCCTGTTCCTTTGGAGGCCTCTGAACCAGAAATAGAAGAATTACATGCATCTCTACGTTGTCTGCTACTCACCCAAGTGAGCCTTTCCAAACTGGTATTTCCTTCATCTGAAACTGAAAAGTAAAGTGACTATAGCACAGCACTGGAATAGAGAATGTGGCGGGATTCAAATCAGTTTCCTTGCTGATTTTTCCCAGAACTGGTGTTGTTCGGAAAGTGGAAAAGAAAGGGAAAAAAATGCAGCTTCGTTTTCATCTTTCACAAGTGAATTCAGCTCATGGACTGAGAACACATGTCTGAATCTTTATGTCTCAGAGAACACAAGGAAAAGTAGTTCTACTTCCTGTGAAATTGATGCACAATGTCAAAACTGTTCCTACTGTCTGATGAATATAAACTCACGCATTAGGAGTAGACATAGACCTTCATGCTATGTCATGGAGAAAATTACTTCTGAACATGGTAATAGTATAGAATTTACCTTCTTACAGATAGCAGAATTTCCATTATTATTGCAGATCAGGATCAAATGAATTACATAATTTAGTTCTTTTTCTACTGCTGTGTCTCCTTTTTTTTCCCTTCCTCCCTATTTATTTGCTCTGCAAATATATAGAAAGCGCCTACTATGTGGCAGGCTCTGTGCCAGAGATAGAGGACAGGAACACGGCTAAGAAGGGGTAACGGGACTGAGGTTCACACAGAGAGTCGTGACACCAAGGCTTTTTCTTTGTCCAGGAAGCAACTTTATTCCTGCTGGCACGGGCTCAGTGGGTTCGTACCCCAAAACCTGAGCCCTGAGCGCAGCGGGGTGTAGCCTTTTATACGATTCCTACTTCTTTGTCTCCCATACATGGTAACACACATACAGTCCGATGGGGCAGTCTACGTTAACAGGTGCCTCTGGATCAAGAGCAGGTGTAGAGATAAAATGCATCATATGGTCTTTCATGGAACTGGCTTGGGCTCTCCTCGGGCGCCTGGAGCACCTCTGATGTTTCACTCATATTTATGGCCTTTCCCCCACCTCCATCTATGCTTGAATCATTTGGGTCCCATTTGGGGTCCTCCCCAGGGAAGTGAGCCCGAGCATAAGCCTGGGTATCTAACATCCCAGCCAGGGCAATTCTCCTGTAACCATTTTAGGGCCGCCTGGGTAACTCGGCGACGCTCCTCCGTATGGAAGAGGGTCAGGAGGAGTCGGTGGCCGTCCATCCAAGTGGGTTTGTGGGTTTGAATTACGGACTGCATTCCTCCAATGGTGCTTCCAATTCAGGAGGTCCGTAGTGGTCAAGGGTTGGCACACAAAAACACGCCGGCCTCCTTGGATCTGGCCTTCCTGGTCATACAGATGGGTCCCCTGGTTTCCTCCAGTAGCATCTGTAGGCCTCTCCAGTGTTGCTGCAGGGAGGGGTTGTCTCTGCTGGCCTGATCTTCTAGGGGCGTATGAGGTTAGGACTGGTGGTCCAGGTGAGCTGGTCACATCTGGAGAGGCTGGTGGTGCTAGAGATAGTGAGGCCTCAGGACTAAGGGCAGGCTCTGGTGGGGTCTTGACAGCCGGGGTGGCTGGAGGCACAGGTGGCAGTGAGGGGTACTGGGGGGCATATGGCAGTGGGGTCCCCTCAGGCTCTCCCGACAGTACGGGTTTTTCAGTTTGGGGCCAGCGTTTGGAGGAAGCCGTGACACGAGCCATCGTAACTTTACAGTTGTCTTCAATATAAACTTTCAGCCAAGGCAGCCGGGATAGGACCGGGTCTTGCCAACAGTGGAAGGAAATTGGTGGAGATGGCCTGGATCCCCCACAATGACCCTGAACACTCGGCCAACTAGTTACTTACCAAGGGAGCCCTCAGAGGGCCAGCCCACCCCGAACGATGGCCAATCAATTGCACAGAATGTCCAGAGCTTATGGAAGTTCATTTCACACCATAATCTCCTGAATATCCCTTTTTTAAATTCCTCAACATATACTCTAGGGTAGTCGGTTTACTCTGCTTTCCACCCATTTCGTCTCCCTAATGGACAACTTTCCTGCAAAAGAGAGGAAAAAAGGGCAAGGGAGGGACTAATTTGGAGAGGACGCACACTGGCTTCGCCGGTTTCTAGCCGCTCTCCTCTCAGAGATATTTCAGGCACCTCTTAGCGTTGGCGGGTTCAGTGTCAAGCCCTGACTTGGATCAGACTGCCAAGGAAGTCTGATGCCACCTTACACAGTATAAGGTCGCCCCGGAACTGGAGAACAGGACTCAACACTCGCTTCAGCCCCTTGCTCGGGTCAGAATCTTTCCGCTGTCTCCCTCATTCACACAGTCGCACGGCGACTCCAACCCGCTGCCCAGCGCCCAGCGCCTTGGAGTTGCAGTTATTCCTTATGGAACTACTCAGGCAACTCTGGGAGGTCATCAGGCTCCCCTTCTGCCTCTTACGGGGTAGGTCTACCAAACGAACCCGGGTTCTTACCAGTCTGATGGGCGGCACTCCCTGAGCTGGGTCCTGGGCCTCACTGGGTTCCATTCTACTTCTTTGTCTCCCACACATGGTAACATACAGACGCACAGTCTGAATGGGGGGGGGGGGTGTCTATGTTCCAGAGTCGTGAGGAATGTCGCACACGTGCACATAGCCAGGTTGCCTTCCTTTGTCTTGAGGTTTTCACCACGTTCCTTAGGGAGGGGCTCTAGCACAAAAGTACATGTAGCATGTCACAGTGAAACTTTGGAAACAAGAACAACTAGGATTTGTTTACTACTTGAAAGATTATAATTAACAAAGTCATTTAATTTTGATAGCTGCAAGAAAGAGGGATTATTATGCCCATTTTCCTGATGAAGAAACTGAAGCTCAGAGAAGTTTAATGACTCGCCCTAGATCACACAGCAAGTAAGAGGTGAAGCCAGTTAAGTGCTGGTTCATCTGAATCCCATGTCTGTGGTGAAATACATAAGAGTCATGGCCTTTATTTCTCTTTCTGCTATAATGTGTTTTCATTTTACTTACGTAACTTAACAGACATAAGAGTTTAGGCACAGAACATTAGATTTGGAAAATCAAGAACTCTTGAGAAAAATTATAGTAGTGTTTTAAATCATAAAACAAATTAAATCATTTATTAGACATGAATAAATGAAATACAATAAATGAAATGAACAATGAAAGGTCGGATAATTTGATTCAACGAAAGAAACATTTATTACCTCCCACGGGCAAAGAAGCATTTGAGAATATAAACATTAAAAAGGCATGGACCCCCATGTCCTGGGGCTTGGAGTCTAACTTACAAGTCAGAGATATAGAAATGATTCCAGTAAAAAAGCCAAGGATTGTAAGTAAAAGCTGTAACAGAGGTTGAGAAAACATGCAGTGGGGCTGGGAGGAATACATATCTGATCTCCACACAGACAACTCAATTGGACTTTTTGAAGGGTATTGGATCAATATCGATGTTAAAGAAAATAAATATTACTTGAATAAACTGGGGGAAGGCATTGACGACAGGGCGAAAAGTTCTGAGCAAAGGTCAAGCACAATGGTTTTAAAACTGTTTGGGTTCCAAAAAAAAAAGTTTTTGGGTCAATGATGCCAAACTGTGGATAGTTGAAGGTGGCAGAATGGCAAACATCCTTCTCTCGTTTCCCAACAATGACCACATTAAAATGATGATGAACATTTAAAAACATTAGCAGGCAAGAGGCACTAACAAATTCATTGTACACGGAAAGCACTGGAGGATGGGGGCTGGTGAAGCAGAGAAGGACGTGAAGCATAGAAACCCATGCACTTAAGGATCTCATCCAGCAGAACGAAGAGACGTTCATTACCAAAAGTTGGAAGACTGGGGAATTAATAATAAACATGCCACTTGCTCAATCAAACATTTTCATACCTTCTCCTTAAATTATGATATTTACAGGAGCCAAGCACATGCCCACTGTGCAAGAAAAAAGCAAGGGTTCTCTAAATAAATTAAATGGCCCCAGAGCAAACTTGCTTATGTTTTCGCAGTAATGCATCTCCTGATCTAATAATCTAATATTCACCAAGCCCTATTCAAGTAGTGAAAGAAAGGGTCACAGGACTGAAAACCATGAGCTGAAGTCAAAGTCTGCATAAGGCAGAGTTGGTCTCCTGTTTCGCTTCCAGAATGCCTACAGTCAAGTCTGTAGCCCAAGGGCAAGTTAACTGTGTATGCCACTAAACCTGTCCCAGCCTTATATTTCTGATCTTTAAAGGAGAAAGGAGAATACATAACCGGTGTATTTATTAAGGTAACTTGATTAAATTCAGTGTGATCAATATTTAATGAGAATGTGTCATATGGCACTCACATATGGAGGAGCGGGGGTGAGAGGACAAGAAGACGTAGATCTGAGTCCCTGAACATTAGAAATCGTATGTAAGGTTCGCCGGGGTGGCTCAGTCAGTTAAGTGTCCAACTCTTGATTTCGGCTCAAGTCATGATCTCATGGTTCGTGGGCTTGATGTTTGGTTTGCATTGATGCTTGGGGTAGGATTTAATGGAGAGGGAAAATAGCACGTGACATTAAAAAATAAAAACAAACAAACAAAAACGACAACAACTCACGGAGATAGAAATATGTCAAGTGACTTTGGAAACTAGCCTGAATGGAGTAAAGGCTTCAGAAGTAAGAAAATCATTGGGTGTAACTTTTCAAAAGTAGGTTAGGGAAAGTGAGCCTATTAATCACAGAGGTCAGACCCAAACACAGATTTTTCCCAGAGTGCTAGGAGACGGGTTGCAGCAGAGTTGGGGTTCATATGATGGCCCTGTTAAGAAGTAGATTTGAGTGGCTTTGAGGATTGGATGTGATCAGTCAATCCGTATGAATAATCTAGGCCCTCATATTTTGAGCAAACTGTCCCACACTACAGTGTCTAGTCATCTGTATCAAGAATCACTCTCGGGGAGCCTGGGGAGGCATCCAACTTCGGCTCTGGTCATGATCTCGCGCCCAGAGTTCGAGCCCTATGTCGGGCTCTGTGCTGGCAGCTCGGAGCCCGGAGCCTGCTTCGGAATTCTGTGTCTCCTCTCTCTGCCCCTCCCCCGCTCACACTCTGTCTCTCTCTGTCTCTCTCTCTCTGTCTCTCTCTCTCAAAAATGAACATTAAAAAAAAATCAGAAAAACAGAATCACTTTCATTTTTTTTAAATGCTTATTTATTTGAGAGAGAGAGAAATAGGGGAGGGGCAGAGAGAGAGGGAGAGAGAGAGAATCCCAAGCAGGGTCCACGCTGTCAGCACAGAGCCCGACATGGGGCTTAATCCCACAAACCTTGAGATCATGAACCGAGCTGAAATCAAGAGTTGGGTGCTTAACAGACTGAGCCACCCAGGCGCCCCAAGAATCACTTTCAGAATGTCAAGAATGGCCGGCATTTCTCAAGTGCGTCAACGAACATGGCCCTCAAAATGGTCTTCTCCCCATCCACTGCTGTGGCACAGAAATCTAAGAAATGCTCCCTCCCGGTGTGGGTGCCACTGATCCACGGACTTACCAGGCTCTGCCTTCTGGTTCTTCAACCTGTGCATCCCATCTTGCCCGTCCCCTTTGCAGGACCCTTACCGATATTTTGCTCCTTGCTTCTGTTGGACGCTATGAATTAGCTCACCTGGCTTGACCAAGGGCATCTCGGCGTCGTTCCCACTTTCCCTCATGCTCAGGAGTCATGGGCAGACCCACGCCTGCCGCAGCCCCACCTACTTTCAGCCCAGGCAGAGCCCTAGGTGCCCCTTTATTCAAGGACACTGACATTCAGACACTGCCGACGTTCCTCCTTAAAGCTAAGCCCTCCACCAGCTACTTTATGCAAGCCATCGGTATTAGGCTTCACAATAGTCACGTGACACAGATTTGATCACGTCTATTTTCCAGATGAGGAAATTAAGGCTCAGAGAGGGGAGTTAAGCATTCGCCGTGTCACACAGTGAGTGAGGAGGCTGGCCGCACTCCAGAGCTGGATGCTCTCCAATGAATTCCCAGCACCGCGTTTTGTCCCGACGGCGCAAGCTCTTCAGATGTTAAAGATACTGGCCATGTCATCTTCGCCTCAAATGAAGCCACTGCAATCACTGAAACTTCCTCCCTTGGCATATGATTTCCAGCAGGACCCCTATTGAGTTGCTCTCGTCTGGCGATGATCCACTGTGACCATTTACCTGTATGCGGATAGAGGTATATTCGGCTCTCTGTATGGGCATTTTTGTGACACAGAAGATTTACTTTGCTAAAACAGTAGCGTTAGCCATCGCACCCGGGAGTACCAGTGTGGCTTACGGAAGGCATAGTATGGTAAATTGGGTCTGCGAGCAAATAGAGAATATTCTAATGTAAGCATCATTCCCTTTAATGTCACCTCGGACGCTGTGCTTTGGAGTCGATGTGAAGGGGTGCAAAGAAATAACATATATGGTGCCACCCAGCATTAAAGACAAAATGTGCTATAAACAAAGACTGCGTATTTTAAAGTGGGGCGAAGGAGGCAATTTTCTTTAAAAGCTAATAATTTGCTGCTAACTACTAAGGGAAGAAGCTGTTCCTTTGTTGGCCCGTCTTCGTTGCCAATCCATCTCAAATTGCAAGTACTTACGTAAAATTAAATACAAAAGAGTTCAGGAACATCTTCGGGTTTCAAGTCGAAAACACAGCTCAGAATATGCACGATGATTTTGTCCTGCACGGTCACCCTGTAATTTTTATTTTTTGCTTTTAATGGAAAGGAAAGAGTCAGACTATTAGCGAGGGGCCTCTACTGGGGCAAAACCCCTCTGGAAATTCTGCTGGAACTCACGGCACACAGCACAGCCTGCTTCAGAGGGACAAGGAAAGAGCCCACCTGAAAAGCGGCACAGTGAATGCATGTTTCAGAATATGCTAATATCCTGAAGGGGGAAAAAAGGAAATAAAAATAGAAGGAAAAAGAAGCCAAAGTGTCTGACCAACCACAACCTAAAAGTTAAGACTTTCCCTTGCTTGTAAAACACGAACAAGGGTTTTGGGCTTTATTTTGCTTGATAATAAGATTTTATGAGAGAAATATAAATCAAAACAATCTGACGATGTTGTTAAAAGGAAGAAAACAGCGTTGCAGTTCATCTTCTTTACTACAGACAACAAGAAACAAGGTTCCTCTCTGAAGAAGGCATTTTATGAGAAGCACGGTTATTTAAAAGTACACTTCTCAGTGAAGGCTTGCTGTATCTAGCATTGTTTGAAGAGCAGAGCACTGGATTGAAATCTAATTTCAAACCACTGGATTTGGTTTGATATATTAAAGGTTACAAAATGTGCTTTATAAATATTTCATAGGATTCATGTCCTTGGGTGAGAGGTAGATTTGTTTATCTTTACCACTTTTGTTTTTGTTTTTTTTACAATATACTGTATTGTTTCTGAAATTGTATTTTTCCCGAAATGCTATTAAATATATTTGCATAATAGCGCATGAAACCTCATCAGAGGAAAAGGTATCTTTCCCCTACGTATTAAATACGACTCCCCCAAAGTACAGTATTACCAATGAATGCCGCCGTGGCTTTTGGTATTCCACTCTTCTTTACCGTTTAACGTTTAACATTCAGCAGAATATTTCTCTTCATAATATTACATAAAATTTCATCTAAACACAGATTCCTTTTGAGTATATCACCAACGGCAGACATGAAACCTACTGATACAAATATATTCCGAATGAAGACTATTAAAAATGAATGTCTGGAGTACTAAGTAACAGTACTTGACTTCTGTATTACCATTGCTAGAATCGGAAGTAAGGCTTCCTGGAACGCAATTCGCTGGTCGCTCGCTGGAATCTTTCGACTAGGATCCAGGCGACACTAACTTGCCAGGTGACTTGGGAAAGAGCTGCCAAAACGCAACATCAGAGTGAGCACGACGTACGCCAGAAACACTTCTTGGGGTGCCGGGCCCTGGACAGTGTATGACCCCTTTTGGTTATGGCAGTGCTCTCCGGTGCAGGAAATATAACGAGCTTTGAAAACGTGAAAAAGATAGAAACAGCCAAACTGACGAGACAGAGGAATTCTCCCCCACTTGCTATGTGACTTCGCAAATAAGTCACTTCACCTCTCTGGGCTCGAGTTTTCTCACCTGTAATGTAGGGGAAATCTTTTTTTTTTTTTTTAATTTTTTTTAACGTTTATTTATTTTTGAGACAGAGAGAGACAGAACATGAACGGGGGAGGAGCAGAGAGAGAGGGAGACACAGAATCGGAAGCAGGCTCCAGGCTCTGAGCCATCAGCCCAGAGCCCGACGCGGGGCTCGAACTCACGGACCGCGAGATCGTGACCTGGCTGAAGTCGGACGCTTAACCGACTGCGCCACCCAGGCGCCCCATAGGGGAAATCTTTAATAGGTAAACTTTCATGACCCTTGTCTCTAATGCTCTGAGTCCCTTGAGTCTTGGGTAAGAAAATATTAGCTCACTACTTCCCTAGATGTTTGTAAATAATGTTCAGCGATGTTCAATCATTAAGAAAAAATACATCTAGCATTATTCGTCTATTATTCACCTACTAATCTATGCATCACCTAGTTTATTAATGTTTTTATCCTCAATTAAGATGCTATCTAGAAAATGTGTATACAATCAACCAGGAGACAGAAGTATTTACAGTACTGATGAACGATACAAGGACCCACCTGTAAAAAAAGATCGGAAAAAAGGGCAAATTTGTTTCCTCTGCTTGAACTGCTCTTAGACGCTAGAGCGCCCGGAGCTGGGCCTCACACCCTAGACTTTCCTGGTTCTCAGGCTTTCAGGATTGGACGGGATCTACACTGCTGGCTTTCCTGGGTCTCCGGCGTGCTGACTGCTGATGACAGCAGGTGGGACTTCTCAGTCTCCACGACAGCTTGAGCCAATTCCTCCTAATAAATCCCCTTTTAAATCCTTCTCTATATATCCTATTGGTTCCATTTCTCTGCAGAACCGTCGCTAATACAGAAACCACATGATCAGTAGTGGTGTGAACAATTAAAATGCTGCGGCGGGTTGGGAGAACGATCCCAGTAATCCAGACAAAAGGTAAGAAGGCTTTGGACTGGGGTGTGGGTAGCTGAAAAGCAAAGAGCGTGGCTAATGTCATGGATACTTGGAAGGAGGAAAGGATGGGTTTGGGTGGAAGCCTGGAACAAAGGTGATAGAGAGAAAGAGGAATCGAAGATGTGTCCTGATTTTAAAATCTGTGCGATGTGGAAGCTCATAGGGGCCTTAATGAACATAACGACATTAAAAAAGAGGACCCGAAACGGACGGGGCAAAAAATAAAAATTGGCTACGATATGGAGAAGTTCCGTCAGGATTCAATGGTAGAAAGGTTTGGTAGGCAATTAGAAATAGAGACAAATACCCATGCGGGAAGTAGGTCTACATCGAAGCTTTGGTCCACCACATAGAAATGTGAACTAAGGGTGTGGGAATAAATGATATTCGAAAGAGATAAGCTGACAAGTGACTCTATGACAAGTGAATAGAGGCTTGAGGCTAGTAATTATAGCTGGGAGTTTATCTTGGAGTAATGCTAACCTAACATTATTATGTATGCATATATATTCTGCTTCCTGCCGGATGGTAGATTAACCCCATGCTTGTTCTTTTGACAAACTAGTTAACTCAATTAGGTAGATGGCGATGGAAATCTGAATACATTATGTGATAAAAGAAATTTGATTTTTGCACATCCTCTGCAATGTTTTGAGGTAGAAATAAAAAGGCTCAATAACAGCCATACAATTAATTAATTTTTCCTCAGATTACCTTTACCTTTTACTGCAATTCTGTCTGTGCTACACCGGTCCCTCAGGAAAACCAGATAAGCCACTGTGCTCACAAAGGGGCTTATCTTCTAAGGAAAGGCAGAAGGACCTCCCAGCAAAGCTAAAACCAGAAGTTTTTTCTCTTAACTCATTTATTAGATATTTGCCAGTCATAATTTTAGCACATTCAAGGTGAGGAAAAAGTAATAAAAAAAAAAGTTGTTGCTTTTTAAATGTTTATTTTTGAGAGACAGAGGGAGAGACAGAGCATGAGCTGGGGAGGGGCAGAGAGAGAAGCACAGAATCCGAAGCAGGCTCCAGGCTCTGAGCTGTCAGCACAGAGCCCGACGCGGGGCTCCAACCCACAAGCCATGAGATCATGACCTGGGCTGAAGTCAGACACCTCACCGACTGAACCACCCAGCTGCCCCTCTAGCCATTTTAAATGTGACTAGACAGGACTATAATGGAAATGTTCAGCGTGCAAGGGTCAAAAAGAATTGGACCTTCCCCTACTGACTTTTGGAGTTAAAATTTGGGGGAACAGGGAAAGAGCGCGCTTGAGTGGGTCTCCGCACCACCCAAAGAAAGAATAGAATTCCAACTGATGATGGGTCTCAAGCCGAGGGCCACGCACCAGCTAGCACAAACCGCCCCCCCCCCCCCAACCCAGGTGGGATGTGTGTGAGGTTCCTTAGGCACTCCTGGCTACCCAAGAACAAGGGAAAGGACAGAAAACAAACAGGTAAACTGGTAAGAGTCTCCATCAGTTTACAAATATCTTAGTAGTATCACCAGAAAAAGGCAGTCTTATCAATAGCTAGAGGGAAAAACAATCAGAGCTTGACAAGAGCTAGGCCTCCAGTAATCTGTAAATCCTCTTTAGCATATGGAAAGCCCTGTAAGAAACTTCCTCTTGACTTTACCTCCCCCCACTCTACAGTATAAAAGCAGTCACCCTTCACAGCCCCAGTGCAGCTCTTTCTGCCCACAGGCCCTGTCCCCATGCTTTAATAAAACCACCTTTTTGTACCGAAGACTCCTTCAAGAGTTCTTGGCCATCTGCTCCAAACCTCCACCGCCACCCTAAAAACCCCATCGCAACCGTAAACATTAAGCATTCTATGACATTGCTCACAATTTTCTAAGCAGTGTCGACAAAAGAGAAAATGTACTCACAAACTCCACGCTGCACTGGTATTAGGAACAAAGCAAACGTAGCTTTAAACATACTATCTTGGTTGACGGGTGCCTAGCTGGCTCAGTCGGTTAAGCGTCCAACTCAGTTGGAACATTTCAGCTCAGTTCATGATCTCGTAGTGCATGAATTTGAGCCCCACATCGGGTTCTGCCCTGACAGTGCATAGCCTGCTTGGGATTCTCTGTCTCTCTCTCTCTGCCCCGCATGCTCGCTCGCTCTTGCTCTCGCTCTCATAAATAAATAAGTAAACAAACAAACAAACAAACGTGGTGGAAAATTCAGCCAATGAATAAGGTGGGTGCATAAACATATCCCCAGGAAGTTGATGTTGCTTTTAAGAAATATTAAACTATTAAATTTACCCCAACATCTGGAAGATAAATTCTCTTTATGCATTTTTAATTTTTTTCCTTATGCATTTTTAAAATAAAGACTTAGACTATATATTCGCCTGCACAAGAAGGTAAAGAATTTGATAGAGTTCCTCCAGCCCCCAAAGCAAATCATTTTCTGCAATTTTTCTCATTTTGGCAATAAAACAACATGGATATTTTTTTCCTTAAAAAATACAGTCTTATTAAATTCCACACTGGGACTTGAACTGTATGAATATAAAACTGTTATTTTATATTCAAAGCTAGTCCAATTATAAGCCTGCAATCTTGCTGTAAATCTTACTCCCTTGTCTTCAAGATAAATGTTGATTTAAAGATTATAATAGAGAATTAAACAAAAAATGATCCATGCAAGTTGCCCATAACTTTTATGTTTTTCTAAGGATGGCTGTAAAATGAGCCACCTTCAGTTACCCCCAGGTCCCCATAATTGCTTAAACTCCATCCTGTGTTTTGATGTCTGTGTGTCAAAAAGTTTGTGAAAGAATGATAAATAGAATTTGAATTCAGTATTTGACATTTCCAAATTTATTGTGTGAATTTCATTGTTTATTCATTCTCTTTTTAAACGTTTATTTCTTTCTGTGAGAGAAAGACAGTGTGCCAATTGGGGAGGGGTAGACAGAGAGGGAGGCACAGAATCTGAAGCAGGCTCCAGGCTCTGATCCGTGAGCACAGAGCCCGACACGGGGCTCCAACCCAAGGACGGAGACTTCATGACCTGAGCCGAAGTCGTATACTTAAAAGGACTGACCACCCAGGCACCCCTTACTGTTACTCATTCTTACCAACTGATAATTGGAAAATGCTACAGACTGTTTCCCTCCCTCCAAATTCATTTGGTGAAAACACTCCCAAGTGTGTTGGTGTTTGGAGGTGAAGCCTCGGAATTGAGTACCTCATGAGGGCTAGGTCCTTGTGAATGGGGTTAGTGCCCTTATAAAAAAGAGACCTTAGAGAGTTCCCTTGCTCCTCCCACCTTGGGAGGACATAGCAAAGATGTCAACTATGACCTAGGAGGCAGACCCTCACCAGACTTCAAATCTGACTGCACCATCTTGGATGTCCCAGCCTCCAGAACTATGAGAAATAGATTCCCGTTGTGTAAGACATTTTAGCTTATGGTGATTTTGTCATCGCAGCACGAACGGATTAAGAGAGAAAGGGATGTGTTTTCTCCTAGAAATGGATTTAGTGATTATTATTGTTGTTATATACCACTTTGATTGGAATTAAGTTGGATTTCCCTCACTATTTTTCTAGAAATTTCCTAGCAATGAATTCCTTTCCGTCATATAAATGACCAAATTATACTTGCTTCTTTTTATATGTGGATGGAGGACGGAGGAGTCCAGGAAAATCCCAACAATAAGCTTTTCTAGACGCCAGTCAAAGATGAATCTCCTTCAGTGTTCACCATCAGTCTTTATCCCACCATCTCTTGAGCAAGAAGAACCCATCTTTCCTCCTTGTAGCACAAATGCAGAAAGCCAGCTTGCCTCCCACTGCAAAGATGTACACAATGTGTGGAGATGTAAATATATATTCATTTAATTATATTTACATATTGAAGCCAGCCTGTTGATGACCAGAGGTTTGCTTCTGGGTTACAAAACAATAACTGAGTGGGGCACGTGGGTGGCTCAGTCGGTTGAGCGTCCGACTGAAGTCGGGACCATAGTGTGACTGGGTATGGTTTACTCTTAAGGCCTTTAATCTTCTGAGAAAATAACTTGAAATAGGCATCCATCCACTTACTTGTTCTGCATAAGAATGTTGGCTATGTGTATGTCATTGCTGGGGTGCTTTGGTTCCAAACAGGAAGCCCTGACCAGAAAGGGTGGTGGGTTTTCAGGTGCCACTCCACATCTAGTGTCCATTTCACACTCAAACAAAAGAGTGATCTATTCCGACACTTAACGGTAGTGCCTCGGGTGCCGCCGCCAAAGACAGAAGATGTTTGTCACAGCGGAGAGCAACATGCAAAATGGGTTTGAAGGCGGCAGGAGACCTGTCGTCGAGCCTGGCAATTTAGGAAACTGAGGCTGAGGACGGTCGAGGTGGCTCTACCTCTAGTCCCGAAAAAGAGTAGAAGAATGTGACTCCAAAAAGGATCCCGCTACCAGACTTTGTTCCTGACAGCCCAGAACCCCCGCAAGTGCCTGCTGTCATTGATATGCAGCCACAGGATGTGCTGGCTGATCTGGAGACCTCTGCCCCAAATTCCAAGCATGCATAGAAAACTGAGAATATCAGGAAATCCAATTTGTTTCTCCTTAGGAGTGAGAAGAAAATATGGCCCTAAAAGGTGTTAGTAAGGGGAGCGTGGGGAGAACTCTGATTTGGATCTTCTTTTAGTTGAAATGCGAACTTCAAGAACCTTTTGGCAACCATGGAAAGTAATCTCATCTAAATTGCTTTACTGTCTGTCAGGTGTTTTTTGAAGAAAAAAAAACCATCCCTGCAATCACATCTTGGAATTGCCTTGAGTTTTCAACAATTTAAACTCTAGTGTAGTCCTGTATAGAGAACGTCACTATAGTTTTGAGTGTATATGTTGTGGGCGTTGATAATTTTATACCAGCTCCTTTAACTGTATCATCTTTTCCTGCCTTCGGGCATCAGAGCTCCAGGGTCTCGGGCCTTTGGGCTCCAAGAATTACACCAGCACCCCGTACTTCTCGGCCTTCAGACGCGGACCGCATCGTACCATCGGCTTTCCTGGTCTCCAGCTGCACACTGCACACTGCAGGACTTCTCAACCTCCAAAACTATGTGAGCCAGTTCCTAAAGTAAACCAATCAGCCAATCAATCTTTCTCTGTCTCTCTCGAAATACGTACACAGTTGAGCCTCAAACAGTGTAGGGGTTAGGGGCACTGATACCCTGCACATTTGAAAGTCTCCTATATAACTTCCGACTCCCCCAAACTCAACTACTAGTAGCTTACTCTTGACTGGAAGCCTTACAGCTAACATGAACGGTCGATTAACACATAATTTTGTAGGTTATATGTATTATAGACTCCATTTTTACAGTCAAGTAAATTAGAGAAAAGAAAGTTATTAAGTAAACCAGAAAGAAGAGAAAATACATTTCCAGTACTGTATGTATTTATCAAAAAAAAGTCCACGTGTAAGTGAGTCCATGTAGTTCGAACCCATGTTGTTCAAGGGTCAACTGTATGCGTGTATATACATCATCGATTATCTATCTTTTTGGCTCTTTCTCCGGAGAACCCTGACCGATACCCCTATTTAATTTTTTTTTAATGTTTATTTATTTTTGAGAGACAGAGAGAGACAGAGTGTGAGCGGGGGAGGGGCAGAGAGAGAGAGAAAGACACAGAATCTGAAGAGGCTCCAGGCCCTGAGCTGTCCGCACAGAGCCCGACGCGGGGCCTGAACCCACAAGCTGCGAGATCATGACCCGAGCCAAAGTCGGACGCCCAACCGACTGAGCCACCCAGGCGCCCCATACCCCTATTTAATTTTGCCATTGCAGAAAACTTAATTCATTCCCTTTTAACACCTTTCATCAATAGCAATCTTTCTGGTTATTCATCTTGCCTCTATTCCCTGCCCCTACTAAACTAGGACTCTGATCGTGCCATGCGCTATTCAGGATCCTGCGGCGTGTTCTTTCTTGTTCAAGTACCTCCACCTGCCACCTGCATCAACCTTCTTGGACTCTTTGGTGCCTCATCTTCCCATCCCATAGCTATCATCCAAAGCAGACCACAGGCCATGATGACTGGTCTCTGTGCCTCTACTCATCATCCCTTCTAAAGACGATCTTTTCTCCCATTACCTCATAACTAAATCCAATTTGTTGTTCAAAGTTCAGTTCAAATGCCACATTCTTTAACTCATTTGTTAGGAATTCCGCACCCTCTTTCTACGTACCCTCCCAACTGGAAGTATCTTGTCCTTCTCCTGATCTCTGATAGCCTGTTATCTAACTTTATTTTACAGAATTAATCATTTTCTACTGCTTTCTGTGTTTTAGGTAATATATTTATTCAAATATCTTATTGTCTGTACTCTGCTGAAGTCTTGATAAAGGACTATGGAACTGTGTTCATTTCAGTGCCCCCCCCCCCCCAATGGCTGGCTGATACAGTACCCAGCACGTTGCATAAATATTCTACATACATAGTTACTACCAGAATGAATACCCATTATTGCTAATGTGCCTACAGATAGAGTGGGAATCTCTAATCAAAACAAAATAAATTATACTGCATCTTTAGAATGGGATATAGCACTGCACAGAAGAGCACAGGGTGGACACAAACCTGTGTTAGCCACCAGCTCCACTATTAGCTAGAACATTGGCTTAGGCAAATTACAGCACTTCCTTCAGTGACCATCCAGTTCTCGGGGAGATCGATATCCTCTGTCAACGAGGTCATCACAAGTCTTAAATTGTATAACTCATGTGCATTTAAACATAATACCTGACACACTCCTGATTCTTAGTTATATTCTCTCAGTACTGTGACAATATGAATACACTGTTTCCTGGTATATAGTGTTGCCAGAAAGATCTGTTAGCAGTCCATGTTGGTTCCTTGGTAGGTCTTCTGTCTTTTTCCCTTCCCTGGCTGCTTTCAAATTCCTTTATTTGACTTTTATGTTTTCCCATTTCACTAACATATGTCTATATGTATATTGTTTTTTTTTTTTTTTCTTGCTATAAGAGGGTATTTTTATTAAAGCATAGAGACAGGATCCATGGGCAGAAAGAGCTGCCAATGGATATTACTTTTAATTAATTTAATTGCTTTTAATTCATTATATTCTGTGCTTATCATGTCTTTGGTATGTCTTTCATCAGTTCTGAAAAACTCTAAGTCATTATTTACTTACGATAACGAATGTGCCAGAATCTCTATGTTTTCCTACTTTTACTCCAGTTAAACATGTATTAGACACTCTGTTCCCCATATTGCTTAACCTGACTTATTTTTTAAATGTTTATTTTTTGGAGAGAGAGAGAGAGAGAATGTGGGGGAGAGGCAGGGAGAGAGGGGGACAGAGGATCCAAGGCAGGCTCCAAAGTGTCAGTGTAGAGCCTTATCTCATGAACTGTGAGATCATGACCTGAGCCAAAGTCGGTCGCTCAACTGACTGAGCCACCCAGACACCCTTTCACCTGACACATTTTATTTGTCTCTGTGTGCTGCATTCTATGAAATTTCTTCACCACTATCATCCAAAAACAAACAAAAAAAAACCAACCCTCTGTTCTGTGTCTAGTCTGCAACTCCATCGGTTTTTAGTCATTTTTATTTCGGTAATTATACGCTGTTCGTGTGTCTACACTTTTATTGCATTTCTTTTTAAATATTATTTATGGTTATTTTTAATAGCTTCTCTCATCTTTTTATTTCCTTAAGTATTTTCTGCAGTTATTTTATACTCTGTATCAAATACTGTTAACATATAATCCCCTTAAAATTTCAATACGGTGTTAATATTCCTGTACTCCTTCGCCATGTATTGTTTTCTTTTGTTTTCTTTTTTTTTAACGTTTATTTATTTTTTGGGGGACAGAGAGAGACAGAGCATGAATGGGGGAGGGGCAGAGAGAAAGGGAGACACAGAATTGGAAGCAGGCTCCAGCCTCTGAGCCATCAGCCCAGAGCCTGACGCGGGGCTCGAACTCACAGACCGCGAGATCGTGACCTGAGCTGAAGTCGGACGCTTCGCCGACTGAGCCACCCAGGCGCCCCGTCCGTGTATTGTTTTCTTATGCATTGGGCACTCTATTAAAATGTCAGAACCCCAGCAAGTACATGGGAATTTTTGTTTGTTTTTGCTTGAAGCCTACAGATGCTACTGACCTGGGACGACATTGGCCCCTTACAAGTTCCCCATGTGTTGTGGGACACTTAGGGTCAACTCTGTCATCTTGACATGGGTTCAGGGCTTAACTTCCCCTAATGTTGCTGATATGAGCATTTTTCATCAAGGCAACCTTCCTTTTTTACTTACTTGATGCTCAGTTTGACACATACTGAGCCCAGTTGATATTTTTTGGTGGGAAAGAGACCTAGGAGAATTCCCTCACCTAACAACTACCAGTTTTCCTGAAGACAGTTTCATATAGATTGTTGCTTATATGTAATTTTCATTAATATATATAATAGTTGGCCTGTATTGTTTTTATATTTTTTCAGTTTCCTTTTGTGTGTGTATTTCCCTCCCTTCCTTGTTTTTGAGCTTACTCTAAACAGAAAACTTGTAGTCTACTTCAATGGCATTCCCACAGCACCTATAATACACTGGGTTTGTGGTAAACATCCATTTAATATATACCAAAAACACCTTTCCGTGTTCTGTAATTCTTATGAACAGAATCTAGGGTGAAAACTAAAAATGTGAATTATCTGCTAGATGCTCTGCAAAGTCAAAGATAAGAATCCCCATATGTGACCTTATATATCTATTTATAAAGATGGAAAGTTAATCTTCCCCTTTTGAAATGCTGAGTCTCTAGTGTTTTATCCCTTTTTTCCCCAACACTTTTACTTCTTTGCCTCTGTACCAGATCCCCAGACTGCAATAAGATCGAAAGCATCACTACTATCTTATACCCCGAAAAATAAAACAGGTAAAAAAAGAAAAAAAAAAAGATACATAAAATACTAACTTCTTTTAAGGATGGAACTTAAAAGGCTATCTTTAGTGAAACAGTATCACATTTATTAATAATGCCATCATAGATAATAGGCCTTTAGTGGGGATACAGACCAATTCTCCCATGATGATTAATTGGTGATACAAAAAAATAAAAACTATAAGAAAGAAAGTTCTGAAATGAAAGTGGTAATTAAAAGATCAGAGAAAGATGCACACTCAATGCTTAATTATCTGAAGACCAGTTATTCAGGTTGCATGCTCCCTCTTTCTCCGTGGCTGCCTTTTGGCTAGAGGATTCATTATGATCCTCACCAGTGGGTGGGAAGAGAAAATTAAGGAGCAGAAAGGCTCTATCCATTCAGAGAAATGTTCATCATTCTGATAAAGAACAGAAATACAGGAAATTGTACATTCAGTGTCAAAGGAGGTATGTATATTATGCATATTTCTTCTTTTTGTTCCTTTACCTCATTCCCACTAATAACCCCAAACTCATAGTATATACAGTACTTTAAACTTGTGCTAATCCATGTATGTTATGTCTGAGAATTAAAAATGAAGCAGAAGACTGTTGGCCAGGTAGTTCCCATGTTATTCACCCCTCCTGGCCAAAGTCCTGAAATGAATCTGCATTAAATATATATATATATTTAAATATAAATATATTATATAAATATAAATATTAAATATATATAAATATTATATAAATATAAATATATATTATATATATATTTTTTAACATTTATTTATCTTTGAGAGACAGAGACAAAAAGCATGAGCAGGGGAGGGGCAGAGAGAGAGAGAGAGAGAGAGACAGAATCCAAAGCAGGCTCCAGGCTCTGAGCTGTCAGCACAGAGCCCGACGCGGGGCTCAAACTCACAAACGGTGAGATCGTGACCTGAGCCAAAGTCAGACGCCCAACCGACTGAGCCACCCAGGCACCCTGAATCTTCATTTTCGAACTATAAATTCAAATATTGCCTAAGTGGCTCGGAACCATCAACACACCCTTCCAAAGAATAAAAAAGACTGACAGTAAAATAAAGGATATAATTCTTGGATTCTGCCCCAAATCTTTCTCACATTAGCTTTCTATAGCAACTGAAATTGGTAAAATGATGCCTGTGTAAGGATAGCCCTCATCCATTAGAATACAAGTACCGCTGACCCACGCAAAGCAAGCAGTCTGTTAGAGTCCTTAGCTGTCATGTTGGAAAGCAAAGTCAGGATAACCAGGGCTTTTGCTGAAGCAGACAGAGTGACTATGAAGAGTCTTAAGCCTACGAGAATACAGAATAGACCCGTACTTAGTTCAGTAGGGCCTATTTCCAAAGACCTACTCCCATTTTAGTCTGTCGGAGCCAGACCACTGGTAGGCTGGGCAGAACGACTTCCTAACATTACAGTCCAACGAGTACAGGGATTCACATTCCTGAGCCCTAAATCACGAACATTTAGAATGCATACGGAATTCATTTATATACTCATTTTTAAAAATCTTAACACTTATGTTTATTTCTCGTAACAGGGGAGGAGAGCTGCCACTTAAATCCTGTTGACGCTTAATTTCTGCACAGTCTGGAGCACACTGTGATTGGGACAAAGCAGGTAGCAGTGCACTCAGGTTGATGAGGCGAGAGGTGGTGCAACTCTATTCTTGAATAGCATGCGCTTAGAAGTTAGGTTAGATGGACCTGTATTTAAATCCTGGCTCTGTCCCTTACTATCTACAACTTGTTACATCGTAGTTACTCTAGGAGTATGAGTCTTCTTAACTGAGGGTGGTGTAATAACAGTATTTGCATCATAGAGTTTGTATGAGGATTAAATGAAATAATCCATGTAAAGCATTTTTCACAGTACCTGACATTTGGAGGGTGTTCAATAAAGGTTATATATTAGTAGTCGTCGTCGTCAAGATTTTACGTCCTGGAACTTATTAGTCTACACCAGATTAAACCCGAATCACCAGGAACTGTATATGCATAATTTTTAATCTGTGTTTAGTTTTTAAATTTTTTCAATTAAAAAAAAATTTTTTTTAATGTTTATTTATTTTTGGGAGAAAGACATAGTGCGAGTGGGGGAGGAACAGAGAGAGAGGGAGACACAGAATCCAAAGCAGGCTCCAGGCTCCGAGCTGGCAGCACAGAGCCCGAGGCAGGGCCCGAACCCATGAACTACGAGATCATGACGTGAGCCGAAGTGGGACGCTAAACTGACTGAGCCGCCCAGGCGTCCCTTTAATCTGTGTTTATTCTCTTTATTTCACAGAGGAGAAAACTCAGGCCCAGATATTTTAGGTAGCTCACCTGAATCACATGGTTACAAGCCAGAAGGTCAAGTACTGAATACATGTCTGTTTTACCCCCCCAGGCCATGCTTTTTTCCACTCTACACACTGCGACGTAAATTAACATTTACTGTAATATGGTTAAGATCTCGGCGGGGCAGGAGGGCGTGCACTTGGAGATGCCTTGACTGGTCCCCCAGCATGAAATGGCATATTTAAGATGTCAAGATTAGGCCACCTCCCGGACCACCTGTCATGATAGGTCAAAGCCCCATATTATCCTGCTGAACTATTGTCAACACAATCGTATGATTCTGCCGACCGTAGAGTTTGTTCCTTGTGACTCACAAAACATCAACAGACCTGTTTTCTGTAGTTTAACAGAATAGAGCATGCTTGTTCAGTCTGCACGGAGATGTGCTTATAAGTATACAACCGAAACGTTCCCAAGCTTAAGGCACATTAACGTGTCATACTGATTGCATTCCCATTCTGAAATAAGTTCAACTAAAACCCCGTAAAGCACAATGGAGACAAATGAAAGATACTGGTGCCAGAGACAACAGGGGGAACAGTGAACACAGGGCATGGCACAAAAGCCTGTGCCATTGAGAGGAAGGCTGTGCATTCAGTTTGAGAAATCAATGAAAGGAAGAAAATGCTATTAGTGCCTGTGATTGTTGGAGGGCGGCTGACTTCAAGGTGATGGGTGAAGCGGAAACGAGTTGCTATGAACCAAGAAGAGACTCACAAATCATTACTTCCAAAAATACCATTACAGGCCTGCCCTGATTTGCAGATACACAACATTTCAAAGGGACTCTGAACTGCATACACAGCCAATTTTTAAATAGGCAGTTCTTTCCCCTGTGTAGCCACATGGGTGCCCTGATATAGTTTCCTCAATCACCTCTTAGTATCAGCTCTGCACAGGCTGCCGAAGTAAAGGAAAGGGTTATTGGTCATCTATTGGAAATTATTAATAACAAAGGTATAGGCATGCATTCATCATCGTGTTTCTCAGCAACTATTTACTAAATATTTAATATATTCATGGGCCTACTAAACCATGTATGAGAGATACCAAGAATCTGAGACGCAGTCTTAATCTGAAGAAATGGAAGAAAAGCACATTATATCATACAAGTTAAAATCATAAAATATAAGAATGATGTGTCTTGGCAAAAGTATATATATACACGTCAGTGATTCAGCAATTAAAACTAACTTACTTAAATGCTCTGAGTCTTAACTTTCTCATCGAAGCAATTGTCATATGAACTGTTAACTTGAAATAGTTGTCAAAATTTTCAAAATGCGTGTGAAAGTCACTCCTTCCATCTGGAAGATATAATAGATATAATTTTGCCTCTTTCTCTCACTAAATACAACCAAAAAAATGCTGGGTAGTATCTTAAAAAAAAAAAAGTATGAACACTTTAAAAGATGGAAAGGAAATGTCAGATAGGCTAGGGGACTGGAACCTATGGAAATTTTTTCAAAAACACATCCTAATAATATATGCTTTAAATAGGGGGTCTTGGGGTACCTGGGTGGCTCAGTCAGTTAAGCGTGTGACTTCAGCTCAGGTCACAATCTCACGGTTGGTGAGTTCAAGCCCCGCATCGGGCTCTGTGCTGATGGCTCAGAGCCTGAAGCCTGCTTCAGACTCTGTGTCTCCCTCTCTCTCTGCCCCTCCCCGGTTCACGCTCTGTCTCTCTTTCAAAAATGAACGTTAAAAAAGATTTATTATTATTTTTTTTTAAAGAGTCTGACTCTTTATTTCAGCTCAGGTCATGATCTCGCTGTGCATGGGATTGAGCTCCTGAGTTCAAGACCGGCATCAGGTTCTGTGCAAAAAGCAAGGAAGCTGCTTGGGATTCCCTTCCTTCCCCTCCCCTCCCCTCTCTCAAAAATAAATAAGTGAACTTTAACAACAATAAAGAGACGATCTTAACGGAAATCTAAAATACATGAATTAAAGGAAAATGACAATACAACGTGTGGTACTTAAAGAACCTAAGCTACTTTAGGAAACTAGAGGAAGAAAAACAAATTAAATGTGAAAAAGTAGAATGAAGGAAATAATAGAAGAGGTGAGCAAGTATAAAGGAAATTTAAATAAACAACATGAAAATCAAAGCAAGCAAAATCAAAAACTAGTTCCTTACTAGGATTGATAAAAACAATAGGAAAAGACAAAAATGAAAAGAATAATAAGGAGATACTAGGAATAATTCTAAGACCATAAACTTGACAACTTACATGAAATAGTCCCAATTCCTTGAAAGACAAAAGCTACCAAAACTCACTCAGTGGGAAACAGATAACCTGAAGAGTTCTATGTTTATTTTATAAATTAATAGTTTAAAACCTTCCAACAAAGGAAATCTCAAACATACATAATTTCTCTGACAAATTCTGCCAAACATTTAAGGAAGGCATGAAACTACAGAATAGGGGAGCCGAGCTGACCCTGTTGGTGGAGTGTGTGACTTCTGATCCTGGGATTGTGAGTTCAGGCCCCACGCTGGGTGTGGAGATTATTTAAAAACAAAATCTTAAAAAAAAAACAAAAAACAACTATAGAACAATATCCCTTATGACAATAGTTGTAAAAATCTTTTACAAAATACTAGCAGTCAAATTCAGGAACACAGAAAAAGATAATAATACATCATGACCGAGTGCGATATACCCCAAGAATATGAATTTGGTTCTGTATTGGAAAATACATCCAGGGGCACCTGGGTGGCTCAGTCAGTTAAGCATCCGACTCTTGATTTCAGTTCAGGTCATGATCTCAAGGTTTCTGAGATTGAGCCCCACATCCGGCTCTGCTCTAACAGCATGGACCCTGCTTGGGATTCTCTCTCTCTCTCTCTCTCTCTCTCTGCCCCTCCATAACTGACACACACACTCTCTCTCAAAATAAATAAATTAAAAAAAAAAGAAAATACATCCAATATCATTAATCCTATTAATAGACTCAAGATGAAAATCCATATGATTACATCAATAGATTATCAAGGTAACGATACTCAGCAACCTAGAAGTAGAGGGGAACTTTTTCACGCTGATAAAGGTCATCTTCAAAGTCCAAGTATAAACAAATAATTCAGTGGCAAAAGAGTGAATGCTTCTCAGGTTCCCTGAGTAGCTCAGTCAGTCAAGCCTCCAAATCTTGATTTCTGGCTCAGGTCATGATCTCATGGTTCCTGAAATCGACTCCCAGTAGGGCTGCAAGCGGCTGCTGCAGAGCCGTCTTGGGATTCTCTCTCTCCATCTTTCTCTACTCCTGCCCACCTCCAGCCTGCTCAGGTGTGCGTGCTCTCTCTCTCAAAATAAACAAAAACTTAAAAAAAAAAAAGACTGAGTGCTTCTCTCTAAATTCATGAACAATCCAAGGACATCCTCTTCCACTGCTTCTATGCAAGAATTTACTAGATGTCTTAGGCAGTGCCACACGTTAAAAAAAAAAAAAAAAAAAAAGGTAAAAGGAATATGGTTTGGAAAGGAAGAAAAGCTGTCCCTCTTTGCAGATGACATACTTGTATAAACAATCTTAAAAATTCTACCAAGAGCTCCTCGAAGTAGCAAAGTAACTTTTTCAAGGGCACACAATATAAAATCAATATACAAAAATCAACCATGTTTCTATTACCAGCAGTGAACAAGTGGAACTCAGTATTAAAAACAAAACAAACAAAAACATCCTGACAATAGCACCAGAAAAATCACTCGGGTTGGCACCCTACAAAAGAGCAGGCTCTGTACGCTGCAAACTACTAAATATTGATTTAAAAAAAAATCAAGGAAGATAATTAGGAAAGTCAAAACTAGTTCAAAAAAGAACAAAGATGGGGGTACCGAGGATAGGAGTTCAGGACTTACTATGAAGGGACAGCAATTAAGACAGTGTGTGTTTAGTGAAAGGACAGACTCACAAATCAGTGGGATAGAACGGGGAACCCAAAAATAGACCCACAAAATTATAGTAAAAAAGCGTATACACTACTTGTCTTTTTAAAAACTATTTGAGAGAGAGAGAGAGAGAGCACTCACGCATACGGGTGCACGAGAGCAGGGAAGGGCAGAAACACAGAAGGAGACAGAGGATCCAAAACGGGTTCTGTTCTGACAGCAGGCAGCTGGATGATGCAGGGCTCGAACTCAGGAACCAAGAGATCATGACATGAGCTGAAGTCTGATGCTTAACTGACTGAACTACCCACATGCCCCACAGAAAATCTGCCTTCCATATGGCAGTGTGGTACAGGTATTTCTGATACTAGCATAAGACTCACTCCAGCCCAAATGTCCATCAACTGACGAATGGATAAAGAAGATGGGGTTTATGTATACAACGGAATCCCACTGGGCAATAAGAAGGAAATCCTGCCATTTGCAACTACGTGGATGGAACTGGAGGGTATTATGCTAAGCGAAATAAGTCAGAGAAAGACAGATTATCATATGTTTTCACTCATATGTGGAACTTGAGAAACTTAACAGAAGACTGTGGGGGAAGGGAAGGGGAAAAAGAGTTTCAAACAGAGAGGGAGGGAGGCAAACCATCAGAGACTCTTAAATCCAGAGAACAAACTGAGGGTTGATGGGGGGTGGGGGAGAGGGGAAAGTGGGTGACGGGCATGGAGGAAGGCGCCTGTGGGGATGAGCACTGGGTGTTGAATGCAAGCGACGACTCATGGGAAATCTACCCCCAAAACCAAGAGCACCCTGTATACACTGTATGTTAGCCAACTTGAGAATAAATTATATACATATAAAATAAAATAAAATAAAATAAAATAAAATAAAATAAAATAAAATAAAGTAAAATGAAATAAAATGAAATAAAATAAAACAAGATCTGGTTCTTTACCTATTTGTGGGCACATATGCTTTTGAAGGCAGGAATTGTTTCTGGTTCATTGCTATCGCCCTCTGTTCTAAGGATAGAGCTAATTCATCAAATTCCAGTTCTGACACCTGCTAAGGGAGGGTGACGTCTCTGTTTCCTCTCCGGTAAAATGGAGAGAAGGCTGCAGTACATATCCGGTGAGGTTGTGTCGCAGATGAAATGACACCATGGACATAATGCAATCAGCAGAGTGAATGGTATATTGGGGACTCGCTTAAACGTTTGCGGTGGCCTTAGGTTCGGTGTCCTAGAGGTAGACCCTACGACAGATGTTCTCGTGCAAGTGATTATTGATGACGACTTCTCAGAAAAAAAGGAAGAGAAGGAGGGTAGGGCAGAGGAAGTTGCTAAACAGGAATATGGTGTCACGTTCAGAGTAGAAATAGCGCCACGTTAAGGAAAGGGAGCCGGATTTTTCTACGCGGTGAGTTCGTTCTTAGCCGTGGGTTACCTGGGAGTGTGAGTGGGTGGCTTCCGTGTGGCACACAGGAATCTCCTGGAGAAAGGGGTCAGGAGGGAGCAGTAAGCACTCACAGAAACTGGAGGAAAGACCGTACCTGCCCCGGAGAGGGCATCTGGCAGGGCACTCAAAGCATGTCCTACATTTTACTGTGAAACCCTGATTAGCAGGAACGACGCAGCACAGTAATAGGTCAATCACAGTGGCACGTGACAGCAATAGAAGATTTAAGGAACTGGCCTAGCTTATGACCGTCCCTGTCCACCTTCCAAACTCTGATGTCAAGGCGCTATGATGGAAAATACGAGCGTAACAATTCGTGAAGACCAAAGATGGCTCAGTGATATCATCCACTTTGGAGAAAATTCGACCATGCAGGAAGCTGACCAGAGGCAGAAAAGAAAACAACAACAAAAGTGTATCCTTTTTTTCCCAGTTAGTAGGAAAGCTAGAGAGGGAAGGCTGAATAATCATAAACACCAGTACGGTTGCCTTCAATGAAAGAGGGTTAAGGGGCACCCGGGTGGTTCAGTGGGTTAAGCATCCGACTCTTGCTTTCTGCTCAGGTCACGCTCTCACAGTTCGTGGGTTCGAGCCACGCGTTGGGCTCTGTGCTGACAGCGCAGAGCTGGCTTGGGATTCTGTCTCTCCCTCTCTCTCTACCAGTCCCCAGCTCATGCTCTGTCTCCCTCTCAAAATAAATAAATAAACATAAAAACAAGTAAAAGAGGGTTAAGTAAATGAGGTGAAAATTTCAAACAAAGAAACAAAAAACCAGGAGCTTCTCCTCCCACTGCAAGAAGAATAAAATAGGGGGCACTTGGGTGGTTCAGTCGGTTGAGTGTCCAACTGGCATGATCTCGCAGCTTGTGAGTCCGAGCCCTCCATCAGGCTCTGTGCTGGTAGTGCGGTGCCTGCTTGGGATGCTCTCTCTCTCTCTCTCTCTCTCTCTCTTTCTCTCTCAAAAATAAGAAAAGAAACATTTTTAAAGTATGGGTAATGAACACATAGGTTAAGAGGAGAAGGAAAGAGCCAAGAAGGCACAGCATGTGAAGACAACAGGCATAGTTGAAGAAACAAATGAATCATAATAATCATGAACATTTATTAAATACTTGGTATGGGGCACCTGGGTGGCTCAGTCGCTTAAGCGTCCATTGATTTCGGCTCAGGTCACGATCTCACGGTTCGTGGGTTCGAGCCCGCGTCGTGCTCTGTGCTGACGGTGTGCAGCCGGCCTGAGATTCTCTCTCTTCCTCTCTCTCTGCCCCCTACCCCACTTGTTCTCTCTCTCAAAATACATACATAAACTTAAAAAAAATTGTTTTAAGAAAATGTTTAAAAGGAATACTTACTTTGTACTAGGCACTATCCTAAGTGTTTTCAGTATGTTAAATTGCTTATTGCCAACAACCATAGGAGCCACACAATTCGCTCACGTTATGCTCCCGGTGACTGGGGGAACCAGGATCCTGACCCAGGTAAGCCAGGCTCCCCAACCTGATCTCCTGTGGTTCAGTGTGGCTCCAGCGCTGAGGGTGAGGGTGAGGGGAGGCGCTGGGGGCACGGGTACCTCGTCCTCTGCCCCATATGTCCTCCAGCACCCCCTTCAGGCCGCCGGCCCGTCTTCCTACTTCCGGAGGAGGTCTGAATTGGATTCCTTCAAGGAGGCCCTCCCTGACCACCTCACGCCCACGTTTCCACTGCTACCCTTCATAAAGCTTTTCACACCACTCATTTTCCTAGCTAAGTCCATTTATTCCCTGTGACTCAAGACATCGCGGGGAAGCTACCCTGATCCTCTCCCAAATAGATCAGATCACACTCAGTGGGCATCTGTGCCCCACTCAGTTCTGATCTCCTTGAGGCAGGGACGTAGTGTGGCTCACCAGCACCTTGAATCATGACACGCAGCAGGTATTGAAGGAATATTTCTCCAATACATGAAATTCAACTAAAATACTAGGCATAAAATAACACGGTTGCTACCATTAACGAGTACCTAATATATGCCAAAGATAAAGGGGATTATTTTCATCGTAAGGCATTACTAATCTTCCTAACTGCCCTGCCAGGGGGTGTTATGAATTCAATATTAAAGGAGAATAAAAAGATGCTCATAGAAAATAAATGTTTGCTTAGGTCAACGATACAGAGAATATTTCCAGTCATTTGGTGCTTATGCAGCATGCCCTAAGCTAAGTGTAATGCTCATAAGATACCTAGGCCAAAGAAATTGCTATTGTCATATTACAGATAAAGGAACGGAGGCTCAGAATCAAGGCAACCTGCCCACGGTCACATATTTGTGCATGTAAGTGTAAAACAAAGAAATGATGCATTCTTTCCACTGCGCAATTAGCTGTTGCTCCTTCAGTGACGGATGGTCAGCAAGCTCCTTCATGCTGACCTGGCTCATTGATCAATTTGCTTCTCCTTTTTTTCTCCCAATCAGGACATAATTAACGAACTGGTATAATGTGTTTGGTAGGGGCGCCTGGGTGGCTCAGTCGGTGAAGCGCCTGACTTCGGCTCAGGTCACGATCTCACGGTCCGTGAGTTCGAGCCCCGCATCAGGCTCTGTGCTGATAGCTGGGAGCCTGGAGCCTGCTTCGGCTTCTGTGTCTCCCTCTCTCTGCCCCTCCCCTGCATGCCCTCTCTGACTCTCAAAAATAAATAAACATCAAAAAAAAGAATGTGTTTGGTAAAGCATTTCAAAGTATGGGTGTATCTAACAAAAGAATCAAAATAGGTGTTATTTGAGGAAAACAAGACAATACAAATCCTTGAAGACTATTGGCATTAGGAGATCACTTTTCTACTGGGAAACTCAAATTTGTATTTCAGAATCTTCTGGAAGATTCAAAGTCTCCCAAGCGGTTGGTCTTTAACTGTGATGTCGAATAAGAGTTATGCATTTGCAATGTGTACTGTCCAGCCCCGTAGCTGCTTTGTGAAATGTAATCTGCAGACGATAATGCGTAAACATACGTATCCCTGAGAGCAGTAGTGAGGACATCGTTCGTAACATACCTGACAAAAGTGTTGATGAGAATGTATTATGGTTAAAGGTTTTACTCACATCTCACGCAGTTGATTGCCTACTTCTCATCCCCAAAGTCTTTGCAACTTTTAATTTAGCCTTATGAATTAAAAAAAAAAATTCTTTTTAATGTTTTATTCATTTTCTGAGAGAGAGAGAGAGCAGGGGAGGGGCAGAGAGAGACAGGGAGACACAGAAGCCGAAGCAGGCTCCACGGGCCCAGAGCCTGGTGTGGGGCTTGAACTCATGAACCACGAGACCATGACCCGAGCTGTAGTCAGACGTCTAAGTGACTGAGCCACCCGGGCGCCCCAAGCGTTTTTTAAGTGACAGCTAAAAGTAACCACCTGGCCGGAATACTAATAAAGAGGCACATCGGCTATATTGAATGACGTGCATGTGAGAAAGGATTTCACACTTTAGTAGATCATAAATGAATGACCGAAAACGGACACCGAAGCAACGCTTTGCAACACTATCTTTAACCCCATCTTACAGTAAAACATGTTTTCTTTAAGTCAGTAGTGACAAAAAGAGTTGCCGATTAATAAGCATCCCCAATCAAACTCATAATGGTGTATATGTCAAATTGCAGAGGAGAAAATAGAGATTAAGGAACAAACGCTTCTTACCAGGGAGAAGGACAAACAGGCATTTCTTTACCTATCAAGCACTGGTGTGGCTGTGAATATTAAAAGAGGACGGTATTTGAAGTCAAAGCTCCGCATCTTGGGAAGAGTCCCCAGATGTATTTAATTATCCCCAGAGTTGGCAAAGATGCACCTTGAATTACAATTAACCCTGTTCACACCCACAATATCACCAGTCATTAAGTGCACGATGCGTGGCTGTTTCTCCCAACAGCTCTTATTTAATTAATTCTTCTAGAGCCTGAGCTACTGAACTCTGATCAATGAGAGCAGAAGAGCCCAGGGGAGTTACCGACCCTTCAGCCCACAGCCAAAACGTTAGCTTTTGCAAAGCTCAGGGTTTGATAGTTAAGATCGGGGGGAAAAATTATTGCCGGAATGAAATATGGTAGATGTCTGTTGACATTTGAAACTAGTTGGCTTTCTGACCTTTCATGACAGAATGAATCCAATGAGCAAACTGGAGAATGCCACGCCCCAGCCCGGTGACGGAAGGAGGGTAACCAAAGGGAGAGGTGAACACTGCCCTAAACCAACACCTACAGTGGCACAGATCACTGCAGCTGGGCTTCCACAGGGAGGCAGCTACCGAGAGATACTGGATACGCTCTCAGGCAAGTGTCTGGCTTCTGGGTGTATCGGCAGAGTGGTTCCATTCGAGGTATCTAGTATTAAACAATGTAGGTGTCTTTTTGTAATTTTATTTAAATCCAAATTAGTTAACAGAGAGTGTAATCACGATTTCAGGAGTAGAATCCAGTGATTCATCACTTCCATAGAACACCCAGGGCTCATCCCCACAAGTGCCCTCCTTCGTGCCCATCGCCCATTTAGCCCATCACCCCCCCCACCTTCCCTCCCGCAACCCTCACTTTGTTTCCCGTATTTAAGATGCTCTTAGGGTTTGTGTCCCTGTTGTTTTTTCCTTCCCTTCCCCTATGTTCATCCGTTTTGTTTCTTAAATTCCACATGTAAGTGACATCACGTGATATTTGTCCTTCTCTGACTTATTGTGCTTCGCGTAATACACTCTAGTTCTATCCATGTTGCTGCAAATACCAAGATTTCATTCTTTTTGATCACCGAGCAGCGTTCCATTGTGTGTGTGTGTAAAATACATACATACGCCACATTAAATTTTTAATTTAGAAAAATGTTTATTTTTGAGACAGCTCAAGTAGGGGAGGGGCAGAGAGAGGGGGACAGAGGATCTGAAGCAGGCTCTGCGCTGACAGCAGCCACCCTGATGTGGGGCTCGAACTCACGAACCACGAGATCGTGACCTGAGCCGAAGTCGGACACGCAACGAGTGAGCCACCCAGGTGTCCCTACTACATCTTCTTTATCCATTCATCCGTCGATGGACATTTGGGCTCTTCCCATACTTTGGCTACTGTCGATAGTGCTGCTATAAACATGGGGGTGCCTGTGCCCCTTCGAAACAGCACACCTGTATCCCGTGGAGAAATGCCTAGTCTTGCAATTGCTGGGTCGTGGGGTAGTTCTATTTTTACTTTTTGAGGAACCTCCATCCTGTTTTGCAGAGCGGCTGCACCAGCTTGCATTCCCACCAGCAGCGCAAAAGGGTTCCCTTCTCCACATCGTCGCCAACATCCGTGGTTGCCTGAGTTGTTCGTTTTAGCCCTTCTGACAGGTGTGACGGTGGTTTCTCAACAACGTAGATGTACGGAAGTTCCTACCTTATCAAACGCTCCTGAACCACCCAACGTACCAGTGCACATGCGCACAACTGGTTTCTTACTCCGGCTAATTAGCATCCTTTCTCTTCTTCCTCCTAATGCCCTCTCTCTTATTGCTTATAAGTAATAGTTGTGTTCTTATTGCGGTGGATGTAACATGTAGCTCAGTTCAACAACTATTTCCTGACCGACTCTTAGGTGACAGGATACGTTGCTGGAGACAGAGAAATAATCGCTGGGGAAAAGACCGAGGGTCCCGTGTCGAGTTATCGGGTGCAGTTGCTACATACAACAGGTGCCAAAGTCAGGCGCTTCTGCGGCAGGTCTTCAGGCAAATGCAACCAGCCAGCCTCACACTCACCCAGAGAGCTTTGAAGTCTCAGTTAAGCCGTTCTGATTGTCCCCAAGTGAGCTGTATCAGATAAAGCAGGGAATGAGTTATCCAGGCAAACTTGTGGCCCCACCCAGATTCACTGAAGAAACTGCGAAGGTAGAGTTCATCAATCTGGAGTTCCTCAAGCCCCCTGTGGTGGTTCTGAAGCAAACTCAAGTTTGTTTGAAAGCCGCTATCCTATTTCATAGCCCAGGCCTATCTGCTTACATCTTTTCTAGTCCGCATTCCCGGCCAGACAGGCCCAGCAGCGCCGGCTCTGACCCAGTTCCTTAACTAGCTCCCTTCAAGATGAAAGACAAGGAAGAAGGTCAAGTGGCCCCGGCCCTTCCAGCTGAGCCCAGCCTCAGGTTCATCTATCAGGTGAGTGCAACCATATGAATAAGCCCAGATTAGAGCAGCAGCAGAATTACCCAAGCAACCCACAAAATCACGATAGAAACTAATGGATGTGTCCTTAAGCCATGAAGGTTTGGAGCTATTTTTAATGCAGTGTTAACTAAACCACGGTGCCCGGACTATAAACTGAAGGATATGAAGGAGCCATTGAAGAGTTTTTAAGATGGAGTAATGGGATCGGACTGACGTTCTAGAAAGATGATTCTGGCTACAGGATAGAAGAAAAGTTGGAGAGGAAAAAGGGCAGACGAATTAGCAAACCGATGCAGATATGAAGCCCTGACTCAGGGCTATCTAGTAGGTCGTTTACTTGTGCGTGTATTATTTAAGATCAGGTGTTGTAACTCAGAACAACTGGAAAACTACGGGATGTGTCCATAATGTTGAAGGAAGCAGGAAAAAGCACGTTCAGCCCATTTAATAAACGGGTTTCATCTTCCCTCCAGTTAGGCCACTTAGGTAACTATAGGGGTATTACTGTGATGTAAAGCGCGCTGGCTCTCCTTCCATGTCTTCAAAGGCAAAATAAAAGCACTTTTCTTGATAGAACGATCTCACAACAGGAGAAGGGGAAATGGTTGATTCCCCCCCCCCCCCCCGCCCCACGACGTATAGATTTGTGTTACTTCCTTCATATACTATATATGTGATCTTTTTGGGTTAAGTGAGCAACCTCCTTACTTCTGTGTTTATCGTAATTCAATCACTAAGATCAGTCAGTGGTAACAGTGGAAAAAGTATAGCAGAGCCAGTAATACTAGTCTGATCTAGACCAGAGATACATCATCATGGACAAAAGCAGAGGCCCTGAAATGAGACAAACCCAAGTCTGAATCCCAAGTCTACATCTTCAAAAACTATGTTGCCCTGGGCAAGGTAAGCCTCTTTCCAGTCTTCATCCTCTGTATGTGGTGGCGTTAACAACGAGAAAATACGCTTTAAAATATCTCGGCACAGTCCCTGGAAAATGGTCCGGATACGGTAAATGGCATAGGATAGTAAGAACTGTCTCCGGCAATATATGGCACTGTGCAAACCATTTCCCCACTCTGGGCCTTAATTACCTCATCTGTAATCTGAGGGTTAGAGGACCCTGCAAGCAACACTGTTTCCGAGATTTAAGAATATTCCTAACTTTGGGGCATTTTCTAAATTTTAATTCTTTCAAAAGAAAGTGCAATTCTCTCACAGTGATTTGCCAAGTGGATAACAAGCGAAAGACAGAGACAAGTATAATTGCCACATTTCTTTGAAAGCTGTTAGAAACACATTTTCAAAAGTTGTGTAATGCTTCACAGAAAATTTACTCACTTTCTTTGGACTATAGTTTTATTTTTCTTGGTCTCAAGAGCTCTTTTGTGTTAGACATGATTTACTCTGGTGGAAAAGGTAGTGGCAGGTTCTGAAATTTATACTCAACAAGGTGCTCTTTAGAGATCTTTCCTTATCTCGTTTTACTGATATCAAAGTCAGGTGCCTGATCTACAATTCCCCGATTCAGTCCAGTTTATTTCTCAAAAAGGATCAGTAGTCAGCAATCATCTAAGCCAATGCCTGAGAAGCTGTTGGTAATAATATGTTGCATCTTCCTGTTAGGAGGCCAGCTGGATCCCTCCATAGAATTGCACAGTGAAGGCCATCTGATGCTCACACTCTCCGTGAAATTTAACTTTTTAAAATTCCCATCATTTGCTTTCAATAGACTTGTCACTGTATGAAATATCAGGGTTTCTTTTTACCATCAAAACAGTCACATCTGGGCAGTTTTCTTAAACCCTCATGCGTGGAACTTCTTCTATGTGTCTATGATGCTGTCAGTAGCTCAAATGACCACACAATCCCAAGACGTGGGCTGCACATATACAAGTTATTATGCAACAAGAATGGAAAATAATCAAAGAAGATAGGGCTCTGATCTATAGAAAATTCTGCAGGGATATGGGGTTTGGATTTAATTCTCTTGAAGGACATTGCTGTACTGCATACAATACCTTTGTGGATGTTGTTCCCTTTTCTTGAAATAACCCCCACTCTGCTGTTTTCCCCAGGGTTGCCCTAGGAAGTCATGTGCACAACTTTTGTGCTCTAACACGTTATGCACACTTCTCTACAAGGGCCCTTATAACAAGTTGAAACAGTACGTTTGTGTACTTATCACTCTAGTGACAAGGCATAGGTCATATTTATCTTGAGGTCTCCAGCACCAGAGGTAACCAGTAGTGAAGTAATGAAAAGATGCAACATAAATGATAGCCGTTCATGAATGTCGTGTCAAGCTACAGCTTCGGAGAGTGTGACGGGGGAAGGACCAGGTAGGAATCAGTCAAGGAAAAAAGTCAAATAGAACAATAACTGCAGATGGGGAATAAGGACAATGTGGAAACTACGGCAGCAGAGCTATGGCCAAAAGGCTGAAGGTGGAACAGTGACTCATTAAACCCAGACATTAATCACAGACCTTACACCCTTAACAAAAAGTTACTCACCACGGATCACTGACCTAAATTTAAAATGCTAAACTATAAAACTCTGAGAACATAATACAGGAGAACACCTAGATGACCTAGAGTATGGCTATGAGGTTTAAGATACAAAGACATGATCCATAAAATAAATAATTGATGAGCTGGATTTCATTAGAATTAAAATCTCCCGCTCTGTGAAAAACAACGTCCAGAGAATTAAAACACAAGCCACAGACTGGGAGCAAGTATGTGTCTTAAAAAAGATATATCTGATAAAGGACTGTTATCCAAAGCATACAAAGAAACTCAACAGGGAAACCACCTGATTGAAAAATGAGCCAAAGAGCTTAACAGATGACATACAGATAGAAGATGGAAAATCGACACATGGAAAGATGCATCACATCATAGGTCTTTGGGGAAATACGAAATAAAAACAACAACGTGATACACAACACACCTATTAGAATGGCCAAAACCCAAGTCACTGATAATGCCAAGCACTGGCAAGGATGTGGTGCAACAGAAACTCTCATCTATCGGTTATGGGAAGGTAAAATGGCACAGCAGGTCAGTGTCGCTATAAACACACTCTGACCATACAATCCAGCAACCGTGCTCTCTATTTGTCCAAAGGAGTTGAGAGCTTATGTCCACGCAAAAACCTGCACATGGATGTTTCCTGCTATTTTATTCATACTGGCCCGAACTTGGGAGCAACTAAGATGTCCTTCAGTAGGCGAGTAAGTAAGCAGTGATCCATCCTGAGAAAAGCCTATTTTTCAGCCGTCGTAAGAAATGAGCCATCAAACCATGAAAAGACATAGACGGACCTTAAATGCGTCGTACTAAGTGAAAGAAGGCAACCTAAAAAAGCTAAAGAGTATACAATTCCAGTCATATGACATTCTGGAAAAGGTAGAACTATGAAGAGAGTAAAAGGACCGGTGGTTGGAAGGGGCTAGAATTGCAGGGAGGGGTGACTAGGTTAGGACACACAGAGGATACTCAGGGCTTTGAAAGGATTCTGCAGCCTACTGTAAAGGTAGATATGTGTCATTATACATGTATCCAAACCTGCTGAATGTACAACACCAAGACCGAACCCTAAAGTAAACTATGGACATTGATAATGATGTGTCAGTGTAGCTTCATCAATCGTAACAAATGCACCACTCTGGTGGGGGATATTGATACTGGGGGAGGCTATGCATGTGTGGGGACAGGGGCCATGAGAAATCTCTGTAACGTCCTCTCAATTTTGCTGTGAACCTAAAACTCCTCTAAGCTCTTAACAGCGAAACAAAACAATATACTAGTCTTATTTCACAAACTAACCATAGCATATATTCAATTTGTGATATGATTCAAGTAGCAATGTCTAATCCATAGGAGAGGTGGTCAAAAAATTAGAATTAAAAAATCATATTACTAAGCACACTAAAACGTAACTAAATTGTAGCATTTTTACACATAGAACAAAATATAAAATCATAAAGTATGTAGTTACAAATCTTTCCTGTAAAAACAATAAAAAACATTGAATTTTTGAAAAAATCATGGTTTAGGGGCGCCTGGGTGGCGCAGTCGGTTAAGCGTCCGGCTTCAGCCAGGTCACGATCTCACGGTCCATGAGTTCGAGCCCCGCATCAGGCTCTGGGCTGATGGCTCAGAGCCTGGAGCCTGTTTCCGATTCTGTGTCTCCCTCTCTCTCTGCCCCTCCCCCGTTCATGCTCTGTCTCTCTCTGTCCCAAAAATAAATAAAAAAAACGTTGAAAAAAAAATTTAAAAAATCATTGTTTAATGATTTTTATATCATTAAATATATCAAAATATTGATATATTTAAATACTTTGGAAACTTCTGTGTGTGTGTGTGTGTGTGTGTGTGAGAGAGAGAGAGAGAGAGAGAGAATATAAAAAGCACAAACAACACACTGGGAAAATCTTTGCAAAGATATTAAGATATTACAAGGGTTAAAACTCTCAATTTACAAAGACATGCAAGTCTTTAAGAAAAACCCTAAAACATAAATAGAAAATGAAAAAAAAAACATAGCAACAGCCAGTTCACATAAAAATTAATGCAAGTTCTTTGTATTTAAATAAATTTAGTAGTAATCAAAAAATGTAAATGGAATCTCTTTATTAAAATAACCAAATATTAGTCAAAATACAGCCAAAGTGACTCTCCTACCATGAAAATAGTTTTCTGCTCGAGCTGCTATAACAAAACACAACATTCCTCAAGAAGTTAAAAATAGAAATAGCCTATGATCCAGTAATCCCACTGTGTAGTATTTACCCAAAGGAAATGAAAATGCTAATTTGACAAAGTATACGGACCCCTATGTTTATAGCGGTATTATTTACAACCTCAGTAAACCTATTATGAAGCAACCTCAGTGTCCATCAGTGGACGAATGATAAAGATGTAGAGAGTGTGTGTATTACTATGGTGGTGGCCAGAAGGGAGGGGGGCGGGCAGATGGGCAAAATGGGTGAAGGGGAGTAGGAGGTTCAGGCTTTCAGTTAAGGAATGAATAAGTCACGAGGATGAAAGGCACAGTAAGGAATACACTCAACGGTATTGTGACGATGTTGTACGGTGACAGAGGGTAGCGACACTTGTGAGTCCAGCATAGTGTATAAACTTGCCCAATCACTATGTTGTACACCCGAAACTAATGCAACACTATGTGTCAACTACACCTCAATTAAAAAAGAAACCATCCATAGGTGCACCCGGGGGGCTCAGTCAGTTAAGCATCCGGCTCTTGGTTTCGCCTTAAGTCCTCTCTCGGTTCATGAGATCTAGCCCGGGGTCAGGCCCTGTGCTGGTGGTGCGGAGCCCGCTTGGGATTCTCTCTCTCCCTCTCTCTGCCCCTCCCCGCACTCTCTTTCAAAATAAATAAATAAACTTAAAAAAAAAATCATTCACAAGCGAATTTTCTGCCATAGGCCTCTATCTGCATAATCAGGAACACTTGTAAATATACTTTTTAAACGTAACAAAAAAAAAGCAATACTAACATTTAACGATCATTGAGGTTTATATCTATGATAATTAAAATTTATTCTAATGATAATTCTTTTAATGGCTTCAAAACATAGTATTTTTGTACTAGAACTTGACACATTTTAATATTTAGCACCATGAGACGTCCTAGAGGAACAGAGAAATAAATAATCCATATTCTGATGCCAAATTCTAGTGAAGAAAACAGCCACATGCATAAATCCCTACAATATAGCACTACAATAAGCATTACTATTGGACCCAGAATTTTACTATTTCAGACACTTTTGCAGCACAAAAGATTGTTAGAGTAATTTATAACAGTTATGAGTGAGTTATGCACCAAAGTATCCATATTTTTATTAGTCCCCTTGCAAATGACTGAGGAATCTTTTCTTCTTTTTGGCTCATATTATGTATTTGTCTTCTTACATAATGTGATTTTAAGATGAAATGTTTCTCTGCTTCATGTGACATGATCAAAACTAGTCAGTTCCCTGGAGGTGCCTGGGTGGGTCAGTCAGTTAAGGGTCCAGCTCTCGTTCTCGGCTCAGGTCACGATCTCACGGTTCGGGAGTTTGAGCCCCACGTCAGGGTCTGCACTGACAGGGCAGAGCCTGGCTGGGATTCTCTCTCCTTCTCTACCTGCGCCTCTCCCAACCTCTTTGCTCTCGAAATAAATAAATAAATAAATAAATAAATAAATAAATAAATAAAATACTTTTTTAAAAAACCCATACAAACAACACAACCAGCTGCTTGCGATGCAGCCCCAATCTGAGAACAGAACAGGCTTCGGCCTCATTCAATCTCTCCCTTCTCTCAGAAAATTCAAATTATTTTTGAGGGCTAATTAATCACCCTGAGGACCCTATACCAAAGCCTTTAAAAAGTCCTTAGGGGGTGCCTGGGTGGCTCAGTCGGTTAAGCATCTTGATTTCGGCTCGGGTCATGGTCTCACGGTTCGTGAATTGGGAGTCAGGGGTATGGCTCTGCATCGACAGTGCGGTGCCGGCTCGGGATTCTGTCTTGCTCTCTCTCTGCCCCTCCCCCACACCAAAATAAACAAACATTAAAAAAAAAAGTGCTTAAAATCGTCATCGCTTGTGGCTTTGGCATCTTGGAAATGTTGTCTACTTCTATGCATCTTTTCTACCCTGAGAAAGGGGCCTTCTCAGAAACTCTGTACTCTGATACTTGCCCTCCCGGGGATCGTCGTATTTATTGTTCTGACTTTTGGAGCTCAAGAAAGAGTATGTACATTTTAGAAGATATATAGGGCCTTCCTTTGCTGAGGACCTAGTGGACATCATTTCTGGTTGCAGAATAAGGGAATTTGGTCTGGTGTGAGACACTTCGTTCCATGTGGCAGAAAGTCACGGTGGACCGCTAATCCGAGGCCTACACTGAAGCTTGAGTCAACCCCCGTCCTCTGTAGCTGGAGCAAGTGTCTTGTTGGGGCCATCTAACTGACACCGCAGCTCTGCCACACGACCTCTCCCTCCCTCCACTTCCTCCCTAAAAGTGGAAGGGAATGGACATCCCTGGAAGCTTCTCGATGTCCTAGCATCAACACACGCACGCTCCCGGCCGTGCATGGAATTCTTCTCGGCAGCTCTGTGTAGCAGAGGTTCTCACCCTTGTACAAAAGAAGGAAGCTGAGGCACAGAAAGGCAAAATATGTAAGAAGTCACTTGCCCAAGTTCTCACAGCTGGAAAGTGGTGGAATCAGGTGTGTAAGTCTCTCCAGCTCCAAAGCACAGCTCCTTTTCAAGCGTACCTTGCTGATCAATAATTTAGGTGAGGTGTCAGAGGAAAAGTCCGGAAGAGAGTGTACAAACGAATTTTCAGGAGAGAAAGAGAAGGGAAAGGCAGGCATAAATAACTTCCTGCTTCCTTCAGGACCTTCTTGTTTATTTGCAGGTCAAATTGGTATTACCTTTCATGATTTCCTATTTCACATACCAGCTATGTATTTTCCCGTGTAAGTGACTTCAAAAATGTAGGTGAGTGCTGCAAGTGATTAGCCCTTGCAGCATCGTTTTCGAGTTTCAAAGGACTCCACAACCATTAATTACTCACCTACATCTGGAAGGCAAAGCAAGAATTATTGCCTTCGTTGAACCAAAGGAAACCGAGAGGTCAAGCAGTTCCCCGTGGTCCCCACAGCAAGCAAATGATGGAGTGAGTCAAGAATTGGAAAGCATGCTTCCTAATTTCAAGTCTATATTTAGACATTGGCTTTCTAATTTTCTGGTATGAGAAGGGCAGTGCTGCTAACAATGCAGAACTATTATTCTGCCGATCACTCAGCGGAAGGCATGTTTGTTAGAGATGGGGGAGACAAGGAGAAGGGAAGAGAGAGACGGGAGCAGAGAGACCGTTTTCAAATAAAAGGAATGAAATGCCATATTCCTTGTGGGAGGCAACAGGGAGCTTTGTCAGGAAGAAGGGAAAACTCGAGCTGAATGGGAATATATAGGCCGGGAGGCGAGCAAACAGGCCAGCGGTCCAGAATTTTCTTCACACCGCAGGTGCTCCTCCCCAGCAGACTTCAGCATAAAAATCGAGGGCTACGCAAAAAGACAGATGTGGGATTTCAGAACTTTGAGTCGAGTGCACTTTTGCTCATCACCACTGGAGTGTTCCTTGAACATCTCCAGGAACATTACAGAAAACCTAAATGAAAAAGATACATGGTGTAAGAAGAGAAAAAAAAGATTGGCAGGGTCTATTCGGTAGGGAACAAATCTGGCCACAATTAGATAATACTAAATCAGCAACCACATAGAAAGACTGCAATCATCTTTAAGAGGTTATTTGAAACTTTTTTTAAAAAAAATGTTTATTTTGAGAGAGAGAGAGAAAAAGCGTGGGTGGGGGAAGGGCAGAGAGAGAGGTGAGAGTGAGAATCCTAAGCAGGCTCCATGCTGCCAACCAGCTTTTTGAAATCGCCTCTCCCAAGTATCTTGAGATACCTTGCTGAGCTAATGACTTGACTTCATATTTTATTGAGAAAGCAAAAGCCCAGAGAGGACATCCTAGGAGTCCACAGTCAAACCTATCAAGCTACGTCTCTGCATCGCGGGCCCATTTTACGTGACTTCCCTCTTGCCTGTTACAAGGGAGGGACTGTTCCTATTGTGATCAAGGCCCGTCCTCACCACACGTGCACTGCAGTCCAAGCCGTCTTGTTTTGCCAAAGATCGCATCTCCGTAGTCATGTATCGTTTACCCATATTCAGCCTCTGTGTCCCATGTCTGTGCTGGTCCACCTGACCCTCAATCGGGCACGGAGTGTGGGGAGGTGATTGTGTCGTCTGGACAGCTGCCCGCCTGTACCACCGCAGCAAGTGGTTAAGGACTGGCCGGTTACTTCCGTTTTGGTCGTGCCTGTCAACGACTCCAACTCTTGGCAATCCATCCCTCCCTGACTTCCTAACCATGACATCACATGGAATACAAGGGAAGCAAGGAACCGAAACAGGTTTAAAATGAAGAATACAATGGGGGTGCCCGGGTGGCTCAGTCAGTTGAGCGTCTGACTCTTGATGTCAGCTCCGGTCGTGATCTCACAGTTAGTGAGTTTGAGCCCTGCATCGGGCTCTGCGTTGACAGCGTGGAACCTGCCTGGGATATTCTCTCTCTCTCTCTCTCTCTCTCTCTCTCTCTCTCTCAAAATAAATAAATAAAAACTTTAAAACAACTCACCAGAATGAATACAAGTAATGATTACCTCAATGAGTCCGAGGTGACTTTGACTCATTTCAGCTGAACTTATGAAAAAAAAGTCAATTCTACATAATTGGTGTGTAAATCTAAATTATACTGGTTGAATGTAGAAGACTAATAATTCACTTTCGGCATTTTATTTTTCAACTAATGTTACAAAAATATGTTTTTGAGATACAGTTCTCTGGATTTTACCATGTATATAGATTTGCACAGAAACTCCCGTGTGCTACTTTTGGGGTTACGTCCTCCTCTTACCCCTGGAAACCACTGATATTTGGAATCGCATGTGTGCTTTTTTGTTTGAGACTGGCTCTGTTCAGTCAGCATTCCTGTGATATTTCTCCAAATTGTTGTGTGTATTGTATATGTGTGTATCCGTCGTTTTTTGTTCTGTTTTGTTTTGTTGGCTGCTGTGTAGGATCCCACTGTACAGATTTATTGCAGTTCATTTATCCATTTACCCCTTGAAGGCCATTCAGAATATTTCCAGTGTGTGGAGATTATAAACAGAGCTTCCACAAATATGTGTGTGCAGGAATTTATGTTGACATAATTTTTTGCTTCTTTGGAGTAAATATCTTACATTGGAATTTCTGGATTATATGTTACATGTTCACTTTTACATGAACTGCCATTCTTTATTTTCTTTTTTAACGGTAAGTTTATTTTTATTTTGCCAGAGAGAGAGCAAGAGCGAGAGAGAGAGAGACAGAGCGCACACACATATGAGTGGGTGACAGACAGAGAGAGAGAGGGAGAGAGAATCCCAAGCAATCTCCAAGTTGTCACCATGCCAAGCCTGACCCAGGAATCCAACTCCCAAACCGTGCGATCATGACCTGAGCCGAAATCAAGAGCTGGATGCTTAAGCCAATGAGCCACCCAAGTGCCCCAGTCTGATGGATTTTTAAAAACATAAAATCAACTAATCATATAAGCTTCGTTTTGAAAACTTGTGAGTCATTTCAACAACCCAGACCTCTGCCCTGCAGCTTAGGAAAGAATTATTAGTCAGGGAGGAACTAGCTTTAAAAGATCCCCTTTGAGTGTTGCACAGATATTTTACCATGTTTTTTTTTTTTTTTTTTTAGTGCGTTCTTACCAATTCTTTTATTTCCTTGATTTTGCTATGAGCCCACCCACACAAACACTAGAGTGAACATGTTTCTTGTTTTTTTCATAAAATTGAAGTGAACGTGCTAGAGTCACAAATAAATGTATCCAGCTTTTGCTTTTAGAAAAAAAGAAAAAAATTGAAGCTAACAACCTCGTGTCTTTGTTCTCTCCTCCACGACCGAGAAGGGGTATTCTAAATAAGACTGACATTAAAACTGTACTATTTCTGGGGCGCCTGGATGGCTCCGTCAGTGAAGTGTGCGACTTCGGCTCAGGTCATGATCTCGCGGTTCGTGACTTTGAGTCCCGCCTCAGGGTCTGTGTTGACAGCTCAGCCCGGAGCCGGCTTCGGATTCTGTGCCTTCCTCTCTCTCTGCCCCTCTCCCCTCGTGTTCTGTCTCTCAAAACTAAATAAAAACATTTAAAAAATAATAAAACGTTTTAAAAAATAAAAGAAAACTGTACTATGTCTTACTTTTGCATTGAATTCACATACATAAGAAGTGATTTAAAGCTAATGATCAATTCCGGGAGCAATAGCCAATAACCTACTAGCTGTCAGTTACTGTATCAGGTGATGGGGATATAAAGATGGGCAAGATGTGGATCCTAACCATAGGGATCCCATAATCTGATGGGGGGATGAAAAATACCAGTATGAACAGAAACCACCAGTGAGTAAGCTATTCTTGGGTATAACTTTGTCACTAATGGAAGAAATATTACCTTCTTTGAGTCTGAAAGGCCACTGGTGAGTGTACCCATTAAATGCTTCTTGATGAAGTGTCTGTCAAATTCAAGTAAGTTATTCACATGCTAGGTTTCCCCAGATCCATGATTTTTAAATTAAACTCTTCCAAAGCTTATTACAAGGACAGTGCTTCCCCCTAAGCCCAGTAGGATGAGCAAGTAAGAACTAAATGTCAGTAGAGTGCATGACATATGTCCCTTTAGTTTTGGGTTCCTCGTTCCACGCATTTAGTTTTCTTGGAATTAGGATATGCATGGATAACGGTGCCATTCATTTTTCCGCTCGAAAATCACGTACCTGAGAAAATTTAGTCTCTTGACAGAAAATAAACATAGTTCATTTAAGATGCATTCAACCAGCCCTCCGTTATATTCCCAACACTGTGCTTGATTCGAGGGACATACACGTGAATAGGACAAGGGATCATCCTCCAAGTGGCTGAAAATCTAGTGAAAAGAGTTGGAGACACATGCAGTTAACAGGGAAGGAGAAAGCATATGAATCATGTGGAGAGGTAGCACAGGGCAGATCGGGATAAAATCTGAGAGGCAAAGCGTGGTTGGAAATTTATAGTCTAACATATAGCAAGGTGCTGCAGCCCTTGACATTGTGATCTCTCTAGGACAGCAACTTTCTTGTGGCTTCCGGATACCGTGTTTATCCGGTTCTCGTCTGATCTTTACGGGCCCTCTCTCTGTTCTTCTTTTCCCTTGCTGTCTCTGACCCTGAAATGCTTCCGTCTCCTAGTGTTATGGACTGAAAATCTGTGTGGCTCCAAGAGTCCTGTGTTTAAATCCTATCCCCCTTAAGGTGATGGTATTGGGAGATGGGGTCTGTGGGTTTATCAGGTTATTAGGGGAGCCCTCGAGAACAGGATTCGTGCCCTTATAAAAGAGACCCCAGAGAACTCTTCCTCCGTTTCCGCGGTGTGAAGATAATGTGACATCTGGACCACCTATCTCCATCTTCACCTTCTCCATAGGTATTAGATGCGTATCTAATGGCCTGTTTTATATCTTATCCATTCCTACTACGAATGAGGATATAGCGGCGAGTGAACACGGATGGGGTCACTGTCACCTGGACATCCTACAGGCCATCGAAACCTCAATATACTCAAACTTGAACAGGTGCAGTTTCTCTCCTAAAGGAAGAATAACAGTTAACATTTATAGAGTACTTACTGAGAGCCACAATTCAGAGAATTTTATGTCCATTAACCTCCTCAATCTCGGTAGCAAACCTAGGAGATACGTGCTATCTTTACTCTCTTTTACAAAAGAGGAAACCGAAGCAAAGGGGTATGAAATGTTTCACTCAAGTTCACACAGAAAATAACTGGCAGAGCTGGCCTGTACATCAAGGTGGTCTTTTTCCAAAGTCTGAAGTTACACCTGCTGCATTCTATCTCTTCTGGAACCTCATCCGGGATTCTCTCTCAGGGACACGGCTATCCAACCTATTGTTCTCGATCTCTCCCTTTTATTTACGCTCTCTTCCTTTTCCATCTCGGCAGCACCACGCCCCCCATCACCCATCACCTGTCACCCAAGCAATCAATCACAAAATCCTGTAAGTTTGACGTCTCTCAATAGTTTGTGTTGTTATATTGCTCAGGCTCTATCTACACTTTCACTCCACCTGCCCCTTGCACAGTTGTCTGGGACACCGAAAGCGCTTGTTCACAGACCTTTCAACCGCAGCATTTCTTTCAGAGAGGTGCCGTCATAATTCATCTAAAAGGTCCAAGCTGACCATATCACTCATTTGTCTAAAAGCCTTTATGATATCCGCACCCCCCGCCCCCCACCCAACCTGCAAAACCTCAGGACATAGAGGGAACCCTTCAGGATTTGGCATCTGTTGTTTTTCTCTGGCACTATCGTCCCTGGGCTCCATACTCCTAGGTTATTTGCTGCCAACTCCGAAGCGACAACAATTCACAAAGTCAAGCCAGAGAAGACGTTTTGAAGGAGCGGAGTCCCTGAATGGCACCCCTTACTAACTACATCCTGAGCACTTAAGCCCGGAAGACAGCGACAGCTTTTAAAGGTTAAGTGCAACAAAATGGCCATGTTACGCTACACCGTATCCTCTTTCCTCTTTCTGCACACTGTCCGGTAGCCATGGTGGCCACGAGGAGCTTGGTCTCCAAAGACAGGCCCTAGAGCTCGTGACATTCCGAAGGAGGCATATATTTATAGAGTGTCAACGTTCGTACGGTATTTCAACGGGTTTTCCAGCTCCAACGTATTTCCCTGTATATTTTATTCGCAGGTAGTTCACATGGTTTTTAAGTCCCTGGAAAGAGAAAAAACAAAAAACAAAAACCAAAACACTTCCAAAAGGAGAGGACAGTTTTTCCCCAGCCTCTCTACCCAGATGGCATGGGGACGGGCTGAGTCCAAAGGACCCGCTTCAGAAACATCAGTCCAGAGAGACTGATTTCATCGCAGGCCGTCACAAAGGTAGTAAGTGGCAAGGCTGTTGATTCAAAGGACGGGAGCGCTGGAGATACCTGCAAACTGGTGGGCACACAGTAGGTTCTAGATGCGTGCTACCTATTACGCTAATTAATCCTGCCTGCAAGTAAAAGGCTGAACAATACAACCCTTTGAGGTCTCCTTTTGGGCTTTGATGTGATCTTTTCACAAATAACAAAGGGTATTATAAGGATCATGGTTTATCTCTCTAAATAGAGCCTATTATACAGTATGAGCTATCCATGTGTTGAGACTCTTTTCCTAAATTTTCGTGGAATACATTTCCCATGACATAATGAATCCCTGCATAATTTTTACTTTTCTTTATGATTTAATTAGCCTCCGTCTTTTCTGTTCTTTGTTTTGACTGGTGCCCTCTCCATTGCTGCAGGTTTTTATTATGAATACTTAGTAACAGACAATACATATTCATATGGCTGACAAAGCTTTGACCCAGGATATTAGAGCTTATTTTTCCTTTTCTTTTGCATCACAGATAATAGATTATAACTTTCTAAACATGGTGTTTAGTTGGGTGCTTGAATTCCATATGGAAGAGTGGGAATTGTGTGGATTTGTAAAAATGCTTCCTCCCCACTCATGAGATCTGACCACAGTTATTAATGATTTTTACTGCCGACTGCCATTTTTATGGAATGCTACCTTTTCCTGAGTCTGGATTTATTCTACGCTTATGGTTTAAGCCAGGGGTTGGCACACTATGGAACAGGGGCCAAATCGGGCCTGCCACCTGTTTTATTTTTTTTTATTAAAAAAATTTTGGGGGGGGCGGTGCCTGGATGGCTCAATCAGTTAAGTGTCCGATTTTGGCTCAGGTCATGATCTCACGGTTCATGGATTCAGGCCCTGAGTGGGGCTCTGTGCTGACAGCTCAGAGCCCGGAGCCTGCTTCAGATTCTGTGTCTCCCTCTCTCTCTGCCCCTCCCTTACTTGTGCTCTGTGTCTCTCTCTCTCAAAAATAAAAAAATAAACATTAAACAAATTTTTAAAAACTTTTTAAAAACGTGTATCTACTTTTATATTTTCATTTCTCTTGAGTAAATATTTAAATTTGGGTTTTTTTAATGTTTATTTTTGAGAGACAGAGACAGAGCGTGAGCAGGGGAGGGGCAGACAGAGAGGGAGACACAGAATCCGAAGCAGGCTCCAGGCTCTGAGCTATCAGCACAGACCCCGAGGAGGGACTCGAAGTCACGAACCGCGAGACCACGACCTGAGCTGAACTCATATGCCTAACCGACTGAGCCACCCAGGTGCCCCATGTTTTATTAAATACAGTTTTATTGAACCACAGCCATATCCATCATTTACATATTTTCTATGGCTGCTTTTGTGCTACACTGATAGTCAGGTGTTTGTGACTGAGACGTTACGGGTCACAAATTAAACATATTTATTATCTGGACCTTTAGAGAGAAAGTTTGTTGACCACTGATTTAATCCACGCTACTCTTCATATCATCCCACAGAATACAATCCTGTGTGAAATTCAAGAGTTGAAACATTTTCCATCCTTCAAACTGGGCAATATATTGTTTTAAATTTATTTATTTTCGAGAGAGAGAGAGAGAGAGAGCACAAGCAGGTGAGGGGCAGGGGGAAAGATGGAGACATGGAATCTGAAGCAGGCTCCCAGAGCAGAGCCCGATGTGGGGCTCGAACCCACACACACTGAGATTATGACCTGAGCTGAAGTCGGACAAATAACTGACTGAGCTACCCTGGTGCCCTCAAACTGGACAAAACTCTCATCACTTCAAGTGAGCACTGCCCAAAAGAACACAACATTCCATACTGACAACGTCTTAAAGTTCCACTTTGCAGAAATTCTACTGAGGAAACTGCCCGACGCCTACCTGGGAAATCCTGTTGCCGGACATTTCCGGATTGATTGGTCATCCTGCATTATGTCACCACATGTAGAAAGTCACAAAGTTTCTTGAAAGAAACCGAGTCCTGACCTTCACGAATTCTAGAAAAGTGGACTCCACTACTACACTCTACTTTGCTATTTCTGCTAGTTTCACTTTTACTTTGAAATGTTGTACATATTTCAACAAAAAGATTCAGAAAGCAGTTGCAGATGAATTTAATGAGCCCATGAGGGAACATTTCAAACTTGCGTTGCATGTGATAAATAAAGTCCAATACTGACTTTGAAAGGAATTCTAAAATCTCCAGATTAATCAGCAGACTTCTGGGAAATGTGAAGAATGACTAGAAAAAAGTTGTTTTAATAGAGTTAAAGGTTATGAGCGTTTTGACGTGTCTTATCTATAATCAACCTGTATTTTCTTAAGCACACATTTCCTATTACCTCAGGCACTGCCTCTTGCGTCTGGTCTAGGAAAATATTTTCTTCATGCTGAGTCATACGAAGCTATAAATCTATAATACGTTCCTCTTTCTAAAAGGAGCCATGGATGAGAGAGAAGCCTCGCTCACTCTCCGTGAAGGTGGATAATTCACAGTAATGCTACATATAAAGGATAATACACCTTACGGTTGGATATTCTAACTGGGATAATTACACCCAAACTTATCTAAATTTCCTTCTGCTGCCTTACGTTGATAGGACGTCCTATCTAGTTCCATGAAAACTCACAATTCCTTAAGGATAAATAACAACCTGAAAGAGGTTTTATTTATTATTTTTTTGTCTGGTCAAGAGAGAATCTCAGTAGTTGGTACCTATAGTTAGCTTTCATTTGTTACCTATTTGGGCGGTAAGGAAGGATCCAGCACAGCAAAATGCTTCTAAGTTGAAAATACATTGCACACTTGATGTGAGCGTATACAGCTGACCGGCTTTAGGTATTAACCAAGACATTTCCTCTTCAAGAGCCATGACTTCCTGTGTCCATGAAGCAACAAATCAGTCTGCTGTTGGGCACATCCACCATGCTTCCTTTTAGAATAGCAAACTCGTCCATCTGGACCTTAAATGCATCAATGGGTATTGATTCCCTCTTGTACCATTTGGATCTTGGGAAAATAAAAAGACTAAATCTAATAACTTGGAAGTTATAACCTTCTTATATGACTTGATTTTTAAAACACCCGCAACTTACTTTGGTGTTTTGTAGGAGGTAAAGATACACATTGATTTTGTTTTAATATCTAGTCAATATCGCAACACCACTTTTTAAAACAAGTCATATATTTGCTACTTTTCAGTGATCTGTTCTTTACTATGATTTCAATATATTTTCTTATATTGAAATATCATATATTACAATTTTATTATTTTTTATCAATTATAACAAAGACATAAAAGGTACATATTGCATATATAGTTTTTTTTTTTAATTTTTTTTAACGTTTTTATTTATTTTTGAGACAGAGAGCATGAACAGGGGACGGTCAGAGAAAGAGGGAGACACAGAATCTGAAACAGGCTCCAGGCTCTGAGCTGCCAGCACAGAGCCCGACGTGGGGCTCGAACCCACGGACCGTGAGATCATGACCTGAGCCGAAGTCGGACGCTTAACCGACTGAGCCACCCAGGCGCCCCGCATATATAGTTTTTAAATAACCTGAATACATGGACATTTATGTGCCCACCATCGACTTAAGAAATAGTATATTCGTGGGTTGCCTGGTTGGCTGACTAGGTGGAGCGTCCGCCTCCTGATTCGGGCTCAGGTCATGATCTCGTAGTTTGTGGGTCCAAGCCTTGCTTGGGATTCTCTCTCTCTCTCTCTCTCTCTCCTTCCCCCACACGTGAGTGCACACTGTCTCAAAATAAACATTAAAAAAAAAAAGAAGAAAAGAAACAGTGTATTCATAGCACATTTGAAAACCTCCTGTGTCCCTTCTCAACTGCATCCTCTTCCTTCTAACCCAGAAGTATCCACTGTCCTGAGTTTCTGTCAAGCATCCCCTTGTTAACTTTATGGTCTGAGTATGTATGTATGACCTGATCCAAAAAGATATATGCTGATTGGTTTCGCTTTTCAAACAAAATATTTAAATAAAATAAATTGTGTAATATCCCATTGTGTGAATATGCTAGGTGTTTATTTTTGAGTAATTATGATATCAATATTATCAACGTTACTTACCAATATTACTTCCTGTCCTTTCCATCACATGAAGGTAAGCTCCATAGCAAGATATTTTTTTCCTGTTTCTATCACTATTGTATCAATAAGATAAATAGTCCACTGCTGAAATCAAGGAATATTAGATATCAAATACCATCAAACTCAAAACGAAATTTTTCCTGATATTTATTTCTTTTAATGTGCAGAAGACACGAATAGGTATTTCACAGATGTCAGTAAACATTATTTTTATAAAGTGTTCAACATTATTAAGCCTCAAAAAATACAAACTAAAAACCACAAGACACCTTTCCAGACCTAAAAAAACCCCAAAATTATGATAAAAATTCACCAAGATGTGATGCACAGCAAATTCACACACTAGTGATAAGGGTTTAAACTGGTACAACCACCTTGGAAAACATTTTGGGAGCATCTGGTAAAGGAGGAGATAAACATAACAGATAGGCATACATCCCAGATAAACACTGGTGCCAGGTAACAAGTATAAGAAAGCACCTGTCGGGGCACCTCGGTGGCTCAGTCAGTTAAGCATCTGACTTCGGGTCAGGTTACGATCTCATGGTTTGTTAGTTCAAGCCCCACATCGGGCTCCACGCTGAGAACGTGGAGCCTCCTTGGTATTCTCGCTCTCTCCTCTCTGTCTGCCTGAGTACTGCTCACGCTTTCTCTCTCTCTCAAAATAAATAAATAAAAACTAAAAGACTAAAACTAGAAAAAAAGAAAGCACGTATCAATTTTTTTCTGTCAAAAGCTAACAAAAACCACAATGAAAATAACACAGATTATATTAATTCATTTATCCAACACATCTTTATGGGTTACCTAGTACATATCTGCGAAGCCCTTCGAATGTATTAGTAACTCATTCAATCCTCACGACGACGCTAGGAGATGGTTACGATTAACATTGCCATGTTACAGGTGGGGAAACTGAAGCACGGAGAAGTTAAATGACTTGCTCAAAGTCACAGCTATTGAGTACAACAGTCCTGATTTGAATCCAGGAAGTCTAACTCCGGAGTCCCAACTTCTGAAAGATAACTTCCCGTGAGAGACAATTCACCAGTGTGAGAGAATTCCAAATATAGTCGAGATGGTCTTAACTGTCATGATGCTTGAGCCCCGCGAGAACCACTTGCAGTACATTTCGCTACCGTCTTGTTGACATCATCTGATTTCTCACACAATTATATGAGACGTGATTTTCAATGGCCCAGACTGGCTGACTGTTCCTAGTTTAGGTACAACCCAAACTGAAATTCTCCTGCCAGGTGGGGTAATGGGCTGGATTGTCTCTAGAGGGTTATTCCAGCCCGAAGGTTTTGTGATTGAAGTTTTACATCAAGCAGATTCTTTACTCCATCAAAAATGAAGAAAGTGTATCTATTAACACCCTGTAATATCCCTCAGGCTATAAGGGCTTAAAAAAATCATGAAATAAACTGTGGCTTCTAGCAGAGTCCTCACCGGCTTAGGTTTAGCAGCTGAAATACAGATGTGTCTCAGGCCACATCAAAAGAACAATTTCCCTAAAAGGGAAACAAAATCCCTTTAATATCTGTGACAATCATTCATTCTTGCCTGGTTAGACATGAATATATAATGTGATGTGCATATTTCACTATTATTATTATTATTATTATTACCATTAATGACTTCCATTTCCATTTCCATGGCTTATGAACTTTCCAAAGTAATTTCAATTGCATTAACCCTTTCGAACTTCACAAAAATCCCACTAGCTTTTCAGGGCAGGGATTGCGTATTTTTCTGTTTTTCAGATCAGTATATGGAGTTCCTCCATCTACTACTATCTATGTCAGGAAAAGACTAAAGATTAATTTTATAGTAAATCGCCAAAGGATTCTTAGTACCTTAGTTCCTAGATAAAGGAGTTGGAAAAAATATCTCCCCATTGGGCTGACAATCTAAGATAAGGTAATTAAAATATAAATCACCAGGTGATGACAGGTGACTGGCACTGGGGAGATATATTTGGCAACTGGTGTCATTTTAATTACCCACATCCCGCAGAGCACAGACTCTTCATTCAGGGGGCAGAGAAATTGATGGTCAGGGAGGACTCTGTGCTTAAACACTGTGCTTAAAGAAGAGATTTGCACTCAGGTGATAAGGAAACAAGTAGACAGGGTCAGAGAGTGAACACCATTGTACAGATGGGGCCAGGAAAACAGCAAGGACGGGGAGAGGGAGAAGGTCCAAAAATGGCAGGGGGTTCATTTGTAGAAAGATAGTTTTTTGCTATGTTTTGCGAATAACAGGCACAGACACTGATACAGTGCTATTCAAGTTGGCAAAATGTTGTAACATCTATTATTTAATTTGCTCCTCACAAAACACTATGTAGGCAGGAAAAGTTCTCGTGGTCAGATTACCAATGACAGTACAGATCCTAAAAGGTTCATTTAACTTGGCAAGCATCACATAAGTGGTGAGGGACAGAGCGGGAACCGGCACTCACACCATCCTGGGCACTATCCACTCTACTACTTTTTTCCTTGGGTTTTCACGTCTGTAAAGTGACAATAGCCTTATCTACTGCATGTAGTTACTGTCAGACTTAGATGAGTTGTACACATCCCACGATGTTGCACACACACACAGAATGCACAGTATGTTTCTCTTTTTATTCACTTAGCAAATACCTTTTGAGTAGCTACTAATGTGCTGGGCATTATCCCAAGCTCTAGGGGTACAGTGGTACATCATACAAAGTCCTTTCTACGGGTGCCTGGGTGATTCAGTCGGTTAAGCATCTGATTCTTGATTTTGGCTCAGGTCATGATCGCGGGGTCATGAGCTAGAGCCCAGTGTTGAGCTCCACAGTAAGCATGGGGCCTGCTTAAGATTGTCTCCCTCCCTCTCTCTCTGCCTCCCCCCCAGCTCGCTCGCTCTCGCATGTGCTCTCTATGTATACAGAAAAATAAGACAAATTAATAACAAAGTCCTTTCTATATGGAGCTTCTATTCTAATGGGAGGGGGGAGTGAATATGAACATAAATGGATATGAAAAACATATCATATGTTTACTTTACACGCTCCAGGGAAAACTAAAGCAGAGTACGGTGAATCGCGAGAATACTGGTGTGAAAATGGAGACATGCTATTTTCTATATGGTTGTCACTAATACAAAAATAAATGTGCAGAAACTGGGAATAAATGAAGAGTTTTCCAGGTAGAGGAAAGAGCATATGCCAGGGGAGGAGGGAAAACTCCTAGTGTGTTCAGAGAACAACCAGACCTATATGGTGAGGCAGTGAGGTCAAGGGGAAGCATGGTGGGATGTGAGGTCAGGCAAGTAGATGAGAGAGGGGACCGTAGGTCACGCAGAACCTTGTCCGGTACAAGGACAACTGTGGCCGTTACTGTCCGTGGAGGGTCGATCCATTGGGCAGTTCTGCAGTAACAGGCTCTAACTTAACCTCCTAAATGCTCACTCTTATTTTCTGTGTTGTGAAGAGAGGACAGAGGGACAAAGGAGAAAGCCGTTGCATAGCTGAGACACGGTGAGAGATAATGATGGTTCGGACAAGTTGGTATCAGTGGAGGTAATGAGAAGAGACTGAGTTAGTGGACATATTCAGAAGGTAGTGCGAGCAGGGTCTGCTTACAGTTTGGATGCAGGATGTGAAGGAAAAGTAGAATCAAGGGTGACTTGACTGGTTTTGCCCTGAGCGGCTAGAAGGATGGTTACCACTAAGACGGGAAAGATAATGGAAACCAGGTGTGTGGGATGAAAGGCGAAAGAGGAATTCAGCTAGATACAAGTTAAGTTTGAGATGATTAAGACCCGTTCGTCGCAGTTATCTACTTTTGGGCAACAAACCGCCCCATCAATTAGTGGCTTAGAGTAACATTTATTTTGCTCAAATTCTGTTATTTGATATGGCTTGATGGGGATAGTTCATCTCTATTTCACTGTGTCAGCTGGGGTGGTCCAAAGTTGGAGCTTGGATGCTCGGGAAAACAGTGTGGAGGCTCCTCAAAAAATGAAAAATAGATCTACCCTATGACCCAGCAATAGCACTGCTAGGAATTTGCCCAAGGGATACGGGAGTGCTGATGCAGAGGGGCACTTGTACCCCAATGTGTATAGCAGCACTTTCAACAATAGCCAAATTATGGAAAGAGTCTAAATGTCCACCAACTGACAAATGGATAAAGAAGATGTGGTTTATACATACAATGGAATACTACTTGGAAATGAGAAAGAATGAAATCTGGCCATTTTCAGCAACGTGGATGGAACCAGAGAGTATTATGCTAAGTGAAATGATTCAGGCAGAGAAAGACAGATACCACACGTTTTCACTCATATGTGGATCTTGAGAAACTTAACAGAAGATCATGGGGGAGGGGAAAAGGGGAAAGAAAAGTTACAGAGAGGGAGGGAGGCAAACCGTAAGACACTTAAGGACTGAGAACAAACTGAGGGTTGACGGGGGTGGGGGAGAGGGGAAAGTGGGTGATGGGCATGGAGGAGGGCACTTGTTGGGCACTGTATGGAAACCAATTTGACAATAAATTATATTAAAAAAAAAAACAAAACAAAACTAGTATATTATATCATGTTCCCGTGGCCTAGACTTCCTCCCAACGTGGTGGCTGGGGCTCTTGGGCAAACATAACGAGAGAAATGCGTATCATGGATTGCTTTGTATGACCCAGCCTTGGAAGTTACCCAGTGTCAATTAGGCCCCATTCTTTCATGGAAGCAATCACAAAGCCTTATGTAGGTTCAAGTGGGGAATAACTGCTTGTTACCATTTTGGTAAAATATGACCTATCATAACACTCAAGTGCAGATTTTGAATAGGCAGTTGAACCATGGGGGTATGGAGTTCAAGGCAGTATGTTGCCAGAGATATGAGAGGAATTTGTTAACAAGAATATATTTCAGTAGGAAGGATTAAAGGAGATCACCTAGGGAATTAGTATGAGTAGAAAAGAAAAGCAGTCTAACGACTGGGCCCTGGAGACCTCCAATATATACAGGTCAGAGACAGACGAGAAGCAGCAAAGAATGGGCAAAAACAAAGAATGAGAAATAAAAAAAAAGAAAGAAAGAAAGAAAATGGGATGGCCTGGAAGCCAAAAAAACCCAGTGTTTGGAGCAGGAATCATCAAGTTTTTAACTATATAAAATCCTGCTAAGCTGTCAAGTAAGATGAAACTGAGAAAGGGATTCCTGGTGTCAGAAAGGCGGAAGGTCGGCAGATGAGGGAGGGGGCGCCGGGATGGCTCAGTTGGTTAAGCGTGCGACTCTTGGATTCAGTTCAGGTCATGATCTCAGGGTTCGTGAGTTCGAGCCCTGCATCGGGCTCTGTGCTGACAGTGAGGAGCCTGCTTGGGATTCTCTCTTTCCCTCTGTCTCCCTGCCTCTCAACTCTCTCTCTCAAAATAAATGAATAAACTGTAAACAAAAAAGAAGAGGGAGCTGGATGTGTGGCAGGTGCAGAGGCGGCGGTGGCTCATTTTGTTGGACTCCAACCTGGACCGCTCTGAAGGGGACAAGAGGAGTCAGAGATGTTGCCTATTCTAGGAGTTTCCTGTTGCCATTGTAACAAACCCCTTAGGGGCTTAAGACAACGGTGACTCATTGTCTCACAGCTCTGGAGGCCAGAAGTCAAAGTCAGACTTACAGGGTTGAAATCAAGGTGTACAAAGGCCTGGTTCCCTCTGAAAGCTCCAGGGGAGGAAACCTATTCTTCGTCTCTTCCAGCTTCTAGAACCTGTCATCATTGCTTGCCTTGTGGCTGCACGGCTCCAATCTCTGACTCCCTCCTCACAGGGCCTTCTCTCTGACCTTCCTCAGTTCCTCTCCTAAGGACCACTGTGATGATCCAGGGTGAACTCTACCTCGGACTATTGGTAACTGATCACATCTGCAAAGAACCTTTTCCGTGTAGGGTAACCTTCACGGGTTCTGGGAGTCAGGATGTGAACATCCTTGGAGGGATAGTATTGAGCACCACACTTACCAATTTTAAGAAAGACATCAAAATGCAGAATAAATATGGCCTTTCTTACTTGGAGATTGTTTTTTGTTTTTTGGGTTTTTTTTTTGAGTTGTAAGACTTTCAAATATCTGCCCTTTTCTCTGGTTACTTTCCTCACGCTAGGAACATAAATCATTTCTATGGTCTTCAATTTTTTTCCATATTATCAGAACAGAAAAAGGTCATTGTTATGGGGCTGTTTAAACCAGAACATGTAGCGACGCGCACGTATTTATGACATCTTTGCCTCCATGAAGGGTTCGATATGCGAATGTACGTGTGTGCAAAGAGAGGAGGGAGCTCGGTGTGGGCCAGGTGCAGAGGCGGCCGCAGCACAGGTTTTGTTTGGCTCAAACACGCACGCTCTGCAGGTGACAGCAGGTGTTAGCACTGGGGAAGCTGTGTTTTCTTGATATGCGCTTTGGGTCAATGTTAGTAACTGTAATGTTCGAGGGTACCGCGGCCAGCCTTCCGAATCCCTTTGCCATGTGAAGCCAGCTCAATTTATTAAGTCACCCTTTAGAGGTCAATGAAACTTCGGCGTGATGTGAAGGCCCGTACTGAATTTTGCCTCCTCCCATACAGCCGATGAGAATTTGAAGGCGAGCTCCTCGCGTGATGGCAAGTAGAGCAAGTCCCAGCAGCACGGAAGGCCAGCGCTCGTCCAGAATTCAGAGGATGGCTGGCGAAGAGTAAACCCTACCCACGTGCATGTCCCGGCTGTGCGTAGAACGTGTTCTGTTTGGCATAGAGAGGTTACATTGCTGGTCTTAGTTCACACGACAAGTAAGAAGTCACGCTAGAGAGTCAACCAAAGCATTCTGAATTCACACTGTGTGTCTGTATCCACTACGGTATAGAGTTTACTTGTTTTGTGATAAAATTCTGTGCTTGCTTTTGGATATCTTATTTTCGGCTCATCCGTGCAAATCTCAGTAAGCAAAATGGGGTGATTCATCGTACGAGTTTGGTGTCGGCATCGGATACAGAATTGAAAGCACTCTTGATCACGGATCTAAATAAACAAATTTCCCTCATGTCTCATAAGGGCAACTATGGGTCTATAATGGAAATGTTTTGCATTTATAGGAGAATTTACCATTTTCGGTCCCCGTGGACATTACTTCACTCATCCCACGTGACCACATGTGAATGGAACAGTACACTCATTTTTAAAATGAGTAAGTGAGGCTTAGAAAATGCAAGAGATTTGTTCAAGGTCACATAATAGACAGAATTGGCCTCTCTGCAAATTGAGTCTATACTGGTTATGAATATTACTGTCTCAATGGAAGTTCTATACCATTTCTTAAACAGTCCTATTCTTGTCCTAAGCCTCACAGAGGCAGCTACAGCCCCAAATTTGGGGTGGGGGGGTCTGTGTTTTAAGGGGGAATCAATGACTAGATGACTACAAATGTCCATGCCTGGAGTTCTGGGATTTTCTGGTCTCTGAGGATGTGACCTGACTGAACACATTAATAGATAACATGAACTATATTTTTCCAGAGGCTAAATGAACCTTGGAGTTTGCCGTGGGGAAAATATTATTAACAATATCTCAGTCTGAACTGTCAAAGATAGGGCGGCATAAATGTAGTAGGGATTCTGAAGTGTGAGGATTGATGTTAATCAGAGTAATGAATGGTAGCCAGTGTAACAAATAATGTAAAATCCTAAGGGTCTCAACAGAACAAATATTTATCTTTCCCTCAGGACAAATCCAAGGCGGTTCCTAAGTGGGCACTTCCCTCCACGTGGTAACTCCTAGCTCCACCACGTCAGAGTCGTCTACCGCCGGCCACCAGGAGAGGTGGCAGAGGGCAGGTGCAAACGAGAGTGCGCGGCGGATTTTAGAAGCTGGAAATGGATGTGGTGTTGACTCGTATTACCCAGAGCTCAGTCGCATGGTCCCTTCCTCAGCAAGGGAGAGGGCATCCGGGATAGTGTTGCCTTCCCGTGTCACCAGGAAGGAAAGTCACGTTTGGTGAAGCACGGCACAAGAAGGGCACACCAAGGGTTCCACCGGCCCCAACCGGATCCCCTACCAGCTTTTCCCACGTGACGGCAAACGGCCATCTCAGACTCAAACATGGTTGCACGGGAGCGTGTGCTCACGTGCGGTGCACGTGGTTGAAATGATCTCGGCAGCATTTAGAACTTGCACGGAAAGCTCCCCAAAAGCAGCAAGGCTCCTGTTGCCCCTCTCAGGTCGCGTTCATCAGTAGCAGTTTGATGCAGGCGCTTAGATACAGCGTCCAACAACCCAGGAACTTCACAAACTTGCTTAGCAACTGAAGTTTCACATTACTCTTCTGAACTAGGTAGGCAGGAAGCATTTCTCTCGTTTTATTTTATTTTTTTTTTTATGTTTATTTATTTTTGAGACAGGGAGAGACAGAGCATGAACGGGGGAGGGTCAGAGAGAGAGGGAGACAGAATCTGAAACAGGCTCCAGGCTCTGAGCTGTCAGCACAGAGCCCGACGCGGGGCTCGAACTCACGGACTGCGAGATCATGACCTGAGCTGAAGTCGGATGCTTAACCGACCGAGCCACCCAGGCGCCCCGCATTTCTCTCATTTTAGAGAACAAAGCACTGGAGTTCTGAGAGGTTAAGGAATGTCCCCTAATTTGAGCCAGCTAGGACATAGCCAGACTGAAACCAGAACATGGGCCTCAACTACCCAGCGTCCAGGATCCTACCCTTCCCATCATGCGGACTCGCCTCTCACACTTACAACGTCTGTAGCGAGATTCCCAGGTGAAGTCTAGCCAAAAAGCAACTCCAGAATATAGGGACTGAAAGAGATTTCTTTTTTCCAGGATGGGCTCTTATCACGCAATCAAAAACTCTGTCAGTCAATAAGTATTTATTGACTCCCCACACAGGGGAATAATACGGTGATGCAGTGCCTCTGAAAGGAATTTATACTTTGTTAACTGTTTGAAAATTGACTTTCACCGAGTGAAAATCTTTTGGCTTACATTTTAGCAGAATATTGATCTGAGTGCAACAGCTTTTTGGATTATTTCAATACAGCAAGATTTTATATTGTGGATAAGTTGGGCCAGTTTTTCTCTCGGCGTGACCTGGAGACAGTGACGATGGGAAAAAAAATCAATTAGTATGTTAGGAGGAAATTTCTTCTGTCCACACGGAAAATCAGGACCCTTCTACTAGGCTGAGATAAAAATAAGAATTCAGATCCATATGTTGTGAACAAATAGGTGAAAACGGCAAGAGGCTGTCAGCCTTGCCCGACTACCGTGCTTCTGGGCTGCAGAACAGGCTGGCAGATCTCACTCACTTTTACTCAAGCAAAAAGGACTTGCCTACTCTCTGCCTCTATATGCAGGACATGGATGGATAGATTACCTTCTATGAGTTAAGCTATATAATCTTAAAACAATCTAGGACATGGGGCGCCTGGGTGGCTCAGTCGGTTAAGCGTCCGACTTCGGCTCAGGTCATGATCTCACAGTTCGTGAGTTTGAGCCCCGCGTCGGGCTCTGTGCTGACAGCTCGGAGCCTGGAGCCTGCTTCGGATTCTGTGTCTCCGTCTCTCTGTCCGTCCCCCACTCGCACATGTGGTCTTTCTCTCTCTAAAAACAAACAAACAAAAAAAACGAAAAAAAAAAAAACCACCCAACATTTAGAACAATCTAGGTCAGAGGGGCACCTGGGTGGCTCAGTCGGTTAAGTGTCTGACTTCAGCTCGGGTCACGATCTCACCGTTTGTGAGTTTGAGCCCTGTATCAGGCTCTGGGCTGACAGCTCAGAGACTGGAGCCTGCTTCAGATTCTGTGTCTCTCTACCCCTCTTCTGTTTGCTCCCTTTCTCAAAAATAAACATTAAAAATATTTTAAAAATATATTAAAAAAAAAAAACAATCTAGAACAGGAAAGATCAGCAGTCTACACCGACTCCCTTAAGAACCAGAATAGGTAACTAAGACAAGGCTTGTAAGCTTTCACTGTCAGAAGGAAGGTATCTTAGTCACAGAATCAAGTAATGACAGCTATGTTCATTGAATACCTGCAACGTACCAGGCATATGCTTGTATGTTCTATGCACAGGTTTCAGTAATCTTTGCGTGACGACTAATGATTAAAGTACTCTTTTTATCACTCCCATTTTACCGATAAGGTAGTCAAGGCTTAAGATGATCGAGTGATTTTTCCAAGGTCACACAGCTAGTGAATTACGGAGCCAAAATCACCATTCAGATACATGTGGATCAGATTTCATAATGTGAACAGGAACTCAGGTGGTTTGTCACCAGGCTGCTGATCGGAATCACCTATGGGGTTGAAACACAAATGCCTTTGCTCAGAAGAAAGAACCATCGCATTGAGTTAGCATACACAGAGAAAGGAGAGGTACTAACACTAAGCTGGTCTCCAAGATTCGAGCCCCCGGTGTACATTCACTGCATAATCCCTCCTCTCAAGTATGGACGGGGCCTGGGAATATGAGAGGATAGGGCACCGCGTGATTAATGTACGTATCAATGGCGATGACACTATCATTCCTCTGTTGCTTTTTTGTAAGACTCTGTCTTACCAGTTTGAATGAGAGTTTCGTCCGCTGGCCTTGAAGAAGCCAACAGCCACAGTGTGGGGGGGGGGGTTGCGAATGGTCCTCTACTGACCATGATTAAGAAAAGGGGAACTTGGGGCGCCTGGGTGGCTCAGTCGGTTAAGCATCCGATTTCAGCTCAGGTCATGATCTCACGGTTCGTGAGTTCAAGTCCCGCATCGGGTTCTGCGCCGACTGCTCAGAGCCTGGAGCCTGCTTCGGATTCTGTGTCTCCCTCTCTCTCTGCCCCTCCCCTGCTCACGCTGCCTCTCTCTCTGTGTGTCAAATATAAACATACATTAAAAAGAAAAAGAAAAGGGAACTCACTCCTATAACCTCACAGAACTGATTTTTCCACAATCACATGAGTTTGGAGAGGACCCTAAGTTCCAGAAAGGGACCCAGCCCCGTCAACATATGGTTTGCAGTCTCATGACACCCTAAATTGGAGGACCTAGTTCAGCTGTGCTCAGAGTCCCGACTCACAAACGCTGTGAAATAGTGTCGTTTTAAGGTACTAAGTTTGTATACAGTTTGCTATGCAGCAACGGGTAATACAGTTACCCAGGAACCCCCCCCCCCCCCCGTGCCCATTAAAGCATAGCCCAGGGAGGAGACTGCCTTCATCCAAAAAGGCTACGGTAAACTGTGATTCTACTGTGATGTTGACCTCATAACCGATGCAGCTATTTTGCTACACCCCTTCTTTTAATTCCATGCTAACCACGCAGACTTCCGAATTTCATTTGACTTCTCTGATAGGTATACCTAAACTATGTGTGAACTAAAGGACGGGGCGGTTTCGGTCCTTTGCCAGTGTCGTGTAATGTGACAAAGGAAATAATTGGCATTCTGGTGTAGACCTCGCTGTCTGTGACCTTGATTCGTGTCAGTCTACCGATGAGAGAGCAGCCACTTTGGGTGCTAGTAGGTGAGGTCTGTGAAGCAGTTTCCCCCTGAAAGAGCGCCGCGCATCACTGATCCCGGGCAGAATGAAGATCTATCAAATGCCCCATCTGCTCTACACTCTATCAGTTCACACCACGGGTGCTTCATTGAAACGTCTTCACCAACATTTCTTAACATTTTTTAAATGTTTACTTATTTTTGAGAGAGAGAGAGAGAGCGAGCGAGCGAGCATGGGAGGGACAGAGAGAGAGGGAGATACAAAATCCGAGGCACAGAGCCCAACGTGGGGCTCAAACTCTTGAACCGAGAGATCAGGACCTGAGTTGAAGTCGGACGCTGGACTGACTGAGCCCCCAGGCGCCCCCGTTTTCTTTCTTTTAGGACACACATCTTTGCAGCATGTCATTCACAAGTGTTCGATCTGGGATTTCCTTGCTGGTAACATCATGTCAGTGAGCACTGCGCACGGGAATCCTGGCTCCCATTTGTTCCAACAGGTGGCATAACGGAGGCATTCCGGTGCCGGCGTCCTCCACTTGTCCTCTACCGCAGTCTCACCTGGCAAGCCGCGGGAAGCAGCACAACAGCTAATTTCTAGATAAGTGTATCTTAGGACACCATACAAAAATCAGCTGCGGGTTTGGACTGCCAGATTGAATTTTCTAAACATAATAGCTTAGTTGTAGCAGGAATAGAGTAGATATTTCTTCTCTGATGCATTTCTATCCACCGATACTGGAGATGGGCAGTTAAAGGAATGGGGCCTATTATTACCATCTTCCTGCAAGCACAGATTTATCACAGCCTCACACATTTTGCTGCCTATCTCCAGCTCAGTTACCAGGATGTTTAGGAAACGTCCCTAAAGGAAAAGGGAGGCGCTTGAGCGAGGGTGACTCGGCTGTATTTTCTCTAAGTATCGGTTGGTAGCAAGGTCTACAAATATGAAATAGAGGACTGTGCTGTGGTATGAAAATGCAGTTGCTGTCTTGGGCAATTATAGTTTATTCAGGGAGCATCTGATCTGGATCGACCACACGTTACGTGATGGGGAGACGGCGGTGAACTAAAACGAACGCAGCTTCTATCCTCACGGCAGTTAGAATCTGGTCGAAGGGACAGAAATAACAAGCCACTTGCCAAAAACAATGTGATAAATTCTTCGGCAGGACAAGTAGTAGCGAGAGTAGAAAAATAGGAATCGCTTACACTTGCAGGATTCTTCCCAGATTTACCTTAATAACTCCTGGGGAAGAAGTGATTGACCCCCAGGTCACCTATGAGGAAATTGAGGAAAGGTTCAGAGAGAGTAGCTGACAGGCTAAAGACCACTTGCAACGCATTAACTCAAACCAGATTTTCCAATGTCAAAACCAAGGCGGCTTCATCACTTCTCAAAGCAGGGATTTTCTCTAGAGACAATGTATTTATCAGGCAGATGGGGGCTCATATGAATGAATGAATATCAGGAGGGGGGATCAGTGATAAAAAGAAGGGCAAGGTGAAAATCTCATAGTGAAAGGCATCCTACTGTTGGGGCGGAAGCCAAACAATGAGCTAGTAGGGACAGAAGCCAGACATTGAGCCAAGCCAGCAGAACTAGTAACAAAGGGGCCCTAGTGAAGTCCCACATACCCTCCCGCTTTCATTGCACACCCCTGTGCACAACTAAAGAGCCTCCTTTTTTAATCACTTGAACAGGAGAAATGCATATGGCTAAGTAGAGATAAGGTTCACGGAGTTTGGAGAGTGCTAAGTATTTCTCATCCTGGTCATTTTCGCAAACAGACGGGAGTTTACAAAACATAGATGGGACACATCTCTATTTTTTTTTTTATTAAAAAAAATTTTCTGAGCGAAAGAGAGAGAGAGAGAGAGACAGAGAGACAGAGGATCTGAAGCGGGCTCCACACTGACAGACGAGAGCCCGATTTGGGGCTTGAACTCACGAACTGCGAGATCATGACCTGAGCTCAAGTCAGACACTCAACCACTGAGCCATCCAGGTGCCCCACACATCTCTCTTTGATTGGTACTATTATGTCTATAACATGGGTGCTACCATACATCTCCCAGACACCCAAAGGAGCTGAGGAATTGCGTTTGTGCCCCATCTGCTAGCCTGCTTAGTGACCTCACTGTGGGAAAGGGTCAAGGGTCAAGAAACGGGGCAGAGCCTCTCCGTTGCTATATCCAACCTCCCTCCTTACTATGCCTTCATATGGCGGGGTGGAGAGGACAGAGCATCTTAGAGACTGTTCCAGGGGACAGACTTTAGCTACTCACATGGGACTTGGAGGTGGAGCCAATCTCCTGTTTGCCCCTGATTTAGGAGCAAGTAAGTGCATGCTGCTGATGGGTTTTCCCATCCTTCCTTCCTTTTTTTTTTTTTCTTCTTCTATGAAACTCATCTTCTAGATCAAGGGTAATGCAAGAGAAAAGAAGGTATACACAATCAGCTTTCCTCTGTATTTTCTATCTCTACAGAGGGATGCAGAATCCTCAGACTAATCACAGCCACTCATGAAACCGGCAGCGTTGTTAAGAAATGGCGACAAGTTTCTGTGGAAGAAACTAGTTTTCAGCAGTACCTTCTCATGCTAGGCATTGCTCATGGTATCCCTATGGTCCATAAAATGTCATATGCTATGCATTAGTTGCACTGGTTTCGCATCTACACTGAAGAAACACATCAACAATAGCTCAGAAATAAATCGAAGAAGAAAAGCAGAATACTACAGTCTCCTTGATAGCAAGATCGCAACCTATGACATAGGAAAGAAGGGTAAACAGCAGGAAGTTGTATTAGATAGGCTCTTAATAGAGAAGAGTTGATACACTCAAAAAAGTATCATTAAAATCACTTCAGGGGCGCCTGGGTGGCTCAGTTGGTTAAGCGTCTGACTTCGGCTTAGGTCATGATCTCGCAGTTTGGGAGTTCAAGCCCTGAGTCAGGCTCTGTGCAGACAGCTTGCTCAGAGCCTGGAGGCCGCTCCGGAATCGGTCTTCCTTTCTCTCTGCTCCTTCCCGCTC